>NC_045620.1:137459821-137767385 GCF_009829155.1 Mustela erminea
CCGTGATGTACTGGTAGGCAATGCTCTAAAATTCTTCCCACCAGCTCCGCTCTAAGGACTGCCAGCTAGTAGTGCGTCCTCATGGTCTCTGCCGCCAACCCTTTCTCACAAATCATGGCCGGCTGGTCTTCAGATTTATTTATTTTTACATTTTTATATTTATTCCTCAGAACCCTGGAGGCAGGAAATCCGAGACAGTGGTGCCAGCAGAGTCAGGTTGCTGTGAGAGTCCCCTTTGGGTTGCCAAGGGCTGCCTTCTTGTTGTGTCCTCACATGATAGGAAGAGTGAGCAAGATCTCTGTGGTCCTTCTACTTTCTTATTTCATTTTTTTAAGATTTATTTATTTATTTATTTATTCATTTATTATTTTAGAGAAAGAAGAGAGAGTGGTAGGAAGAGGGGCAGCGAGAGAGGGAAGGAATCTCAAACAGACTTCCCGCTGAACACAGAGCCTGACACGGGGCTCAATCTCACCACCCTAAGATCTTGATTTAATAAGTCAGACACTTTACAGACTATGCCAGCCAGGTACCCCTGAGGTTTTCTTAAAAGGATTCTAATCCTATTTTGGGTGGGGGAGGGGGGGTCCCACCCTCAGCACCTCCCAAAAGCTCCTCATCCTGCAACCATTACACTAGGGATTAGGATTTCAACATAGGGATTTTGGAGGGACACAAGCATTCAGTCCACAACAGAAAAGAAGTAAGAAGCCAGAAGAAAAACACAAATAGAGGCACATAAATATTCCCACTTCTTACTCTTCGAGACTCTCTCCCACCTGTGACGCTGCTGCTCCCTCTCGGGGACACACCCACGTCCTGCTGCATGGGTACTTCTTTCCTGCCCTATCGGGAATGCCAATCAGATAAACAGCTCAGTGATGAAGAGTCTAGACTCTGGGAACAAGTGCTCCTACTTCTGCTACTTCTGCTGTTTACGTATTATGTGACCTCAGTTTTGTCATCTCTGAAATAGAGGCTGTGCTCATGGGCAGGCTTGAGGCTGGGGTCTGGCAGGACCTCCTCCCCGTGGCGGAGGTCACAGCTGGGATGCCAGCTCAGCGAGGAGCGCCCCTTATGTGCTCTCTCTTCCTCCAAGGCGCTGGTCAAGGCTCACGCACC
The DNA here is from genome assembly GCF_009829155.1 of Mustela erminea. Classification (NCBI taxonomy): domain Eukaryota; kingdom Metazoa; phylum Chordata; class Mammalia; order Carnivora; family Mustelidae; genus Mustela; species Mustela erminea. The sequence continues at coordinate 137,460,944 of NC_045620.1, forward strand.
TGCTTGTGGAAGGGTCCTGGCAGCCGGGGCACATAGGTGCTCACGTCCCTCTGAGCATTCTTCGAGCTTCTGCTCAGGTGACATGTTTTTGTCCAGCTCACCAAAGCCAAACTCAGAGTCCGTTAGAGGGAGCCATTATAGGGCACGTGTGTAGGGAGAGGGTTATGGTGGCCGTATTGCAAATATGTTATTGAAAGGATAATCACAGCTACTGTGTAATGCGGCTGTTTTGAGGATTAAATGCATTATTATGCATAAAACATTGAAGCGGTGCCTTGAATACAGTAAGCACTAAATAAGGCTCTGCTATTGTCATTAACTTTCAGGTCCCTCTCAGGGCCAGGATCTGTAATGTTTAAGGATTTTATCCCAGGAATCTCATCCCTTCTCTATCTTATTTTGAGTCTACCACAAATTAGTGGAGTGACATGGGCATGCAATGAGCTTCTTTTGGTTCTAGTTTCTTTATATATATATATATATGTCTTTCAGTTACACAAGTAAATTATGAATATATAGTTATTAAGGGTAAAATAAAAACACATAAATGAATATTGAATAAAAGTTATAATATCCATATCCATCACACTTTCTTCAAACTCGTTTTCCATTTCTTTAAAAGTTTATTGTTCAAACTTCCTTAATGTTATGCACGTATATGTATGTATATGTAGTCTTATACACACACACACACACAAATCTACTTTCATATATGTAAAGTATGTATGTAAATTTCACATAAATGAAATCTAGTATGTCTATATGTTACAAAATTTATAAATTATGTTGTCTAGTTTATTTTATATAAATAGGGCTATAATCTATATCCTATGAATTACTGTTTTTGATTTATATATATTGAAGGCCTTTTAATAATGTATATGATCTGTACCATTTTTTTAACTCCGTGATGTTTTATAGTTTGAGTACACGTAGTATATTTAGGTATTCCTTATTAGAAGTATCCATATTATTTCAAAGTTTTCCTAATTATAGCAGTGTTAGGCTTATCTGGGTCAATATGATGCACATGTATGTAGATATGTTTATGGTGGGTGATTTGCTGGGTTGAAGCTGTGGATTTCTTACACTTTGAAAGACTGTCAAATTTTACTTCTTAAATGTTGTGTCAGTTGCTCTCAGTGGACTTACATATCAAGAGGAGGGCTTGGAGGAATAGTTTCTTAACTATCTCTCAGTTTTATAATTCCTAAGGTCTGATCAAGACCTTGGCACCAGAAATATTGTGACATTAATGAATGGTCCTGTGCTTACCGTCATGGAGTTCAGGGGTGATCAGTAACACGCAGATTTAGCGTGTTACTGGGCACAAACCGCTAAAGCTTAATTTACTCTGTGCTTTTTTATTTTATAAAATATTCATACTCTGGAGTCATCAGGCAGTGATCTCCCCTACCTGCAGAAACCCCGGGTGTGTCATCCCCCCTTCTGTGCGCTGACAGCGTTCATGGAGTGCACGCATCCACGTTCCTTGACCACACACCTGCCATTGCCTGCCACAGAGGAAACCCCAGTCTCGTGCTTCAGAGATCCCTGCAGGAACTTGAGGGCCAGAGTCATTTTGGGTTGTTTCCTTAAAGTAGTGTGTGCTAAAGCCTGACTGACAGAAATAAGAAGTTCACATTTATGAAAGAGACCTCAGTCGTGGAGCTATAGTAGGCAGACAGCCAACAGAAATTGTTTTGTGGATGAAATATTTCCTAAAAATAGCTCTCCCAGCTCAGCCTAATGCAATTAAAGTTAGTGATGTACATAATAAGAAAACTGGGAGCTCTTCCTGCTAATAACCACTGTGGAACCAAGGCAATCCATTCCATTAATTTAATATACACTTTCAGAGTCCCCTGGTAATAGAAGTATAATTAAAATGATATGCTTTGATAGGCTTTTCTTTCCAAAATGAAATTTTGCAAGTACATACAGGTTTTGAAATGTGTATACATATATATTTTGCCTGTAATTATTACTCACTGTGCACTTATTTTGGACTCTTCTTCTGTCACCCCCTCCTCCTCAAACATTTCCTTGAGGCTGAATCCTCCTGACAACCGTATGGACAGATTTCCTGATGCTGATTAAGAGGGAGCTATCGAGAGCATAAGAATTAACTTCTGGAAGCAGAAGGCGGGGAGAATTGGATTGAATTTGGATTTGCTAAAGATTTTCATTCTACTGACATTCAAAAAGGCTCAATTCAGCATATCAATTAAAAGACCACAAGACTTAAAAATCAAAGGAACTGAAAACAGTTGGAACAGGGCCACTCTAAAAATGGACTCCCATGTAATGAGCATTGGACAAGTTACCTTTTCCGATAATTTTCTGACCAAATGATTTCAAGAAACTTAGCATTGGTGTAATACAGATAATTTTAACAAATAGTTCTGTTCTATTTGGGATTCACTGGGGAATAAATTGTCTTATTTACTTAACTCCATCTTAAGGTACATGAAGTTCATGTTTCTTTGTTGCCAACTAAACATAAATATGAATGTGTTTGAATCAACCCAAAAAGAAATTCAAAAGTTACGTCCCATTACAAACAAAACAAAACCAGAACACTGTAATAAAGGAGGGATTTTCAAAGGAAAAGAATACTCATGTGTTGAGTAAGTTTGAGCTAAGATAAAAGTCTGATGGGAAGCCCGAATATTGAACTAGAACATTCTTTTTTTTTTTTTTTTTTGACAGACAGAGATCACAAGTGGGCAGAGAGGCAGGCAGAGAGAGAGAGAGGAGGAAGCAGGCTCCCTGCTGAGCAGAGAGCCCGACGTGGGACTCGATCCCAGGACCCTGAGATCATGACCTGAGCCGAAGGCAGCGGCTTAACCCACTGAGCCACCCAGGCGCCCGAACTAGAACATTCTGGGCATGTTTCTCTAGGGCGATGTTGACAGTGATGCTGTGGAAGGAACCACTTTCTACTACACTGTATCATCTGTGAGAGGAGAATTAAACCTTCTTCAGATTTTTTTTTTCAATCATTGGCAGAAAAACTCAGTAAAAGTTGAGTGGTTTCCAAGAGAGTGACGAGTTTTCTTCACAATGTCATTCAGTGGAAGCATTGCCTGGAATGATGGGGCAGAGAGGCTTCCTTCTTTGCTCTGGAGACTTCCTCACCTTCCTCCTCAAGCATAGAGAAGATTCAGTAACTTTCTCCTTTTTTTAAAGGAAACATATCTGCAATTAGAAAGATTTGAGTGCTGTCAGATTAATGAAGAGAGATGTCTATGAGAAGCACTGTCTCACAAACACTGAATTCCTCTGAGCTTCGTGATATCTACTGTACTATTATGACTTGAGACACATTTGTCTATTTAGAATGAACAAATTTATTATGTAGAGAACTAGACGTCACTTTACCTACATTTCTTCTTCAATTATTAGAGAAGAAAGAGCTAAATTTCTGGGCACAGCCAGTACTCACCCTTCCACTGGTCCATGTGAAGGTCTCAGTGCCTCATATCTGCTTGTGGACAATAGATGTCTCAACCCTGGTCCTTTGATACAAAGTTTATATCCTTAATTACTGAGATTTACTACACAACATCTTAAAATCTTGATGCATTACGTTTGAGAAGGAAACATTATGCTAATGGTTGTATAATTTAGTGTTCTGAAATTATTCTTTTTGGGGGGAGGTGTCTTCACTGATTTCTCAAACAATGCAGAATTTTTCTACTAAATTCCACTAAGAATGAATGAACTAAATCACTCCAGGACCTGCTTTCGGTTTTTCCTTTTTCTTCACATTTGGTGTTCCCATATTTATTTGTTTAATGAAGTACTGAAACAGATGATGTGGTGGCCTTCCTTTTTAAGTGCAGAAGCTGAGAAGGTGCAGTGATTTTCTGGGAATCACAGAGCCAGTGGATGGCAGACACAGGACTGGTGACTGCTGGTCACATCTCATCAGCGTGCTTTCTACTGGTGAAGAGGTTTGTACAGTCCATATGGATACACAGTTTCACCTCTTACATCTCTGCTCAGTGAGAGCCGGTGTTAGGGCTTTCCAGAGAAACAGAATCGATTTTATGGATATGAAAATGTTTATTGTGAAAAATTTGTTCACACAGTTTAAAAGATTGTAAAAGTCCCTTTTTCCAGGACTTCAAGAAAGACACCCAGAAAACTGCAAATGGAGTGGTGTAACTTAGTTTGAATTCAAGGCTGGAGAATCTGCGGAACCAATGGTGTAAATCATAGTCTGAGGGCAAGAGAAGACCCATGGGCATCCTGGCTCAAATCGTCATCAGGAGAAGGGAGTTGGGGGAAATTGGAAGAGTAGGTGAACCATGAGAGACTGTGGACTCTGAAAAACAATCTGAGGGGTTTGAAGGGGCGGGGGATGGGAGGTTGGGGTACCAGGTGGTGGGTATTGGAGAGGGCACGGATTGCATGGAGCACTGGGTGTGGTGCAAAAATAATGAATACTTTTACGCTGAAACAAAAAAAAAGAAAGAAAGAAAGAAAGAAAATAGTCATCAGAAGAAGGGGCAAATTCTCCCTTCTTCCATCTTTTGTTCTGATGGGACCTTCAGTGAATTGGCTTGTGCCTCTCACATGGGGAAGTGCAATCAGCTTCGCTGAGTCCACTGACTAAAATGCTAATCTCACTCAAAAGCACCCTTGCAAACATACCCAGAAACGATTTTTAGCCAAATATCTGGGCATCCTGTGGTCCAGTCAGGTTGACACATCAAGTAAAACATCACAAAGCCATACTGCTGATATTTGCATGCTATCCTCTGGAATGGCCCCCAAATGTATCTGTTGGCACTCTTCTAAGCAATTCATAATGTGGCATTTGAATAAAGATCAAGCAGATTATGACATATTTCCTTCATGATTCATGAAGCCAAAATGCGGTCAACACAAAGCAGTCTTATATAATTATGGATAATGCTTAAGATACAAATGTCAACAACAGCAAAATAAATAATTTTATCAAAAGAATGACTTAAAACTCAGAAAAATATATATATATATACAAGGTGATGTAGAAGGAAACACTGATAGGAATAATTTGTGGTGTTTTTTTTTTTGGTGTTATATTTTCTCTTTTACTTCTAAATAATTTCTGTTAAGGCTATCACAGTGTTCTTTGCATAACAGAATATTGCAAATAAATTTAAAATATGGTTTTGAGAGTTAAGATAGATGTTTGTTTTACCACAGATAGGACCAATATTACTCATAAGGGAATGCACATTATAATATGGAATTTTGAAAAATACTTTCAGAAGTAAAGGAAATGTTGTTCCATATTTGAATACCTAGTCTCACGACTTTAGATATAATCAGATATGCTGAAAATGCACAAATTTTTATCTTTTATCTTATTTCATTCCTGAGGCTTCAGATTTTGCATACCTGACCATCCCACTTGGCTCTTCCTCGGTCTCTGGAACTGAACACATGCGGATGTTTGGCCCAACCCCTCTGCAACCCACGCTTCACACCTGTCAGTCCCCACACCTCGGCAAGCAGCATCAGTACCCAAAGCCTGGAGCTGCCCGCACTCCTCTGTCATTCACCTTGTGCAAGCTGTCGGCAGAGCCCGGCCATATATTTACTTGCAAAACATATTGAGATTCTGATCCTCCCTGAGCCCCTTCCCCACTAAATCTTCACCCAATCATTGTCTCCTGTCTTGACTAGTAAGATAACCTCTCAACGGGGTTCCAGTGACTCCGGTCCCTTCCCATCAAAGATTGCTTTCCAGGAAAAATGGTCAGCTGGAGCTGTTGTAATCCTTAAAAGACGACAGTGGTCCTGTTCTCACCCAGATCCAATACTCAGAGTCCTACAGGGCCTCTCTCAGCCGCCTGCCCCATGCTGCCCCATCCCTTCAAACCCAGCCCCTGCTCTCTCACTGGAGTCGCCTGTCCTGGTTTCCTTGCAGTTGCTCAGGAATGTCTCAGCGGCCTGCTCCCTCAAATGCTTTGTGCTTAAATCCTGCTTCATGAGAAATGCCAGTACAGAGCGCCCTCCACAAAACCATGTCCATTTCCCTTACTTACATTCATATTTCTTATGACCCCTAGCACAGATGACAAATCACAGGTGTATTTGTTTTTATCTAGCTCCTACCATTCAACTCTATTCTTATCATTCAAATCTATGTCCCTGAAAAAGAGGATATTTGTCTCTCATATCCTGAGTACCTAGACTAATGCCTTAAACATAGTTGCTACTGAGCAAACACTAGTTGTAAACATTCATTTTCATATCCATATTTTCATATCCATATTTTCATTTCATTTTTTCATTTCCATATTGTTTGATGGTAAGATGTGGTGATTTCCAAATATTCAAAAAGCCATATTTCATAATAAGAAGCCCATAATTTAGTTGATAACACAAACTTGGAGCTATATTATCTCTACAACTTTGTGGATTCATTGTCAGCCTCGAAGATGATACTTTACCTAAGTTTTCTTCATTAAAAATATAAAATAAAATTTGCTGATTATACCCACCAAATTCAATTTAGAATTAGTCATCATGGACATGATTAAGTACATAATTTTCATACCTATCAAACAAACGTGCTTTTCTACACATGGTTGGAAGGATAATTAATACATATTGACATAGAATTAGCCTTATGCTGATTATATCTTTCATTTGAATACTAACCATAAATTAGCATGGGTCTGTTTTCTGATTGATAATTTAGAAAAGCTCTCTCAATGCAGAAGTATATTTTCTCTTGATTGAAAACAGTTTCAGCCTTTTTGAATTAATTTGTGAAATGCTATTTACAGGATTAGAGCTTTACATATATATTTCTGCTGTTTGATGGAAGTATGCTCATATTCTTGGGTACATAACATATCTTAAGAATGTTACAGTGACAAGGGAACATGCAAATTTATATTTTGGAGATATTTTGCTGCCAAATGTTGAAGGACCCAGCCATCATGGATCAACTCCTATGGAAACTGAATGGTTTGTAACTGTTTCTTAAATTTCTTACTTACTAACTAATTTATTTAGGTTACTGCAATATTATAATTTTATGAAATAATGCTCTTGCTGTTTCTTAACTTTTGGTGCAACCAACTTGATTATAAGTTTCTTGATCATTGGAACCATAAGATACCTACTATTACGGATGAAATGTTTGTGTCTCCCTCTAAAATTCATACGTTGAGATCTTAACCCCTGATGTTATGGTTTTAGGAAGTGGTGCCTTTGGGAAGTGTTTAGGTCATGAGGAAGGAGTCCTCACGGTGGGACTAGTGCCTTTATAAAAAAGACTCTAAAGAATTCCTTCTCTCTCCTTCCTACATGCGAGGGCACAGCAAGATGGTCATCTGTGAATCAGGAATTGAACCTCAGCTGACCTGGAAGCTGCTGGTCCTTCGAGCTCGAACTCCCAGTCTCCAGAACTATAAGAAATGAATTTCTGTTGTTTCTAAACTGCGCAGTCATGGTACTGTGTTACAGTAGCGTGAACAAACTGAAACACTTATTTATATTCTTGATTGTCCATCATAGAATTTTATACGTGGTAGATACCCCGAAATATTTGGTAGCTCATTGATTGGTTCCACAGGATAAAGAAGACAGGACAGTGAACGTGCGACAAGATTGAACGAAGTCAGGAACCTTGTCTGTTCATCTTCGCAGCCCCAGGATTTAGAACAGTTCTCAGCATCTAACACGCATTCAATAAATGTGTGTTCAACTGAATGTACTGTGATCCCAGGATGCACTATTTATTTTCAAAACAAAACAAAACAAAACAGAATCATACTAACTGAATGCATATTAATATTCATGAAATTATCACACTGAAAACTTTTGCTTTGATTTCTACAAAGCCTTATTACCCCCAAATACTCATTTGTTCACACTATTTTCTATGAGAATCATCTATACTTTGTGGGGGAAAAAAGAATTATTTTGCACAGTAGGGGCAAAACCTATGTAGTATTTACTGCTGCTGACAACTTGTTACTAGCATGTATCAATACTTATTATAAGAATTGAAACTACTAATATTGTAGCTTTTCTATTTTTCTGTTCTTTGTGTCTTTTTGCATAATTTACATATTTTTATAATATCTCCCTGGAATTTCCATGTTTAATAGGGCTTGGTAATATCACAGTGTCATGGAATAGTTGGCTGGAAATGTTACTGAACATCTCTGTCTTCTACTCTGTGTTATTTTACTGCACAAGAAAAGAAGATCCAGGGATGTGGAAAGCTTTTCCCGAAAAGATCCAGAATCAAATCCCAACCTTGAGGTTATTGAAAATATGCTTTTATTAACAATAAAAATAATACTAACGTGTCATTTTATATATAAACTTGGCATTGCACAAAAGCTTCATATTCCCACAACTATCCTATAAAGTTGGTATCATTTCCATTTTATAGATGAGGAAACTGAGATTCACTTTGTGCATTTCAAAGGTTTCTGGCCAGATTTCGTGATTGTGAGTTTAGTGCCCTTCCGACTGCCCCAAACCTGCTTTCCGTACACCAGGGTCACGGGCAAGATGAGATGGACACAGTTGACTGGTGTCTCGCCTTCTCCTCAGCCGGGTTCTGCTGTGGATGGGAGGCACTACCCCCGCCTGGACCACTGCCTCATTTGCAATCAGTTTGCTTCTGCCTCCTCAGCATGTCTTTATGCCCCTGTAACCTGGGGATTGAATACTTCTCAGAAAAGCAGAGATAATATCTGCAGAGAGTTAAGAAACCTGAACGAACGTAGAGCTGCTAAAGGAAGAAATGAACCATCTGAGTCTGAAGGTGCAAAGGTGGAGTGCTGGCCGATGACTTACAGGTGAAAGAAACCAGAGCTGGTGAAGGAAAACATCTGCCTGCGAGAAGCTCCTCAAAACCATTCCACTCCGGCTCCTTCGCAATATTTGCTAACAGTCCCCCACAGCATCCACTGTGTGGTTGTCACATTCGGGTGGTGATACGCGTGATGGAAAGAGGCCAGCAGACACCGTCAGAGGGTGTGATGTTTCTTTAATGGCAAAGGATGTGGGAACTTCAGAGTGTAATTATAGAGTCAGAAGATGATGTGGCGTGCTCCCAGACAGAGTTGTCTTCCAAGCTTTCTCAAAGTTCACCGTGGATAATGGAGCACTAAGGGCGACCGTACCCGTGTGGAGTGAGAATTTTGCCAAGTAAAACGGTTTTTCACCATTTTGAAGGCAGCCCTCCTTTTCTGCTGACCGTTCTGGAGGCTCCCGCTCCTCGGCACCGCTACACACAGCCCATTTGGAGCCACGGTCACAAGAGCGCGAGGGCTTTGTGCAGCCGCAGGATTTGGGGACGTGGAGGTCAGCTCCTGAGGAGAACTCTTCAGCGGCCCAGATGTTGCTCTGTCTTGGAAAGCAACACAAAGAAATCACTGAAGGTGGCAAAGTGCATGGACAAAATGGACCTGAATCTCAATCTATCTCTACGCTTGTGTATTCGCAGGCTTGAATATTTGATGCTCCCTGCTACAGATGGAAGGTTGGCATCCTCCCGACATCGATGTGTTGAGAACATAGCCCCTAATGTGAGGACATTAGGAGATGGGGCCTTCAGGGGGTCATTAGTCCCATGAATGGGATGAGCTGCCTTGTAGAGGCTGCCTTGCCCCTTCCCTTCGGCAAGGACACAGCCCGCCGGCAGACAGCAGTCCGGCAGTCGGTGAACCGGGCGCGGAGCCCTCACCAGACCCTGGGCTGCCAATGCCTTGATCTTAGACTTGCCGCCCTCCGGAATGTGAAAAATCCATTTCTGTTGTTTATAAAACACAACTACAGTCCTTTGTTATAATAGCTTGAGCAGAATAAACCAGTCTCTAAGTGTTTTTTAGATAGGAGGGAAAAAAATACTTTAATGGGATGCACACTTATTCTTCTCTGGGCAGAGGAACTTGCCACATCAGTTTTCTTTGCCCCTGTTATATAGATTTGAAATGGAAAAGTGTGTTTGTGACTAGAGCTCAGAGGTCCCCTGTACTCTCCCCTGCTCGACAGAAATCTCGCTGGGAACAGGTCTTTCTGATGAGTGGAGGCCCAATGCGTTCTGTTACTGACAGAGAGATGGTTCTGTTACTGACAGAGAGATGTCAGTAACAGAATGGTGCTACTCTGTACTTTTGGGGCTACTCTGAATGGCGTTACTCTGTACTTTTCCAACAGAACAGCAGGGCTGTGTTTTAGACTCGGGAGCCACAGTACTAGTACCAGTACTAGTGCTCAGGGCCACAGTACTAGTGAGGGACAGTCGGACTGGTTGGGGTGTGGTCTCAGGTGGGCAATGATGACCTTGTGAGCTCACCTGCACACGGCGACGGGCTGGAGCTGATGATTTCTCAGGGTCTTTCGAGCTTTAGTAACTAAATCTTCCTGAATGTTGGGGCACCTGGGTGTCTCAGTCGGTTGAGCATCTGACTCTTGGTTTGGGCTCAGGTCAGGATTTCAGAGTCCTGAGATCGAGTCCCACATCGGGCTCTTTGTTCAGCAGGGACCCTGCTTAGGATTCTCTCTCTCCCTCTCCCTCCAACCCTTCCCCCACTCATGTGCTCTCTAAATAAATAAATAAATACATAAAATTTCTTGAATGTTGAGTTTGGTAACTCTTGGGGTAGGGTTAAAGTGTATTTAAAAATAAATATATATATTTTTAAATATAATTCTTTTAGCCAAATATGTAATCTACTCTTACTATAGGCCACAGACACATGCATGTGTGCACACACGCTGGTACATTAAGAGACTGAGTTCAAGGAACTGGCTCTTTTGATGGTGGGGGTTGGCAAGTCTTGAATTTGTAGAGCAAGCCCGCCTGCTGGAAGTTCAGGGGAGAGTGGGGGCTGCGGTCCTAAGGCAGAATGTCTTCTTCTGTGGGAAACCTCAGTTTTTGCTTTTAAGTCCCTTCAAGGGATTGGACAACACCCACTCACATTACAGAGGAAAGCTTTCTCTACTTAAAGACTGGTTGAAGATGGTAGCCACATCTGCAGCCCACCTGTGTAGCCACACAGTAACTAAGTGAGCACTGAGGTTGAGTCCAACTGACCCAGACTAATAACCATCACAGGTTATCACAAAACAAAACACAACAAAAACAAACAAACAAACAACAAACCCCAAACCCTTGGGTACAAGTTTAAATTCACTTTTATTTTTTAAAAGATTTTACTTATTTGACAGAGAAAGAGAGAGTGCACAAGCAGGGAGAGGGAACCAGAGGGAGAAGCAGACTCCCCGCTCAGCAGGGAGCCTGATGCGGGGCTCAATCCCAGGACCCTCGGATCATGACCTGAGCTGAAGACAGAGGCTTAATCCACTGAGCCACCCAGGTGACCCCAAAATGCGTATGTTCTTTACCATGATAGTTATTACTTGATTTTCCTGGACTTCAGAAATTAAACTTGATCTCTATTGCTATCTGGAATCTGGAAAAGGCCCTGAAGTAACCTCCCCTTGGGAATTGTCTAGGAAAGAGCTTCTCTTCCCCCCAAACCTGTTTTCTAGTTACAGGGGACAGTTACTGAGGACCTGAAGTGTGGGGTTCTAATCTGGTTTTTATCCTGCCCTGAGGTTAGCTCTTATCCCTGAGCATATGTCCTAGAGAAGAGTGACCAGCAGAAGCCCTCGACAGCCCAGAGCAAGATTTGGTACGAGAATCCCAGGGCTGTGTTGCATTATCTGATGGACAGTCAGGAGCTAGGACCGCACATGGTAGAAAGACAAGGGTTTGCCTTTTATTCCTCGCGTAGTTTTATTTCTCCTCTCCCTCCCTTTTCCCCATAACCCTTCCTTAGGGGGCTCTGAGCTCTAGAGCTCCCATTCCCCTAGTGGCTATGCAGATGTGCTGGAGACATTTCCTTTCCAAAGGGAGAAGTCTAGGATCCAGGCTCCGTATAGCTGTATTCCACTTCCTGAACATCGGTTTTCCTCCCCAGAAATGATAATAACACAGTAATAATTAAGTAATAAAAGTAATATTTGCCAGCTGGTAAGATTATTAGTTGTTCTAAGGATAAAAAAAAAGAATCATCAGTGATGTAAAGTAAGTGGAGAAAGGGAAGAAGGGAGAAGAGAAAAAAGAAAAAAGAAGCAAGGAAAGAAAAAGGGAGGGAGAGAGGGAGAGACGGAGAGAGGGAGAGACGGAGAGACGGAGAGACGGAGAGACGGAGAGACGGAGAGAGGGAAGGAACACAACCAGGAAGAAGTAAGCTACTGCTGTTGTCCATTGTGAAGCCCCCTTGGGCAGGGCTGAGGGACACACTGAAAGGCCAGTTAAGGCTGTCTGGGGTTCCTGCACCACACACCTGGGCAGAGAGCGTGGGCTGTCCGTAAACCGTAAGGATGAAGACCTGCAGAGAACTCTTCCTTCAGAAATCAGAGCTTAGGGAGTGTGGATCTTGTAGTCAGCAAAAAAAAGTCTTTCAAGTCATTAGGTCTAGTGTTCAGAATTTCTAAGGACTACGGTTATTTCAGAAACTGAGAGAGGAACCCAGAAGAATAAATGCCTAATAGCCATGTATTCAGAGGGGGCAGATTCATTCACTGGTGTTCCTGGGGGCTTGAGACCCTTAAAGCCTGGTAACAAAAAGGATGCATTAACTGACTCTGCAAAGGATGCAGTCTTTCAACTGGGAGGCACCAAACAGGAGACTTTGTGCCAGGGTGAGACTTGCAGCTGGGGCAGATCCAAATGGTTTTGCCTGGCAAGGCTGTGGCCATCACCAGGATGTGCCCTTATGACCTTCAACTCCAGGGAGCTTCACTGACCAAAGGCCCCACTTGAAATCCATCCCAGCATGTGTGCAAGGCCAGGCTTCCCAGGGCTACTCCCTGCCAATGACAGGAGGGGCTCTTCCCGGGCGACTTGCTTTGGCTGCTTCGGCTGGAGGACGCGCAGAACCTCCTGGACTCCTTAGCAGTTCCGGTGGCTCCCACAGCCCTCCCCGCCTTCTCTCCGGGTACCAGGCCTCTGCCTTCTCCGGCTTTTTCTTTCTTCTTTCTTCTTCCACAGGTATTTCCCCAGGTAAAATCCTTGCATATTTTTTTTAAAGATTTTATTTATTTATTTGACAGAGAGAGATCACAAGTAGGCAGAGAGAGAGGAGGAAGCAGGCTCCCTGCTGAGCAGAGAGCCCGATGTGGGACTCGATCCCAGGACCCTGAGATCATGACCTGAGCCGAAGGCAGCGGCTCAACCCACTGAGCCACCCAGGCGCCCAAATCCTTGCATATTTATTCCCATCTTGACATCTGCTTCTCAGGAAATGAGGTGGGTGACCAACTGTCTCACTTTGCCCTGGACAGTCCAGGTTTCGTACTGAGAACCCCACATCTCAGGAAACTCCATCCCTTACAAATCAGGGTCATTGGTCACCCCGGGTCCAGTTCTAATAAGTGGAGGGGAGCTGCAGGTCCCTTGGGAGGGTGATTCTGGAGAACTAGAGACAAGCAACATTGAAGGTCACCCCTGCAGAAGTAGAAAAGGCTCTCGGAAATAGAAATTGGTTGAAAGAGAATTTTAGAATTTTTTAAAAGAAAATTTTTATTGTATACTTCTATTTTATCACCTGTACAAAGTCTTCTCTAAGCCTTTACTTCTTGCTAAACTTGGTATATTGATTCTTTTTACTAAATTCAAAGAAGCTGAGTTCTATGTACAAGTTACTGCAGTACGGAAGAAGAGTGCTGTCCCTCTCCTTAATGTGGGCACCAGAGGGCAAGGGGTGCCTGGCACAGGGTTACCGGTGAGGCTCCCTCCTGCTGTTGCCTCGCTGAAGGATGCTTAGGAGATGGGTGGTCCACACGTGGCCTCAATCGCAGACACCCTCCTTCCCGCTTATGGACATTCACAAAATGCCTCCTGTGTGTTGGGTCTGCGGCAGAAGCTAAGGATCAAAGGATTAAAGAAAACACAGTCCCTGCCTTCTGGGTGCTTAGTGGTTCAGGAGTATCAGACGTGCATTTCTACACTGAGTTACTCAGTAGTGGGTTTGTTCTAATGAAGGCTTCTGTGAATGCCATATGTGGGGAGGGGTTATAGAAATCAGAATCAGCCTGGAGAGTTCTGCGACTTCATCGGAAGTATGAACTGAGGCTTGAAAGGAGACTAGGAATTTGTTGTCTATCAAGCATACAAGTAGATATTTCCAGCAGGTAGAAAGATGTATGCAGTGGCACAGAACCCAGAGCATGCCTGGCCAATTGAACAAACCACCAACAGCTACATGTATTTGGGGAACAGAGTTGGAACGGTAGGAAAGGCAGCCAGACAAATATGTGGGGTTTGTTCTCTGACAGTATTGGATGCCTTAAATAAGACTTTAGGATTCTGTACGTGGCCTAACACAAGTGAGGACTCTTGAAAAAGGGCTTTGTAATAAGATTAATATTTGCATTAAAAAAATCTGTTGAGCACTGGGTATTAAATACAACTAATGAATCATGGAATGATACATCAAAAACTAGTGATGTACTGTATGTTGACAAATTGAACTTAATAATAATAATAAAAAAAAAAATCTGTGCACAAGACAGCTGGGAGATACCCAAGCCTCAAAACAGGTGTGTGGAAAGGCAGTGATGGAAATGGTGCAGGCGGATGGGAAAGGTGGGTTTGTAGAAGACACGTGGAGGCAAAAGGAAATGCATCTTTTGTCTTTGGTCATGAAGTTTCTAAACTTTGCTTTCTGCTAAGCGCACAATAACATGTTTCTTTGATACATTTGTTGCAGATTAAAACAACAACAACAACAAAGTTTGCCTTTTCTTCTAATTGGATAAAGACCAGTTGCCAACTAAATTTTATGTTACTTAAAAGAAATTTAAAAATAAAGCCTTCATTGTTTGTATGTTTAAACCCATCAGCTGGAACCCACAGTGTTAGGAAATACATATTAATGTATTTTCTGATTTCAGTGTAATTGCAAAACTCCTGCTAGTAATATACACCATGTAGCCAACGACAGTGTGCAGAGCCAGACCGCTGGGGAAAGTGAGCTCAGTGCCGACGGTCCCTCTCCGTGTTGAGCTCCCTCCAAACAAGCCAAGTACCAGCTTTTTTTCCCTTGTTGCTTCAGCAGAACAAGAGGGATATTTCTAGTCAAAACTCATGGTTTCTTCACATGACTCAGAGTATGTTCTGTATTCCCACCAGTTAGTTCAGGCCCCAGTAAAAGAACTAACGTCTTACAGTGTGTACTTACTTCTACCTACTGAGTTTCCTTAGACCTTCCAAAATAGACAAGCTATTATCTGCCCCATTTCACAGTTCCAAAAATGAGACTCAAACAAGAAACATACATTTGCTAAAGGTCACAGAGAGGTTAAGCAGAAGAGCAAAAATTAAATCAAACCCAAACCTGAGGTTTTTGTTCCTACTATAAACTTCCCAGGACTCATCTTCTTATTTCTCTAGTGAATTCTTGAAGATGGGAGGTGAGAGATGCCATGTGTGTTCAGTCAGCAGATATGTGAGCGTCTCTTAACCATCGGGAAGTGAGACATTGACAACGTGAGGCTGAGACAAGCGAAATCACTTCGTTTTTCTCCTGCCACAGAAGACCACGGAAGGAGGCTGAACTTCCGGGTTCCGTGCAACTCTGCGGGTCATTGTGATCAGTTGGGGGCACGGGGCACGGGCCACTTCTTATTCCATCCTCACTCTGTCTTTTCCCTCTACTCAGTCCAGATTCTGGAGAGAACAAGGAGGTTATATACATCATTAGAGACACTAAATGGAAGATCTCGTGCCTGAATCCTTATTGGAAACTGCCTGAAAAACCTTTCACTGCATAGCTTCAAGTCAGCGTAAGCTTTTACTTTAATAATCCAAAGCTATTTTGGAATTAATTGTTACAGCACCTGAGCCTTACATACTCTGCAGATTATATTTTCCTGCCACGATCTAGTTCTTGCTACCATAAGCAAGAATACTGGAATACTGGGATACTCAAAACCAACCCTTTCTCGTGCTCTCCTGGTCTCCTCCAAGTTGTTCCCAGTTGTGCCCAGGAATATTTTTCTAGAAAGAAAATGTGACAACTACGCATCATTGCTTAAAATCTTTCCATGGCTTTCCAAAGTTGCCAGGATAAACCTTCCCTATAAGATTTATTTCCTACCAGTGTCATCTCTCCTTGTCATTTCCTTCCTCTGTGTATTTATTTCTCAATGTCTGTCCTGCAGTTCTTCTACCACACCATGAAAGAAGTCTACCTTCCACCCACTGGTGTTCAGGAAAAGGTTTAGTGACTAGCTCCCTGGAAAAAAAGGTACATGTGTGTGTATGTGTGTGTATGAATTTATTTTAAAAGCCACAATTTGCAAATAATAAAATATGCAATAATATTTATTGTAAATTCCATTTTGCCAATTGATTCTCCCAGAATATGTTCACTGATATTTGCCAAACTCTCATACTCATCACAAGCCGATGGTTACAATCAAATCATAATTGACTAAATCGGTCCATGAATGAATGTTTGATTACTGTCTGACGCAGGGAAGGAGTTGCTCATGACATTGACAAACATGTAGCTACAGCATGAATGTACAACAAAAATGTCTACTGGAACTCCACTCACTTATCAAGCATGTGTGTGACTTCTTTACTGAACTAGATCAGTTTTATATTATTGAGAGAATATTACCACAAATTTTTGTCACTCACAATGTAACAGTTATAGACATACAGTTTTTAAAGTCTAAACAATCAACATACTCTTAAATCTAGACTATAATTCAAGCCCTGCTTTGTAGTTTGCCGATTTTGTGGTATAAATACTCCTGTCATGACCAAATTCAACCTGTAGGGTAACCCCACTGAAAGCCGAATTGGGAAGAGACACAAAGCAGTCCATCATGTTGTATTCCCACCATACAAATACGACAAAAATAATTAATCCAAAGAAAGTAGGCAATAGGAACACACAGAAAATAATTGAAGAGTGAGTTTTGTGTATTTGTTATACTTTTAAAGTATGATTTATTTATTTGTAAATTTGTCTAATTTATTTTTCAACAGTGGCTACATTGAACAACTGACTTGCAAAACTCCTGAAGACTTCATGACCAGCTCCCAAGCCAGTCTCATCCGGTCTGAGCACACCATCGCTCCCATTTGTATGCCTGTTCTGTGTGTCTGGGATTCTTTCTTCCCCCTCCTCCCTTGGAGATCTGTCCTCCGTATTTCATGTAGAGGTCACTTAACCAGGGAAGTCTTTTCTGAGGCTCTGGACTGCATCTTTGCCCCGTCTAATTCTATATGATTAGAACTGTGTTTTTGCAGATGACAAACCAAACTTCTATTTTGATTGACTTTCACTCTTACAGAGAACGTTTATGTGTATTTTGACATTTGCTTTTCAATCTGCATGTTAGATAGAAGATACATAATACTTTCTCTTTTCATAAGTGAAACAGAACTTCATAAGGTGCTTTCTTAATCACCTGTGTGGATGGAAGTATGCAAGGTCTTCCTACTTCAAACAGAGTGCTTTTTGATTTGAACACAGCAGCCTTAAAGCTGTAGTAACTTTGAGAAGTTATTCTATGACTAAACTCACAAGAATGACAATTGTCTGAGGAAGGCCTTGTGACATAAAAACTAATAGCAACTACTAGTAAGTAAACACTTTGTGCAAGATACATAAGAATCTTAAGTTAGCAAAAACTTGTTATCTTCTTACTTTTTAAATTCACCGTATGTCCAAGGACAAGGAAAGAAATCACACCGGTGGCCGCAGGGGCTATAGGAACTGGGGACACTTGCAAGTTCTCAGCCTCCAGGGAACTTCCTCCTTCTTCTGGGTTTCTCCTAAACCCTCTGGCTCTCATTTCCATGGCATCTGTCTTCACTTCAGTGTGCTATTTGCCTTGCACTTTAACTTTGTTAAACCCCCCGTATTTGCAGTACATATTCCAGAAAGTTCCCATCTGATTGACTTAACACTCACTACTATAGGACCCATGGGGGAAAGGCCTCCATGTTGGGACATCTCCTGGCTCACCTGGGGGACTACAGAGTCACCCAGCAGGTGGTCCTTTCAGCAGTGCTGCTTTAACAAAGACACTGTGGTTAGGGCAGCGACAGCATCCAGGATTTTGAGAGAAAAGATGATCCTAACCACCTTGGGCTCTGACCTCATCTTCTGACTCCAGAGCCATGAGATGATGTTACAAGTCAGCATTTTTGGTTCTTGTTTTTGCCTGGATAGACATTAGTTTAATTTCTTGAGTAACTGCTTTTCTTTTTCCTTTTCTCTTTTTAATTAATTATTATTGTTATTATTGTTATTATTATTATTTAAGATAAGCTCTATGCCCAACTTGGGGATTGAACTCATGACCCTGAGATCAAGAGTCACATGCTCCACTGACTGAGCCAGACTGGCATCCCTAATTTCCTGAGTAGTTTCAATTTTTCATTAGCTATAGAAACATTGGGGAAATCACTTACTTTTTCTGCATTTTGATTTTCCTAATGGAAAACAAAACAAGACAAAACAAAACAAAAACAAAAACCACAAAACCAAGGGATTCGCAGTACCTGCTTTACAAGGTTGTTTGGATAATTAAACTCAATGACATATGTCAATCTCCTGGTTGGGTACTTGACACGTGGTAGGTAGTCAAAAAAATAATTTTCTTTTTCTAGATAAAAGTCTCACTGGGAGAACTCATTTACATAGCCGAAGAGGATTTTTGTATCAGACAGTAGGAATAATAAATAATATACTTAAGTAATGCAACTGCAAACACACTTTTTTACGAGATTAGGTACTTTGCACTTGGGTTTCTCCACATGATCCTTTAAGTTGACATTTGGTGGGCTCCAGGGGGTTGGTGGAATGTGCTGGTCAGGAACACAGACTTTGGAGCCAGACTTTTTGGGTTGAGTTCTAGCTTAGTCATTTCCTCACTGTGCAAACTTGTACAAGTTGTTTGGTCCTCTGTGTGTACCAGTTTCTCCTCTGTGAATGGGAGCACCCATAGTGCTTACTTCACAGGGTTACTGGGGTGTGCACTGTTCACATAAAGCAACTGGAACAGTTACAAGTCTGGCAACATTGTAATCATACAAGCATCTGCCCCATCTGTAGCTTGTGGCAAGCTCTCCCTATCATCAGTGAGTATTTTAGAGCATCTCTAAGTGTACAGAACAAAATGAAGCCCCTTCAAGGGTTTTCAGAAAGCCCCTAATAATTAAATTAATCTGAACCATTTGAGAGCTCCATTCAGTCCTTGGAAATTGAATGGCGCAGTTCTCCACGGCACCTGGACCCATCAACATGGTGCATATGTGTGCCTCTCTCTCTCTGAAGAGAAGTGAAGTCCAATGCGGGACTCCCTTTCACAAGGCTGAAATCATTACCTGAGACAAAAACTAGAATTGGAAACTTAACCAACTGAGCCACCCAGATGCCCCTAAAATGTTTATTTTTAAATAGAACTAAATGATTCTCCTGTTTTGGATTCCCTTTTAATTTTGGAGTTCATATACTTGCATAATTTACCAGAAAGACAGGTTCCTAGGCTCCTAGTAGAAAATGTACACAATGCTTCTGTTCACTGAGCTTCCTTTTAATTATAAATATATCTGGTCTTACCATTACAAGAATATACACATGCATTAAAATTTCACATCTCTGTGGAACAGTATTTGGAAACAAAGGTCATAGTCCTTTTTTTAAAATTTAATTTTATTATTTCAGTGATCCAAGATTCACTGTTTATGCACCACACCCAGTGCTCCATGCACGTGCCTTCCATCTGTACCCCAACGTTCATAGCAGCAAAGGCCACAATTGCCAAACTGTGGAAAGAACCAGGATGCCCTTCAACAGACAAATGGATAAAGAAGATATGGTCCATATATACAATGGAGTATTATGTCGCCATCAGAAAAGATGAATACCCTACTTCTGTGTCAACATGTATCAACAGGGGCTGGAGGAGATTATGCTGAGTGAAATAAGTCAAGCAAAGCTCATAGTCTTTTAATGGGAGTTATTTAATGTGTGCAAGTGTGTGGTACAGAGGTATGTACCACGGCCTGGCCACATGGGTGTAAGTGGAGAAATCGCTATCTAGAATTGTGCTGTTACTCCTCATGCACTACCTGCCCTGCTCAGGATTCAGCTTCAGTCATTTCGTGTGGCTAAGATTGTAGGAGATGCACAGAGAGCACTCTGTGAGAAGCGGGAAGGTCATAAAGGGTGTGCGCGTGGTGGCAGTGGGTTGGTGGGGGCAGGGCTTCTGAGTGCCACGGGGAAGGGGCAGACTCTGCCCATTCTCCACCAGCAGCACGTGCAGACGCGGGGTCACCTGCATATAAGCGGCAGGGTCGCTCCATTTTCTGTTTGGAAAGCCTCTGTGCTAAGTATCCCAATGTGTGCAGAGGAGATGGAGCCTTCCTCACTGGATAGTGCTTAGTGGCCAACAGACGGCAGGCGAAACACAGATCTTTGCCTCGGAGCAACCAGACGGACTGAGTTGATCATCAGCAAATCCACGGGGATATTCCACTGCTCCTAGCTTTGTGTTTCTTTTTCAATCATTTTGACTCCACCGTTGTGGGAGGACAAAATTGACTTGATTTGGATACCTCTTGCTTAATATTACTTTAAAAACCACAAGTTCTCAGGTGGATTCCTTAAATGTATCAACATATTTAATTATTTTAGGACAACTAAAATTTTTTTAAAAAGATCAACATAAGTAAAACACAGGAAATGGTTACTTCCCGATAATGTTTTTGTTCA
The DNA here is from genome assembly GCF_009829155.1 of Mustela erminea. Classification (NCBI taxonomy): domain Eukaryota; kingdom Metazoa; phylum Chordata; class Mammalia; order Carnivora; family Mustelidae; genus Mustela; species Mustela erminea. The sequence continues at coordinate 137,481,727 of NC_045620.1, forward strand.
AGAAAAATGCCCCCACGATACAAAGACGCCAAAGGTAACCAATTTACTATTAGAGACGGCCGTGTGTAAGACCCGACGCAGCGATGAAGCCAAACTTGTGAGTGGGGTTTGATGTTACAGAGATGAGAGGTTTGAGGTCTCTGAAGCGGGCTCCGTCAGTTTCTGCCTGGCCAGAGGATGATTGTGATTTATAATCCTGGAAAGATGGCTGGGGCATTCTATTTTTGTTTCACACAGTGTGCTTATTTGTTAAAAATTGCTTAACATTGCTTGCCACGGGCAGAGGGTTATCAGGAAAGCAGCTCTGCTCTCACCAGGAATTTCCGGGAATTGTAAACGCTGCTCGCCGCAGCTCTCCGTCCTCCGGCCTCTCCCACATCCCCACAAGCACAGACAAGCACATCAATGGCCAGAGAAAAGGGCACTGCTGGGCGGTGAGGCCTGCTTTACTGGCTGCATTGATCGGAGCGGGAGGATTACTGCCTACGGACTGCTAATCGATAGATATGGATGCGATCCCCTGCTCCTAATGCAGTTGGGTTAATAAGTGTCTACCCAGAACAATGGGCTGAAATGCAATCTCCCCACTCAAGGAGCCTGCAGACCGGGGACTGTTTGCTTCAGCAGCCACGTTGGAGCAGGGGGAGGCAGCAGCCGAACCTTTACCCGGGTGTGGCCTGGGGCGTATCCTGGTCTGGCTGAGGGTGCTGGGCTCCAGAGACGGCTGCCTGGCGGACACAGCAGGACCCGCCGGGGATGTGTTGTGCGAACCCCAAAGTCTTTGTTGGCTCCCCCCTTCTTTCTCTCTGAGAGAGGGCATGCATAACTGCTCGTGGTCTTGCGTCTGAGACCTTGGGTCTTACCGGGCTTGGCAGGGACTCACGCGGAGTATCAGCAGCTTGCGAAACGGAGAGTAAGGTCTATGCTCCCTGATCCAGAACATCCTCGACGGCAAGATCCTTGCTTGGACATAAAGCATCATCTGCGCTCACACCGAAAATGAAAGAACAGGAAGAAAGGAAGGAAGGAGGGAAGCAGTGTAGGAAGGAAAGACTGGGGGGGGGCAGGATGGGGAAAAGGAGCGGGTGAGGGAGAGGGTGACGGAGGGGAGAGGCGGGAAGGAGAAGAGAAGCAATAAAACGACAAGACAACCTGCCGTGTTTGATATGGAGGAAAGAGCCAGCAGACAAAGACCATGTGAATATTGACTCACACGCTGTCTGGGACAATCAGTCCTGGTGTAACTATATATTTTCTCTGGTGGGGAGGAGGTGGAAGCTGAACACCCAGAGAGGAAAGGTGCATGCTTCTGGGTCCTTCCATCTTGTGCCCAGAAAGCCCGTGTTTCCAATTACCTGCAATTCTGGCATCTCATACTTAGCACGTGGACAAAGGTGTAGACACCGCCTCTGCTTCAAATTTCAGTCTAAGTAAGCGTGTGGAGTGTCAAGAGTGAAAGAGACTTTGAATCTGTGCTGTCCTGCGGGAGGTCTCCGTTTCCCTGGCACAGACAGACAGTCCCGATTTCAAACGTTTTGTTCCACAAGCCTCTAGTCACTCCTATGCTTGTCCGGAGAGCACGGCCATCCCCAGCCTAACAGTCTTTTGGCCCCGGCTGGGTATGTTTCCAAGTATAATTTCTCAGGTTTGCATAGTTAAACAACAAAAGCACAAACTTGCTTTTTTAAAAAAAAATTTAATTTTTTTATAAACATATAATATATTTTTATCCCCCGGGGTACAGGTCTGTGAATCGCCAGGTTTACACACTTCACAGCACTCACCAAAGCACATACCCTCCCCAATGTCCATAACCCACCCCCCTTCTCCCAACCCCCCTCCCCCCAGCAACCCTCAGTTGGTTTTGTGAGATGAAGAGTCTCTTATGGTTTGTCTCCCTCCCAATCCCATCTTGCTTTTTAAAATATGTAATCATATTATAAGAAAATACTTGTTCATTTTTCCCAATTGCAACATGAAAGATATTTATATAACTTAACAGCTATTAATATTTTCAAATGATAGATTCATTCCTGGTTAATTTGTATAATGCCCTCTACATTCGGGTGCTGATTACCTCTGCTCTCCCCTAGTTTTGCGATGTTGTATGGCTGGAGTGAAAAGAAAAGGCACTTTCTATCTTCCTTGGGTACCCCTCCTCCTCCCCTGAGGCCAGCCCTGGTGAAGGCGGATGCAGGGCCGGGGGTGGGCTGGGGGGGTCCCTACCTGGGCCCCATTCCCCCTTCCCTTGTCATATTCTGACCCAGGCATAAAAACAAAAACATTTTATAACAAGTTCTTTCAATCCTGGGTTGTACACTTTTATAATCACATTATTTGTGGCATTAAAAAGGGGATTTAAATATTTCAGCGTGTTAAGTTTTTACTGAATTTCCCCAGTTACGACCTCTGCTCACCCCGTCTTCGTTTTTTTGATTCTGGTGTCTGATAATGTTACCCGAGAGGGTATGAAGTAGAAAGGAAAAACAGAAGGAAAGTAGGATCTTCAAGTATGTTTTTGATCATTTTTATGCTCAATGTGAGGATAAGGCAGGAATATCAGTTCTACAACCTCAGATCAATAATGTTTCTTATTATTGCAGCATTACACGCTGTGTTCATGCAGTACTCTGCTGGAAAAACATGGGCAAGCCAGGAGAAAGTGTGGGTCCACTTCTTCTATCGCTCCTGGCAAGTGGCCTAAGTGAGCAATTACCTTGTTTCTCTCTGTTTCATCAAAATGAAGGTGATAATAATGGTCTCCTTTTCTTGCTGGGGATGCTTTGTGATCACAGATAAAAAGACCTTCAATTTTTAAAGTTAGAGTAACCATTTTTTAAATAAAAAATTAGGATATATTCTGGCATTGGAATGAGCTGTTTTAAATCAGGAATATTCTGGAAAATCCCGATAGGAGTAAATTCTAATCTATTGTGATAAAGTGGCCATTTATTTTTTTTTTTCCTTTCAGATAAAAAGGCATTCATTAGACACATCTGATAATTTTTTGAAGTTAGTATTCACAACACGGTCATTATGGAATTTTTAAGTATGCGTGAGTTTAACAGATAACTGGTACTGCTTTATAGCTTTTGAATAAGGTTATAATTCTAGGGTTGTGATTTTGGGTCGTTTTCCTTTTATTTCTTCCAATAAAGGAGTCTTTCATGTCTATAGGGAGCTATCATCTTGAGTAATCTGCAATGTCAATTCTCTGCATTTTACTCCAGCAAGAAGCATGTGAAATGAGGTTTTGCCCCACTGCAATCGAGTCTGAAAAAGAGAAATAAGTAAACTGTGATCTTTTAAAATACACTCCTTGTTTACTTTGGATTTCTCAGCCATTTCGGTACACTGTTTCCCATTTAATCTTCTTTTGTTTGTTTGTTTGTTTTTTGTTTTTTGTTTTTAACCTTGCCACTTTCGACAGATTTGGGGATTTGGAAATAGAAATAAAGCAAGTTGGAATAGATGAAACATATATGAGTGAACCAGTGTAGGTGAGTCATTTAAACTCTCTGAGCTTCCCATTCTAATCAGTACCCATTATATCATAGGTACAATATCATCTACCTTGAATAGATTATTTTCTGAATTCACTGAAATTCTTCAAGGATAGTACCTCATAGCCCCTGGTATGCTGCAAATGCTCAAACTGATATCTTTTATTATCGTCACTATTATCTGCACCCTTAGGGGTTAAGGAACCCTGACAAGGATCCAAACCAAGACGGAGACAGAAAAAGAAAGGCCACAGCAGTCTGGGGAATAAAGCTGGATAGCTCGAGGAGTCAGGTTTAATTTATTTTCTGTGGTCAGCCAGGTCAGCTTATCTGCCTGGGACCACAGAGTCTGAGAGCGGTGATTTAGAAGTCAGGAGGGACCGGGTCTGTATTGATGTTCCTTTGCTGCTCTAACCATGAATCCACTGGCTGTGCTCTGTTGCTAAGGGGCTCTCTTTTTCTGCAGGACGTTTGTTCTTTTCCTGCTAAAGCTCCCCTCATACCAATCCTCATTAATCCAGGGAGTAGGAAGCAGCCAAGTTTTCCTGGTCTAGAAGTCACTCCTAATCCCACAGAGCCCGTACTTGACCTATTTCCCTTTGCCCACAGTGTGTAAAGACCATGCATTTAGCCAAGACGTTCGGCAGGAATCTTATCAAAGAAACTGGATGAGACTGCAGTGAACGGCTCTTCTGACCTGTGTGTGCATTCCAACGCCATTCTCTCTGACACTGATTTGGGCTTTGTGGGTAGGGTTCAGCTGAATATATCAATCAAGCAGACACATAGAAAGGAGGTGTAGGTAGTAATACCAGTTCTCAGACTTGCTGTGTTGACACGAGAAGTGGCAGAAAATAACTGGAAGCATTATTCGCATAGCAGGGTACTCCTGTATCAAACTGTTTGGGGAAAAGAGAAGAGGTATGGGTGCTCCCAAGACAACTGCTTACTTTAGGTCCCCATAAGCCAGAGACATTAAGAGAAAAGTTGAAAGCAGCTCTTTGGAATAAAAACCTAGTGATTCAGTATAAGGAATGGAAGACAGATGTGAGGAAATGTCCCAGAAAGTTGAACAGAAAGACCAAGGGACTGATAATAGAAAACTTCCTCAAATTAGAAACTCAGCCCACAAGATACAACATCTAAATAATAGGGCTTGCAGACAGAGACACCAAAGGAAGAGGAGAGAAGAAAATCTTCAATGAAATACTTGCAGAAAGTTTCTCAGAAACAACGTGTATAGGTTTTAAAACTGAAAGGATTCACCCAGTGTCCCTCACAATGGATGGAAAAGCCCCATACTGAGTGATATTATCAGGGTTTTTCAGACATAGAGACAAAGACCCTAAAAGCTCACGTGGAGGAAAAAAGGAATCAGTCACAAAGCACTTGGATTCAGAACACCATGGGCTTTAAAACAGTAGCACTAGAAGCCACTGGAAAATGGAATCATGTCTCCACGACCCTGAGAAAAGTCATTCTTCGATTTATATTCGGCAGTCAGAGAAACCACCAGTCAAGCAAGAGACGAGAATATAGACATTTGCAGATATGCAAAGTGTCAGCACTTCCCTACCACAGGACATTTACACCGGTAAGATGGACAGTGAAAAGTCACCGAGCATCCACATTGGCTGTATTGAGCAGTTTTTTTGTGTGTGTGATTTTTGTTGTTGTTGTTGTTTGTTTGTTTCTGGTTTTGTTTTATATGTCATGAAGAGCTTTGGAGATGAGTTATTTGAGGAAACATAGACTCCAAGCCCATATGAAATCAGGAATTGAAATTCCATGGCACACAAAAGTCTGTGAGCATAGAGCTCAGCCAACAATCATCCATACCTAAGAATCTGGTTGTGGAATCTTGGCCCATCCCAGCTTGAGAAGGGACAATATTAGAAAAGTGCATATGTGATACTTGCCTTGCCAACCCATTCCCAGCCACAGAGACGGTGTATCCCCCTCTCAATTTTGACTATGGTTTTCTGTCATAGAGGCTCCTCTTAGAACCCAGTCAACAGTTATGGAAGGATTAGAAAGACTACACCACTTCTAAATTGAAAATGGTTCCTTGGTTTTCAGATTTTGCTTTACTCAGAGATGAACCAAATTTATCTATTTTTCCCCTTAGAGTTCTGAAGAGAGTGGGTGGTTTGTACAGAAACTGAGGGAGGAAGGGGCCATAAGACAGGGCTGAGCTTGCCTCAGAAGCCTGGTTGCCTGAAGCATTTTAGCGCTAGAAAAATCTGGGGGGGAAAGACCCCCAAAAGAACGGCTCTGGTGAGACCTTCTCTTCCAGTCCATTTTCAGTTGTAAAAAAATCACTCCCAGGAAAGACGGTTACATGAGGCCCTGCTTCTCTGGATGATGTCAAGCCTTCCTCGGCTTCTGCCCATTACCTTTCATTGAGGAAAACCCAGGAAGAAAAATCAAAGAAGTGACCACTCTTTTCATACTGGTGTGTTTTCTTCCTACACTTTGCTGGTACACTTCTTACATGGTGTGCTTCATTATATACAAAATTTTATCTCCTACTTTGTTCTGCTAAACCTTATGCAGTGTTTCCATGTCATTTAAAATTCTTATAAAATGTAGTTTAAAACACAGAACAGTATTTCAGTGGATGCTACTTGGTAGTTTATTTAACTACGTCCCTGATATAGGTGTGAAGGTATTTCTGATTCTTCATGGTGTTGAGGCAAAGTCTTTGTTCAGAAATTCTTGACTATATTTCTGAGTATCTGGAAGTAGATCTCAAAAACCAGAATCATTGTGTCCAATTGCCTTTGGAAAGTTTGTCCCAAATTCCACAGTTAGGGTAGCATAAGAAGGTGTTTTGTTACATTTAGATAATCATTGTGTTTGTTTTAGAAATCTTAGTGAATGTAGTACGATAATACTAAAGGTTTTAATTTATAATTTTTTAAATTTATGGATGATATTGAATATGTTTTCATTAACTGTCTCTTGTATTTCTTCTTTGGCGAATTATCTATTAATGTGTTTCATCCATTAATCATGTGAGGGGTTTTAAAAAATGTATCTTGATTATTTTCCTCATCTTCCGTGTTTGTTGCAATTACATTTCCTCCAGTTGGTTGGTCTGCTAAGGCTTTGCTTCATGTTTTTATGCTGAGTGAAATTTTTCTGCTTCCCTCTGCCACCCACAAAACCCAAGTCTCTCCTATAGTCTGCACCAGGCAAGAGATGGCAAATCCCTGCTGGTTTCATCTTCTCTCTTCTTCCCTTTCTTCAAGCTCGAGAAGTCTGGCTGCCAATACTATGCCTCACATGTCTCTTAGAATTGTCCTCACAGGGCATAGGGGTGGCTTAGTCTGTTAAGTGTCTGCCTTTGGCTGGGGTCATGATCCCAGGGTCCCTGATCAAGCTCCGTGTCAAGTTCCCTGCTTAGCGAGGAGTCTGTTTCTCCTTCTCCCTCTGCTCTTTCAAATAAATAAATAAAAGTCTTTTTTAAAAATTAAAAAAAAAAAAAGAGCTGTCTTCACTGCACCCCTTGCCTGTGGCACTACCTGCTTTTGCCTGGACTGCAGGTCCTTCCTAGTCCCCCTGCTTCCTCAGAGTGTCCTCACAGAGTCAACATCCAGATGCTTCTGCATCTGCTGGGAATCTTTCCTTCCCCCAACACAGGCATGCACACACACACACGGATACACAGATACACACGTCCTCACACACACACACACACACACACGTATACTCCTCACTGTGTCTGTCTTCTACACGCCTTCTAGTTCTTAGCGTAAGAGCCATCTGTGGAGGGTTACGTGGGGGTTCCCAGAACGTGTGAATGCCAGCTCACTTGGAAAAAAAAAAAAAAAAGTCTTTGCAGATGTTAAGGATCCCAAGATGAGGGCATTAAAAGCAGCTTCAAGTCTCCTATGGGGCATGGGAGAGGACTCGCATGGAGGGGAAGGCCCTGTGAAGAAGGCGCAGCAGAGACGGGGGATGCAGGCAGGAGGAACGCCCAGGGCCACCAGGAGCTGGAAGAGGCAAGGAGTGGATGGTTCTCCTGGGCTTCAGATGGAGGGGGGACCTGCCGACCCCTGTATTTCAGATTTACAGTTCCAGAACTATGAGGGGATAGATTTCTGTTGTTTGAAGCCACCAGTGACGTTAATACACATCTTCTCAGAGACGCATTTACAAACCCCCAGGCCCAACAAAGTCCTCCTGGCATTTCTATTACAAGCATCTTTGGCTCCTTTATAGAATATCTCTTATTTTCTAATTAAAAAAAAATATTTTCCCAATGTTATGTTATCAGGAACACGAGAGCGGGCATCATGTTTAGTTATTCTTTAGTGCATGACTGGAGCCTGTCACACTGGGAGCACTCACACACTGGGGAGGAGAGACGACAAAGGAGACAGAAAACTTGAAGCAGCTCTCCTTACCAGGGCATCCTTCTCTCCTGATCAAGACTGCAAATGTGACGTCTGGGGGACACGAGCTCACGAGAAAACAGTGTGTTCAGCCACATTTGGTAAGGCTGAACCACCCATTGCCTAGGCTGGGTTTTTCTTTTTCTCTGTCTGATTTTTGCTTTTATCACACAAGTGATTTGTGGCGCATTCTGACGTGGGTCGATCACTGCCGTGTGCACCGTGTAAACCAGGAGACTCCCCTTCTCCCTGTACCAACATGCCCATTTTGTGTACGTTTAACCTCATTTTTCTACATTTACATATGCATACAGATAAACATGTGCATATAAATTTGATAACATTCTTAGTATCGTATTAAAAACAGTTTTTTCTTAAAATTTGCTTTCTTGCGTAATGATGTGAGTACGCATTTTCCGGGCAATGCATGGACCATTAGCTCATTCTTTACTAACTGCGTGACTGCCTGTCAGTTCCACGGTCAAGGCTGCCATGACCTACTTCACCACTGTCCAAGTGACAGAAGCCTGTATTCACTATTTATTACCATATCAAAGGTGGCAATGAATATCCTTATACTTAGAACTTTAACGTTTTGGTAAATATTCCTTAAAAAGGAGGCACTAGGCTGGCTCGGTCGGTTAAGCCTCTGCCTTCGGCTCAGGTCATGATCCCATGGTCCTGGGATTGAGCCTCACACTGGGCTCCCTGCTCGGCAGGGAACCTGCTTCTCCCTCTGCCTTCTGCTCCCCCTGCTTGTCTCACTCACTCTCTCTCTTTCAAATAAATAAATAAAATGTTTAAAAAAATTCCTTAAAAAGAGTTTCTGCAAGTCCAATTACTAGATCCAAGGGAATTTAAATTTTTGACTGGCACTATTAGCACTCAATAAATGTTTACCAACTTAGACTCCCATCAAAACTCTACCATACTGCCAGTTTTGCACATTCTTGCGACACTGTAAAAACTTCTCCAATCTATGGGGCGAAAATAATATTTAATTATGGTTTTAATTAGTTTTTACTTGACTACTAATGACAATAATCTTTTTATGAGGTAGGAAATTGGCTATAAGAATTTTTCTCAAGGTGTGCCTGTTAATTTGCTTTGCTTCTTTTCTATTAGTTTGTATTTTCTTTTATTGATTTATGGGCACTCTTTATATATTCTTGAATAAATCCTTTTATTCGTTCCTTTACTTCTATAAGTTGAACAGTTTTAAATAATTCAAATGACACATTACACTATAACCAGTATGGCAACTCTGACTTTTCTGGGGGAAATTAGGGATTTGTCTAAAGAGTAATTTTCTTCCCATTATTCATTAATTCTAACTTGTGGTGCAAAGGTCCTATATTTGCTGTGGTTCATTGTAACTGGAGGACAAGGTCATTCGTTCTAACTTGAGGACAAGATGATGACACAAATGCCCTCCAACTCTCTGCTTGTCCAGTGACCTGCCTGTGAAGCCAGAGGAGCACCTGAGCACAGGTTGTAAGCGGATGGAGCCAGTTACCTTGAACCACAAGGGGAATGTGTCTGACCTTAACTGGGAGAGATGGGATTTCATCTCCTGACCCTTCCCTGGAAGGCAAAAGGAAGCCATGCATGCCCACCTGGCCTGCTAACCTAGGTTGACATTTACAATTTTCTCTCCCCTGCCCTGAATCACAGGCACTAACTGGCTGAAATAATTTAAAGGGCCTCAGTGACTGGAGGACATTTTTTGAGATGTAAACCACATCATCTGTTGCCTTGACTAGTGTGACGTCTGCCGATCTGAAGGCCTCGGAGGTAGGCATAATAGGCCACGTGTCTGAGTATGTCTACGGAATAACTTCCAACTCCCTTTAATTCTTATCTTCTCCAAATACCTGGACGGATGCAAAGAAAGCATTGAGCTGAGTCAAAAGTGCAGAATTATTAATCAAGCCTCGCAAACAAATGAGCTGGTTGGCCCCTTGGTAGACAGAATTCTCAGAATTGTAGAAACGAGTAATCGTTGTGATACAGGGGGCATTTGATTCTTGTCTGGCAGAGTTTATCTCAACTCCATGTTTACTGTTCATTACTTTTCAGCAAAAGACACAATTGTCTTGGAAGGGTACAGCCTTTCCCTCATGTGAGAGGCTCCTGAGTGCTGATACCATCCATTAATCAAAGGCCGGGAAGCCAGGCTTGGCTCACTGGGGACGAGCAGGCGGAGGCCACCTAGCTTCGGCACGCTAATGATGACTGACTCTCCTAATATGCTCGTCAAAAGTGACTTTCCCTAATCTGTCCTAAGCTGCTGTGACACGCTGAGCGTACGGTGACAGCTGTGAAGTCAGACGTTGCATCCCACTCGGAGGAGCTTGGCGACTCTTTTTAGTGTCTCAGGAGGGCCACGGATGCCAGGAAGCTGGAGCCTGAGAGAGCAGGGCAAGGCAAGCTCCCACTCAGGTCGGAGGTGAGGAGGTACGCATGTCCCCCGCGGAGACTTTCACGAGTAGGAAAGCCACCACAGCCCGTCCCTCTGTCTCAGCGTCCAACCCTGCTGCCAGACCTACCCCAGAGTTTCAGAGAAGATCAGCAGGAATTCCCCGAAAACCTGAGCTGGCCTGTGTTTCCGCAGACACTTTCACAAACATGTTCCTTCCAGAGGGGCTGCCCTTGGTCCCGTGATGGGTTCCCGAATGTGTCCAGACATGGGCTGCGTGTGGATTCACTTTCTCTGTTGCCTGGCGCTTGAGGGCAGCGACATCGTCCCTGACAACTTAGCTGGGGGCACAAATGGCTCCGAGGAGACCCTTGACCTGATGTCACGGTGAAAGCAGATGGTGACCTCGTTGTGAGCACCGTGGCCTCGCCCTGGGCTTGCAGGTCCGTGAGCTCCCCACAGCCCGCTCTTCTGGAAAGTCGGTCCTCCTACATTTTCATAGAAACACGCGGGCGATTGTTTTGAGGGGCCGAGGGATTGGCAAGGGAGGCTCACGGCGCGCGTGGCTGTGCTGCGGCGACGCACTCTGCGTCCTGGGGAGGACGGACGCTGTCGGGGTCCTGACTGCCTGGTGACGACCTGTCTGTGCTGCAGCGACCCGGAGGCCGGCCGCCAGCCTGTGAGTAATGGCCCCTGTCAGCTTGTTAAACACGAAAAACAAATGCACTGGAGAAAAGCCATGCGTCTTGCTGAGAGAGGGGGTCGCGCCGGGGACTGTCCCCCTGCGGGTGGGAGCCGGGGGTCCTGGCGCTCGCGTGGGCTTCACGCCTGGCTCACGTGAGGACGGGCGGGAGACACTGCGGCCTTGTGACCCGGGAGCCACCCCCTTCGGCTGGTCTCTCGGGGGCCGCGCCCCTGGTCACCGATGGCACGGCCCCTGGTCACCCAGGTTACGGCTCAGCTGACTGCTTCATCCTTGGGCCGCGCTGGATGTTCTGCTCATGGACGTGCCCACGGGTGAGGTCGAGAGAGCCACGGGGCGTCGCGCCCGCTGCTCTGTTCCTGCTCGCCGCTCCGGCGCTCACCCGGCGGCCACGGCCTTTGCCCTCTGCGTCCCCTTGTCTCCACCTGTCTCCTTTCTGTCACCTTTGTCCTTCCCCTTCGTGACCTCTCAGTCCCACTCCCGTCACCCATCTCGACTTTCTCCTTCCCCCACTCGCCCGATGGCTCGCGAGCGCTTGGCTTAGCGGTCGAGGGCCGTGTCACCACAGACGTGGCCCAGGCCTGGCCTCTTCTGGGGGTCAGCGGCAGCCCCGGGTTCCGTGCGGGGTCCTCCCCGCTGTGGCTGCAACCACGGTCTGGGCTGGAAAAGGCGCTGGGGGCGTCTCTCAGCTCCCTGAAGCCGTGCCACAGGGCAGTCGACAGGGCAAGCTTCCTTCCTGAGGGCATGGCTCTGCAGAAAGACTGAGGGGCGCCTTTCTCTGTAGACCTGCTTCTTCCCGGGCTTCCGATCATCAAAATCCATCCGTCGGTGAGCGTCGTGGCCGTCAGGGATGTGTCTGGTCTCTGGATGCCCTGTGGAGGTGTTTTCGCATCTCACACTGGCGGGTAATGGGTCAACAGAGAGAACCGTCGACATTCCCAGTGGAAACTGGGCATCTGGTTGCGGGATGTGCTTTCCTCTCGTCCTCAGGAGAGGAGCCTGTGGGGAAAGCTGTGTCCGCACTTCCCCAGGAAGACGCTTAGCTCTCAACCAGGCTCGATGATTTCAAGGACGTTGCTGGTAGGAGATTCCCTGACAGCCAGCCAGGACCCACCTCTTGAGTTTTATTGAGTATACACTTTCTAAAAGCTGTTTTTCTTTGTTGAAATGACTTTTAACCAAAATGTCACTTTTAAAAGCCAACTTCAATTATCAATCCATCATCAAGTTCAAGCTGCAGATCCCAGAGTGCCTTTTCAGACAAACTAAGATAAATACAATCACTTGGAGCTCATGGTAGGGCTCAAGGAAAAGTCAAACGGAAGGGATAAAAAGTCTCAAAACTGCGTCTGTGAGATAAATTTCCAAGGAAAATTCATGAATTCTACCAAGAACAATCTCGGGTTCCCATATCTGAGGGGATATTAAGGGATTTTAAATAATCGAGGAGTACTGGTTACATGCGGCACTGGAGGGCCTATAAAAATTGATGAGGGAAGATAAGGAAGTGCTTATCCTTGGCATATTTTAAATGTAATATGTCTATTTTTTTTTCAAATGAGTGTTCAGGTAGCCAGTAAATCATAGAAAGGGGCTAATATACACAGGATTTTAAAGTTGAACCAGGGAATTAGTTTCAGTAATCTCTTTAAAACAATCCAACTAGAAAATATGCCATAAGGTTGATTTTAGAACAAATGTATAAACTGAGATTCTAGCATCTGGTAACCAAAAAAAAAAAGAGGTATTTTGTTGACAAATGAGAGACAGTTCTTTAAATTAATCATAATAAAAAAAACACTGCAAGATTCTCTTGTTTATGCAGTCTCAATTTTGAATTTCTGTAGCCTTCTAAGTATAGATGTTTATGGTAGAAAGTAACAATTTCCCTTATTTTGTATCACTTATCCACTTAACTCATTATAAACAGAATCCTTTGTGTAATGACTGGTATGGGAACATAACGGCCTTTGTTCACAGTATGTAGAGTTCTATGCTGTAACCTCAAATCACTCCCTCTAAAGAAACCTCTGAACTATTTATTCCTTGGTATTTAAACAGTGTTTCCAAAATACATTTTCTAGAGCATAGCTCTCACTAGGTACATGGTAAAAAGAGTGTCCATGTTCTTTTTCTGTTGTTTGCAACCCATAAATCCTTATACTTAGAAATGAATTCCTGCAGGTGACAGGTCCTAAAATGGGGGCAGATTCTATCCGAAGTAGGTAGGGGAAAGGCAGGGAGGAATCCCTTTTCCTGGCCTGAAAGGTTGGAAATCTTTGCTATGCCAAAGCAATACAGTTGGTTAAGCCATTATCTGTGATGACCACTAATGCTTAAATATTAAGGCACAAGGATAGAGAAAAAAATCTGGATTTTGAACTATGTATGTTGCCTCCTTGCACTCATCAGTAAGAGCCTATGCAAAGAGGTAATCACAGGGAGGAGGGGAAAAAACAAAAAACACAACAACCCACCAACAACATGACTTTTCAAAGTAAGACCATCTTTGGTTATGGATGGCAATTCCAAATTTTGAATTTGTTTCTATTGAAAACATTAAAATAATAGTAATGACCATCACAAAGTAAAGTCAGTGTAAATCAAGTACTTATGTCAAGCCCAGCTCTCCCCCAGTCTCCTCCTAACCTCCTCCAGTTTAGGGTCCTTTACTATTTAAAAGAAAAAAAAAAAAAAAGAGTTCTATTCATTGCAAAGATGCATCTGAGATGTAGCCTGGGTTCAAGGGGCATGTTTTTCCACCTGGGACTAGAGTTTTCAAAGCGTCTAGAAGCAGAGGTCAAGATAAAATTAGCAAATATTATGCTAAGACATCAAGAGATGGAAGTGAGCAGACTATTGTGGCTAATAGACAGAAATGTCCAACCTCAAAAACATGAACAAGCCATATTTTAACTTATGGTGTTAAGCCATGGAATTGACAGAGAGCATAGCAGACTAGAGATTCACCAACTCTTTAATTTTTTATTATTTTTTAATTTTTTATTTTTTATATACATATATTTTTATCCCCAGGGGTACAGGTCTGTGAATCACCAGGTTTACACACTTCACAGCACTCACCAAAGCACATACCCTCCCCAATGTCCATAATCCCACCCCCTTCTCCCAAACCCCCTCCCCCCAGCAACCCTCAGTTTGTTTTGTGAGATTAAGAGTCACTTATGGTTTGTCTCCCTCCCAATCCCATCTTGTTTCATTTATTCTTCTCCTACCCACTTAAGCCCCCATGTTGCATCACCTCTTCCTCATATCAGGGAGATCATATGATAGTTGTCTTTCTCCGCTTGACTTATTTCGCTAAGAGATTCACCAACTCTTTAAAGGAGATCTACAGCCACCGGAAGCATAGCAATAATGACCTTATGATTGTTCATCTCTAAGACAACCACGGGTCCTGCAAAATTGCAACAATGGGGAAAATTCACCCCCAAAAAACGTTCCATTCCCATCAGAGATTTGGCCATAGGAGCTATGGAAAAGGGAGATGATCCCTGGAAGTTGACCAAGGACTCTCTAGTCAGGCATGGAAGTTCTTGCAAGAATTAGAGGATAGTATATGTTGAGTGTGATGGGTCAGTGACTCCCCTTTTTCCCCTTTCGAAATAGTTGAATTGTTTGAATTGTTGAATTGTTCGAAGGAACAATTTTGAATTGTTGAGTGTGATGGGTCAGTGACTCCCTTTCTTCCCCTTTCGAAATTGGAGGCTTTGGATTGCTTTTTGAATTATCTTTTTCTTTCCCCACCATATGTGGGGAATGTCTCAGTGAAACCTAATTCATCATAATGCCTGGGGGCTCCAGACGTGTGGACCTGAAACAGGAGAAAACACATTACTGAGTAGACCTCGACTTGGTACTGTACAGAACAAAGAAAACTTTGTGTTGTCTAAATTCTGGAAAGAGTTGAGTGTATCTCTCTCTCTCTCTCTCTCTCTCTCTCTCTCTTTTTTTCTATAAGGAATGCATGCAAGGTAAGACAGGTGTGAATGCTGAATACATGGATGATTTAGTGAATATTGTTAGTTACTGATGCAGCCACCACTCCCTCTTTCTTGTATCCAACCAGAATCTTGACTCATTTTCAGTATCCACTTGTTTTTCAAAGATCCCATGTGTTCCAAAGCAAGATGAGTCAACTCACTGGGTCCCGGGAATGAGCTTGATTGATGTTAGGTGTCCTTACACTCCCTTAATCAGTAAGAGGCACAGACACAAGACCCAATTTGGACCAGTGATGACAAGTAGGAATTTTTATGGATGCTTCTGGGGTGTTTCTCCTTATCTTGTTAAGAATTCTTGCAGATGACCTCTTCTCAGCTTCTCATGGTGGGGTGCTACGTAAATGCGCAGGAACGCTTCAGCTGTCTTGCTGCCAGTCTAGGGGAAAGCTGGCCTTCAGAGAGGGACAAAGGTAAGAGAATCTTAAGCCAGAGTGACTGCATCACATTAATATTGAAACCTACCTTGCCTCGTGTTTTCATCAGATGCTGTTTCTTATAAGAAAAGCCCATGAGAGTTGATTCTATTGCTCTTTGTAGACAAGAACCTTGAAGGTGCCATGGCTTTGGTGACACAGCTGTCCCTGTAGGAGTCATGGGATGCCAGGAAGAAGTGTGGAGGGAGGGAAGGAAAGAGGATCCGGAGGACAGAAGGAGGCCAGATGGGGGAGGGGCGTGCGGTCTGCTCGCTGAGCATTGGTCCTTGTGCAAAGTACCAAAATTTCAGAATCACAGAATCTCAGCATGAAAAGCTACCAAAATGTGGTCTGTAAACTGGCGCTGGTGTAAAAGTAGCACTGTAGTATGTTTTTTGAAATCCATATGTTTCAAATATTTTTTTACTCTATTTATACATTTTCTGGTTCTTTTTGGGGTATTAAAGATGTATATTCTTTTACTGAATGATAGAAATGTTTAATTTCTTAATTTTGTAGAATAAAAAGTTTACAATCACATTAGCTAGCCCCAAATCTCCTATTATTTAAAATAGTATAGTCTGGGAAACTCAGGACCTGGATATTTTCAAAATAATTCTACATCTTTCGTGAATCGTGGTGGTTGATTTTCTGTCAATTTGGCTTGGTCATGGTGCCCAGTTGTTTGCTCAAACCAGCCTAGGTGTTGCTTGGAGGTATTTTGTAGATGTGACTAACATCTAAATCAATAGGCATTGAGTAGGGCCCATCCCCTTCCGTCATGCAGGTGGGTCTTATTCAATTGTTGAAGGCCTTAGAGAAAAGATGGAGGTCCCCTTAAGAGGAAGGACTTCTGCCTCCAGAGGGCCTTCCTACTCAAGACCACAACATCAACTCCTACCAGGATTTCCAGCCTGCCAGTCTGCCCTGCAGATTTCCAACTTGCCAGCCCACACAATCACACAGAACAATCCTTAAAATAAATCTCTCTTTATAAATATTCTCTTTCACATCCTGTTGGTTCTGTTTCTCTGGAGAAGTCTACTAATGCACTGATTCTTGAATATTCATCCCATTAACTAATTTTTTTTAAGTCCTTGCCATGTGCAAAATAATACGCGGAGAATCGGAAGAGAGAGATGGTGTGCGTTTTAGTAGGAACGCCAACGGTGTGGACACGTGTATGAGCTGATGTGACTGGCAGAGACCAGGAGGGCAAGATTCTATTAAAGACACCGACAAAGGGGGCCGGATAAGTCAAGAATGCTTTTTTAGAGGAGGTGACTGTGAGTTAGGCTTTGAAGGATGAGAGGATGTTTATCAGACAAGGAAGGAAAGAAAATGTTTCTCAAGAATAAACACATATGTTAAATCTCTGCTGAAATGTCTCTAATGTGATCAGACCTCACCAGCTGCTGCCATCCTGGTGACAGATCGCGCCAATTATGAGAAAGTTCTTTCTCCGCTGAGGATCTACCTCCCTGAACCACCTTCCAAGTTAGTTTGGTCCTGCCTCAAGCATTCATGGGACATGTGCCTTTGGAAAGGTCATCTGCATCTTCTGCGAGTCACTCTTCATCTGTAAATGGAAATGATAAGACCTTTTTGGCTATACTGGATGTTAAACCAGCTATGTTATTTAAAAGGTCCAGAACATACCAGGTGTTTGATAGATGCTAGTTTATTTCACTTCTCTCTGGTGTCCCTTCTGGAGTCAGACTGAGTAAATCCTCCAAATCTATAAAGGAATCTCTCACAAATGGTTTGCCCATGAACAGAGATGGGCAAATTGATGGAAATCCAATGTAATATAACATCAGTAACTTACATAAAATATAATTTGTGTATATATATTATAGAAACGAATATGATTAGCCACATTTTTGCTGTCTGGATACGACCTAGGACATGAGCCTGGTGACAGAATGAATTAGTATAAAATTACAAAATCATTAAAACAGGCCCAAAAAAAGGACATAATTTTCACATCTCAGTTAAATAAATGTTAACTATTGCCATATAACATATTTTTCACTCAAAAGCCAAACCACTTATATCTAGAACCCTCTTGGTCTCATGCTGAGGAAGAAGTGTGTTACTTTCTTTATACTCCAAAAAACTTTCCATTTCAGAAAAAAAGTGTGGTTTTTAACCTTAGCAATCAATTCTTCTAAAAGTCATGATATCCTTAATGTATCTCTACATTTTATAAGATGAAATGATCACAAGCAGGTGAAAGTGAGTTAGAAAGCAATTTAATACTACTAGGTAAGGTGTGCCTTCATGGAAAGCACTCTGTGAAACTGGCTGTTCTCACTTTTCTCACCAGGTTCAGGCATCAGCAAACCCACAAGCCAAGGGAAGGTTTCCTTCTCCACCATTTCCTTCTCCTTATGAATGCTTTCCTTACGGAGGCATGTACCTCACGATCTAACCAGCCAGACTTGATAACCAAAGTCAGCTGTCCCTGTGGTCATCCTTGGACTGCACATCCTGATACCCAGGTTCCACTCCAGAGCACCTATGTGTCTGTTCTGCATTGGAACCCTGCACTGATTTCCAAAACCTCCCTCGATGGTTTTATTATGAGGCTGGGGTTAGGAAATTCTGTGTTAGCTGGTTTAAGATACAGGCAGGTAGGAAAAAGAAGAAAGAGTAAATGAAAACTAGAAGGAGATCTACTGAACTGAACAGACTGCTACTGAAAACGATAGGTTTTTTTTTTTTTTTTAAAGATTTTATTTATTTACTTGACAGACAGAGATCACAAGTAGGCAGAGAGGCAGACAGAGAGAGAGAGAGAAGGAAACAGGCTCCCCGCTGAGCAGAGCACTGGACGTGGGGCTCGATCCCAGGACCCTGGGATCATGACTGGAGCCAAAGGCAGAGGTTTTAACCCACTGAGCCACCCAGGCACCCCAAACGATAGGTTTTTATTTGATCTTTTCCACTTACCCACTAGTCGCATGCCTGGGGTCAGTGGTATCTTGTATCATAACCTGCATTTTTAAGTGTGTTATGTAAAATGGATTGGATTTTGAGTTTTTAAAAGACCATTTAAAAAAAATGGAGTTTCAGGGAAGTCTCAGCACTTCTAACAGATGAGTACGGCAGATCGGCATTGTTCGCATGATTTCATTAGTTTTCAAATCATAAATGTACACATTTTACTCAAGCGGCTATTGAAGAAAATAAATCCTAGGGCTTGTCTAGACCAATAAAGTACATTGAAATCTTTTTCTGTTTTCCAGCTATTTCATAGCTCTTAACCTATTTGTTTGGAAAAATCTTTTTTTTTTTTTTTTTCCATTTGGGTCTCATACCATATTACTTTGAATCTCAAAATACAGAACTGGTCAAACTTTTCATTGCTAAAACCTTCATTTAAAATAGAACCTATTTGTATAAGTCTTCTGGTTATGGAATTTTTTGTTTGTTTTGTACTTCAAAAAGCTAATAAAATAAAAGAAAACAAAATTTACCTGATTCCCAAAACTCTAAATATCCATTGAGATTCCCTCAGAGAACAATAGTCTCCTGGATATGGTCTACAACAGCAACCAATATTTTCAAGATCATTCATAGATTTTTCTCAGAGTGGATTATCAGTAACCTAGAGAGTAGTGCTCTATTTTATTAGCATGTGTCAGTCTATATCGCTTACCTGGAATTCTGGGCAGATATCCAGGTATCATATCCTGTATTTTGAAACATCCCTTGGTGGGCTTTGGCGTGGCACTCTGTATTCAAACATTTTATTTTGTTTGTAGAATTTTTCAATTTTAATCTTATTTCTGCAACAACACAAATGAATACTTATACTTAGCAAGATAAATAAGGATCATACATAGTCTCAGGTTTGTTGAGATCGAGAACGGCTGCTGAATGAGTTACAGTAAGTTTTTAAAGTAAGGCTTTAGGACTTTTGAAGTTGGGACCACTGATGAAAAAAAAAAATGTTCCCATATACTTATTTTATTTTTAAAGATTTTATTAATTTATTGACACACAGAGAGAAATCACAAGTTGGCAGAGAGGCAGGCAGAGAGAGAGGGGGAAGCTGGTTCCCTGCTCAGCAGAGAGCCCAATATGGGGCTCGATCCCAGGACCCTGGGATCACGACCTGAGCCAAAGGCAGAGGCTTTAACCCACGGAGACACTCAGGTGCCCCAAAATGTACCCATATACTTATGACAGGACCTATCCACCACACCTCGGGATATCTCGGAAGTGGAAGTGGAGCCCATCTTGGGGTGGCCTCAACCCTACCTGAGACAGTGTGTGCAGAACCGGAGGTGAACACGGGGATCATCGGGGGAGCTTTGCCCAGTACCTGTGCTTGGACATAGCTTCAAAGTTACTGAACCAGAAATCCTGGGGAATGGACTCTGGAATGTGCAGTTGAAAAACACGTGTAGGTAATTCTGACATGCGCCTCTGAAGCTGGGGGCAATGTTCTCCACACACAACAACCTGAATCTCAACTGAGGTGAATACACTGGGCTCAATAAATCATAGTGTAGAGCCTTACAAGCTTCCTTATGCACAAGTAACTTTTGTAGAAACTGTAACTTACTAAGAATTTCCAACATTTTTAGGGAACAAGTTTATCTGCAGAAGTTGTTAAAATGCATACATTCAGGTATGGTTTAGGGCAAATAGAACAAATTGAAATGCAGACAAACGAGGCTATAAAAGCTCAGTTCACCTTGAACACAGCAGTGCCTGATCAACCACTAAGTTCTTCATTTTCTCTACTAGAACTTGGTAGTAATAATAACAATGATAAAAAGTAAGGAAAAAATAATTAGAATTTACGGTATAAAAAACAACCATAAATTTAATTTCCTGAGTGCATGATTAATGTGAAGTTATAATGCTGCATTCACAGCAATGTCTTTTCAGGAGGAGACAGCAAGACGAGAACAAGCCATTTGAAAACGATAATCCAGAGAGAAGAAGTATGAGATTGTTGCAATGATCCCGGTAAGGGATCTTGAAAGCCTGACGGTGTGACCTTGGGAAAGGAGAGAATACCCCTAAATAAATGAGGAGCAAATTCATGGGGAAATTCCTCACCCTTAGGTGAGGAGATGGTGCAGGTTACTGGTTAAAAGGGGGTGCCCCTAGAGTCAGACAGTACAGGCTCAAAGCTTGGCTCCATAATATACCTGGACAATCTTAGAAAAATCAGCCCGTCACTCTAAACCTCTGTTTTCTCTCTGTAAAATGGTGATGATGTTGGTTGAACCTGTCTCACAAGGCTGCTTTGACACATGAATACAAATACATATTGAGTTTTTGGTCTACAAAATCAAGTGAGTAGGAATATAAATTTATTTTCCCTAATTTAGTTTAATTTTGAGCTTGCATTCAGCAAAGTATTGAAAACTTAGTCTTGCAGAGTTGCATCTCATTTCTACCAGTTCTGGGGAGCCCAAAGAATCAGGCATGTGAGATCTTTGGTTTCCAGGCACCATTTTCTGTACTGGCATTTAGTTGGGATCTTTTTTCCATCCGGTCTCCTGGGTTCAGTCATGTTAAGGATTTAAAAGGAAAAAAAAAAAAAAAAAAAAAAAAAAAAAAAAAAAAAGGACAAACTTCAGAAGGATTTTTCTGTTATGGAGAATGTGCTCTCCACACACGGTAGGTGTCTGTAAGTGTTTTCTATTTCTGTGTCTGTGAAGAGGAACCCACATGAGAAGCCACATGAGAAGGTTGTATTTGAATAGCTTTTGTTATCAGTCTTAGTCTATTTGGGCTGCCATACAAAATATCACAGACTGGGTGGCTTATAGATAGCAGATATTTATGTCTTACACTTCTATAAGGTGGAAGATCAGAGTCCCACCTTGGTTGGGTGAGGAGCACTTTCTGGACTGTAGATTTCTCCCAGTATTCTCATGTGTGGAAGGAGCAAGGGAACATTCTGGGTCCTCTTTTGTAAGGACATGGGTACCATTTGTGACATAATCACTTCCCAAAGGTCCTGCCTCCTAATATCATCACTCTGGGTTTAGGATTTCAACACACAAATTTTGGGAGGACATAAGCTTTCAGACTATGACATTCGTTGTTTCAGTCAGATGCCTCCAACATTAATAGAAAATTGAACTCTAACCAAAAATCTAGTTTACCAGCTTCAACAGTATGCACGTTGATCGTCCCAATAACTGGAAGTTTTTAGATAAGATAAACTCCAGTGCTTGGCTCAACCTAGGGGCTCTGGATCCATTTCTCTGCCGATCTCCTGCAGAGTAGGAGATGCAGAGTAGGGAAGATGCATGCTCTTAGAGTGGATACAGCAGTTCTGGGTATCAGGCCACTAATAGAAGGTCCGTTTAAAGAGACATTGGTGACCTCTTCCCATGGTTCATTTCCTCTTAATGGATTTGCCATGAGTGGTTTATACACATATCACAGAATGGACCCTGATGGCCTGAACAGGGCTGTCCATGCATAGCTTAGCCTGGTTCCTGAGTCACTCACTGGCAAAGAAGAATGAGATTAGCAGGATCATCTTTACTCAACTATAGCTGTCTTCTGGAGCTGGAGTCATTCCTTAGCACACATGCTGCTGCATCTTGGGGAGGAGAAACCTACAAAGTTCATCACAAAGAGGCACCCTAGCAACCAAGTCTGGAGCTGAGAAGGAGCTCACAAATGGAACCCCATATTAGGGAGTCCTTAGTACACATTTGGTATATAGTACAGAAGAAGATCTCTGAGCACAGAAACCCACAAAAATTGAGTTAAGGGGTGGGATGTGAGAAGAGGGATGGCTGGGAATTTAAGTGAACGTTATGTGCAGAAGAGAATGCCAAGAGTGAGAACATTGGTTCTCAAATCATGTCTAAAGGCTTACATTAGAACCATCGGGTATTTCAGATTCCTAGATCCCAAACTGGAATGTTGTTGAGTCAAATCCAGAGAAACTGGAGCTCAAACAGCTGTTTTCTTAACTGGATTCCCAAGTGAATTGGAGACAGGCTAAGCAAGCAGCTCTATCCTCCAGGAGAGCCCTGGGAAGACACATCCCTCCATGCCTAACACCGTGTGAGCCCAGGAACGTGAGACTCTGTCTTTCCGAGTGCATTCCTCTTATTAATGTATGAATGTAACTGTAGTCCAAGTCTCTTCAGACTCAACTTTGTTTAAAATGGGCAAATTGATTTCTTATTCCAGGAAAAGTACACATAAAAAGGGTCATATGGCTTCTTTGACATCAAATAGTTTTTTAGCATAACAAACTGTTTTGATAAATTGAGTGCCTCCAAATCAAAGCCATCTGGGTGGCGCTTGGGCTGCGGGGGCAGACGGAGCATGGGTAATCGGCCAAGAGTTCAAACACTAGAGTGGTTCTAGGAGGTAGACCGCCAGATCTGATGGGCCTTGCTAGTGCATCTCTTTCCCCTATCTGCAAATGCCATTACTGACTTTATTACTGTTAAATACTTTAGTTTCTCATTAGCCAGAAGACTAAAGTATAATGAAATTAAAATGAAAATTCTGACATTACTTAGACAAGAGAATTATGTTCATTTATAGTGAAATATCTAATAGGTCATACATAACAAATGCATCAGTCTAGTGTTTCAAAGAAAAAGGGGAGAGCCCCCTCCTACAGGCATAAGCCAATGTGGGTGAGCTGTGGTTTGGGTATGGACAACTGTACATGAGCACTATGGGAGAAGTTCCCAATGATCACAGCAGTTCAGGCTCTCTGCATCAGCACAGGGGCTGCTTTGTCTGTGACTCAACATTTTAATGTGCTTGCAACATTTTAATTTTTAATTTTAATTTTAAACATCTTCACACTGTGTTCACTACATTCTGTGGATTAGTTCTATCTGTGTGGTACAGATTATGGAGTCTGTGGCCTTGATGTTCTTATTACTAACTACTAGAGAATGTGCAGAAAATTACCTAATTCTTGTTACTTCAAATTGTTCATCTAAAAGATGAAAACAGTAATACTTTCCTCATAGGACTGACTTAAGAATTAAATAAATTAGTACATAAAAATCACTTGGGACAGAGATTTGCACTTACAAAGCCATCTACCAATGCTAGATAGTCTCTAGTAAAGTAATGATATATTATATATTTTATATATAATTATATATATAATTATTTAGAATAAATATTTAGAAGAAATATTATTTTTAAATCAATACAGATATCACTGGGAGTGACTTCCATTATTAGATATGCCTACAAATCCAAATAATTAGAAATTAAATTTTTTGTATTTATTTTATGTCATTTACATCTATCAATGTATACCATATTAGAAATTAAAACAGATTTACCAAACATGAATTTATTTACAAATATCAACAATGAATCTGTTATATCAATGTATATCATATCAGAAATTAAAAGATATTTAAAAATTATTATGTATTTATCTAAGAATAATAATAAATCTATTGCATGCTAACATAAATGGCATTTCTGAGGAAAAATAACTTTTTCAAGATAAAATTAGCAAGAAGAGTGATGTGTTTAATATATTGTATATATATTTAATGTCTCTCTTCATAGAATAGGATTCCTGTATTTGGATGCAGATAGGTAGTTGGGAAAGAGAAGAGTATTTTAGTAATCTTTTAAAGTAAATGTGGAAAGTTTTGTTTTATACAAATATCCATAGTATTATACATTAGAATTCTCTAGTCTGTCTTGCACTTTGAATATATCTTTTCTCTGTGCATGATTTTGTAACATCATGCATTGGTCATTTTATACATTATTGGTTCATTTGAATTACACAGTTCTTGCAAATGTTAACTCATTTTATTTTCCATGATCAAAAATCACATTTACCATTTTCACCACCAATTTCATCACAGAAGTCTTTACTGATGGGGAAGCTGTCAGCATTACAGGGACAGATTTGAGTTTCCCAGAATTTTAGTTTTCTCTTTAGAGCTTGAACTTTATAATTGGCAATGGAAATTGCCAATTGATCTCCTTGAATTGGCAGGCTGATGCTGCACATTTTTAGGAATATGTCTGCCTGTCAAGCCAGCAGGAACAGATTGCTGCCAGAGACTCTTTCCGGTAAATATGGTGTTCCATGAGAAAACTGGCTAGTTTAGCTTGTAACTCAAGTAATCACACAGATGATTTCCTTGAGACAAATTTGTATCTCTACCATGTAGCACAAGTGCTTTATGGATACTTCCCATTTCATCAAAAAGAATATTTAGAGGAGGGGCACCTGGGTGGCTCAGTCTGTTCAGTGCCCCATTCTTGGTTTAGGCTTAAGTGGTGACCTCAGGGGGATCAAACCCCTCAACTGGCTCAGTGAGGAATCTGCTTGGGATCCTCCCCCCCAACTTGTGCATGCACACATGTGTGTGCAAGCACTCTTTCCCTGTCTCTCTCTCTAAAATAAATAATAAATAAAATCTTTAAAAAAAGAATATTTGGAAGATATGAAATAAAAAATAACAGTTAATAAAATTAATAATTTTACTGATTAAGGACATTCTTAAAAACCATTTATTTTTCTTGTTGATATTTTCCCATGACTACAGATACAGTATGTTCCATGACAAAGTGACACATTTTTGCCACTATTGTTTTGAAGTCACCAGTGCAAATGTTAATATTGTGAAAAAGGCACCTAACAGGAGCATATTACGGAAATGGCTGTGGCTTCCTGGCCTCCTGAAATCATCTCAGGGATACTCAGAATTTGAAGACCTCACCTTAGAAACCAGGGTCTTTCTCCTCTTGAGTTCCTGTGAGCTGTGGGCTGCCATCAACCTAGGTGTGGGATTAACATTGAATTTGAGAACCTTGCACAGAAAGCCTCACATGGAAGAGTGAGAGTTTGAGTCAACGAAGAGACAAATGACCAAATGAAGGAGTGAATGAACTTGGCTCAAGCTGCACAGTATTTTTTCTGTTTCACAAACAGGTAGATTGCTTCTATTTTAGGATGTTTTCGTTGCCACTTGCCACTTCCCAGAAGTGCCCCTACTTATCATGCAGCCTCAGCCCAAACATCACAGCCGTTCCCTGGTCCCTCAAGTTAAAGTAGCCACCCACCTCTCATTCTCTATCACTGTGCTAGTTCTGTATAGTGCATCCATCACCACCGTATGCATTTTTATTTTTGTACCCAGCACATGATAACCATTTAGTAAATATTTTTGAATGAATGGGTAAAGGAATAGTGCAGTTAATTTATTCAACAGGGATTTATTAGGCATCTACTGTGTGTGAGGAATTATTGATATAAAGTCCTTGCTATCAGCAAACTTGGAGTATAATCTGTGTGGGGGGCAGAAAATAAACAAGAAAAAAGCAATCAGTGTGAAATAAAAATTATGGTGCTTATTTAAGGTGTGGTACACATTTTAAGGAAAGTGTGTTAGCTGGGATGACTTTCTTCAGGTCTTTTGTTTTTTTGTAGTTTTATGGTTTTATTAATAAAATATA
This sequence comes from Mustela erminea, assembly GCF_009829155.1. Lineage (NCBI taxonomy): Eukaryota > Metazoa > Chordata > Mammalia > Carnivora > Mustelidae > Mustela > Mustela erminea. Next base: position 137,507,645 of record NC_045620.1, read on the forward strand.
ACATGCACACAAGCTGTCTGTCTATTCTCTTCCCTGTGCAGCCTGGCACTGGGATTATGACTGATGGCTGGCTAGGCTGCTCCTTCCATGATGGCTCTGCATTCTTGGAGGGGACAGTGTGAACAATCTCAGCACAGTAAAACTTGTTGCATATGAGTAGCGTTTCAAGTTCCTTGACATTGTGGACCAAGAGCCCTGGAAGCCACTTGGCAGTGCATGCTTTGGTTTTTTGTTGCTCTTGAAACCAATGTTGGGCATGGGAATTTGACCCCTGAGTCTTCTATGCACCCTATTGACAATACCTTTGGGTTTCTACCAGTTACACTTAATTCTGACTCATCAGTGTGACGGGTGCCCAGCTGAACTTCTTGGTTCTCTTTATAATTATCGTGGCCTTTGGAGGGGTCTGAAGGCAGCCATGATGCCAAGTAGGAGATGGCTCCTTTCCATAATCTGTTCTGAATTTTCCAAAGAAGAATTGACTAGGCTAAGACCAAGGATGAGTAGACACTAATGACTGAGGGATTGAGATCCCTCCCAAGAGAAGGGATTAAACCTTAGGGCTGGTCTATTGCTTGCTAGGTTTACATGTCCAGACCCCCGATCTTCCAAGAAAGTGCCCTGGGCCTGAAGCTTCTCTCTCCCACAAGGTACTAGCTGAGCACTGGGCACAGACTCACACAGGACTGGCACAGTCATACATGTGTTATTTGCAGTACTGGGATCACAATGTCCCTGTCCCCTATCCATATCCACAGGGTACTGAATTTCCCCAGAACCTCCTTATTTTCAATCACCCTGTCTTTTTCACAGAATCTAGTCTCTCTTCCTCCTTTTTTTCTCCACTATTCTCCGATGAGCTCTAGAGCAAATCAATCTTTATTTCTTTACTATTATTAAGCCAACCATAAATCAGTCTTGCCCCCTCAGTAGTTAGTGTGACAAGGCCTCCAACTGTCCATTGCCTGAAAATAGTGCTGATCCCATTCTTTTTTTTTTTTTTTTTTTTGTTCCCCTCATCATCACCAGCTGTTCCTGGAGCACTGGAGCCCCTGCATTTTCAAAGTGTCTCATCTATAAAGTCATTTCTCTATTTTTTCCTTTTCCTCTTCCTTGTTCCTGGCAGCTGCCCACAGAGCTCCCCTACCCTCAGGCATTTATCTGGAGTGCACCCAGCACATGTCCGTGGCTGGCTCTTAGGTAATAAAAGCTGGCTTTCAGTAAATCATATCAGTAAGGAGACCCATCAATCTTGTTCTTGCCTTGAATGCATCAGTCCTTCTTGTCACGAGTACTGCAGGCATGAGTCACTTGGCCTGCACACGCATTTTGGACCCAGTCACTGAGTAGCTATAATTGAGTAGGGAAGATGTCTTAGAAGAGATTGTGCTCCAGCAAATGGGTGTCTTCTGGACTATATAGTGAAATACCAATTCAAAGAAATTATAGTGAACTCAGCGGGCCCCGTCTGCCTCCCCAACTTGCTAATGAAGTGACAGACTCACTTGCTTCTGGGGCTCAAATGCTAAGCCATGTTCAAAGTCCACAAGGGTATGGGAAGTTTGGAGGAAGGGATTAATTAAAGAAGCTCTTTTTGTCATTTTTTGCAGTATTTAGGGCCTCATCATTTGTTCCCATCACAACTATGGCAGCCGTTTTGTAACTATGCTAACCGAACGGACGCAGTTTGGGCAGATCTGCTTTAGCACCCTGCACTGGTTCATCCTGAAGGCTCAGTCAGTGCACGCACAGTGACAGGTAGGAAACCTGATTTGTTAGTGTTATCTCAGGGATGAAATATGTAATACTTTAGAAGCTTTAAACCCGGGGTCTGGGATGTTTGTTGTGCAACTTCAAGTTCACAATTGTGGGAGGTCCTTTGTTCAGGTGGATAAGTGACCTGTTCTATCCTTGTGTGGTATCTGCCATCAACACAGTGAGGTAGAGGGGAAGAAACAGGTGAGGGGAGTTTCAGCAGTATCTTCCCTTTTGTCTGGTCCTTCCATCATTCATACTTAGCACAGATGGGGCTGTAGTGACAGGACAGATTGGAAGCAGCTGAACGTGAACTAATGTGATGACACTGGAACCAAAATATGTTTTATTCTATGCAGAAACATCTCAGACAGTTGGAAGTGGCTCCAAACTTACACCACTAAAGTCTCCTGAGCCAGGAATTAAGTGGCCCCTGCTCAGGTCAGGCAGAGGAGTGGGGGGCAGTCAATGGAAATGAAGATCATTTTCTAATTAGAAACTCAGGCTGGGCTTTTCCCCCTGTGTCCTTCCTTGTATGCTAGCCATAGGCAGGAGTCTTGCTGTATAGAGTAGAGCTATAGCCAAGGGTCTCCTCTCTTCTCTTTAAAATCTGCTTCCCATATGGCAGAGGAAACCTAAATGGGTTGCCTCTACATTCCATATCTTTCAAGAACACAGACATGAAAAAATAACAAAACTTTTTATCTTAACAGTAGAAAAATTGGAGGTCATGATCTGTCATCCTATTTATTTTTCTTTCCCTTCATCTTATGCTGTTTTCCATTTCTTCCCTCTGCAAGGGGCCAGGTGGCATGGGTCCAAGACAAGACAGTCATCAGGTCTGCTCTAGACTAATATGAGCAGTCATAAACTTCTGTTATAATCCCACATTGAGATTTGGGTTTATTTGTTACAGCAGCATAGACTAAACAATTCTGACTAATGCACTGCAGTAAAGATGAATTTGTTTCTGTTCTGGGAAATATTGTTTAAGCCCCATATGAGGATTGGGGTATCAAATAAAAATATTGTTTGTTTGGAGTTTAAGACACCTAGAAATATAGAACATTAGATAGTCACTGCTCATCTATATGCTCAATGTGGAAACCGGGAGATTTCAAGTACCAGATAAGTGATACAACCTTGAGTTATTTTGTCCTTCATTAGTCACTTCCACACTCATTTACATCTCCTGGGCTCTGTCACAGGGTATGTCAGATACAGGATCACCTATCTTCTCCAAAATGTTATTTTCCTTCTTGCTAGAGCAGCTCTTGTACTCAGGAGACTTATCTACTTCTCACTGTCTTCAAAAACCACCACTGGCATGAAGACAAGCCCAGGCTTGCCTCTGGTGGATGGGAAATGACATGGAAGAGAGACTGATCGCTCTGCCCTGAACAGGAAACCCTGGCCAGCCAGCCCAGCCCTCTCATGGAACTGATAGCGCACGGTTCACTGCAGACCCATGGGGGAACCCAACAGAGGGTACAATGACTCATCCTACCTCAGACCTATGAGCTAAGTAAATGCATATTGCCATAAGCCCCTAGGCTTGTGGTTATGTCACTGTGGCCATCGATAACCGATATATTGATCATAAAAACTATAGAGCCCTATTTATCCAAAGGGATTTCCAACTTAGAGCATCTTCACCCATGTGATTTGATTTTCCCATTTCCAGCAAGAAGGTATTTATTCCTGCACCCATTTTGTCTAAAAGGAACATCTGGGTTTGAGAGAACCAGCAATATCAGACCTGTGGTAAGTTAGTAAGTAATGGAGCCTGCTGTCAGGCCTCTGTTCTCTGCCCCAGGGCAGGAGGACACATCCTTCAACTGTTCTACAGGCAGAGAACAAGGAGGAAGGGTCCTGTGCCTCTGTCTGTCCCTCAGCATGCTGGCCCTGCGGGGCTCCTGGTAGTTAGCAGCCTTCACAAAAATCACCCAGAAATCTCCCCCAAATGGCTGAGAAAACTGAGCTTTTACTTTCAGGATTTGTCTTTTTTCCTTTAATGCAGTTAATAAATACAAGAGACCCAGAGAGTGATCTCAATCTTTGGGGCTCAGGATGTCCACGACTCTCTGCATCTTAGGGAACTAAGTCCGAAAAGATTGTGCTAAATTTTACTGGAGGGAGCACACTTTTTCCTGAACATGAAATAGAATATTCTGGAAGTTTTCCTAGAGGACCAGGGCTCACAGCAATGCCGTGAATAGAGGCAGATAAGGCAGGATTGCAAAGAGTGCACTCCAAAATGCGTCCTTCCACTCTACCAAGTATCGGCTTTCATCTCAGGCTTCAGCCCTGGGGAGCTCGGGGGGCTCCACCTTATGCATGGGGCAGACTGAGGGCACAGGGAAAAGCCCATTATTTGAGCAGAATTCATTTCCTGTGACTTCCTCTTTATAAACAGTTGTCCTGTGTGATTCTGAAATATATATATTGAACATATTTCCTCTTACAGTCAAAACCGTAGATGCTGATGTTGTAAGATCTCTCCCTCTTCTCCCTGCCTGTCCCAGCTTTACTGAGATATGACATAGACCATTGTGTGAGTTTAAGGAGTGTTTTTAAAAACAACGAATAGTATCTACCTTTAGATTCAGTGAATCAAACACCAAATTTTTCTGAAATTTTCTTTTGTTTCATTTTGCTTTGTTTCTAGTTGATAGAGCTTGAGACTTGCTGGGGACATGAAACTCTATCTATATGTACACATTTTCAGTGAGGAACTAAGGACACCCAGGAGTTTCACTGTAAAGATACCAATACAGTGAACCATAGTGGAAAAACTTAAACAGCAAACTTTAACTTCTTTCCATGTTAATTTCACATACTTCTTTCTGGGTTAACTTGATTAATTTCCTGTTCTCTTGTTTGACTATATCCATATTTAAATGGCCATCCAATTTTATCCTAATTCAACAATGGTACTTTCAGGACACCTGGAGTGAGTTCAATGTCATTGAATTTATAATGGCTGATAGCATTGCTAAGTACATGAAGAGGCACCACCATATATAATTCTACCATATTTTACAGTGAAAGCAAGAGAAATTTCCTTTCACTGACATAAAAACCCTATAATTCTTCCAAAAGCCAAATAGCCAAACCCCAAAAATGTTTGAATAGCTAAGCACACCACTAAGAGCTCCTATTACTAACACGTTTGGTCTTTCAAAAAAAAAAAAAAAATCGACTATAGTGCATGGTCTTACACACAGCAGAGTATAAGCATGGCTAATGACAGCCAAGTGACACTTGACAAAATTAAAGTCCATTTTCCTAAAATTGTTGCTAGGTTTCAGCAGCCATTAATGTGCAGATCTAGGAAAATTACAGCAGGGCTACTTTCCCTAATTGAAATTAGCAATTTTTATGTGCGGAAAAAAAAGGACCACCATTTTGCTTCTAATTCTGACTCAAGACACAAACAAGTTCATCACAATTTTTAGCAAAATTATGGAGGAGACTTTGGACTTGTTGGGTGTAGCTGCCTTACATGGAGGAAGAAGTGGCCTGCAGAGAAAACATGTCAAAGTACCTCTGAAGGTGTGTCAGTACTGGCTTTGATGAACATGATCTAGAGCGCTAGCTGCAAATTCTAAAGGCCAGTCACTATACATCTTTTCCCAATAACATTCCTTAGGCTGAGCTGTGGCTTTACGCTATAGATTTTGGTCTATATATTTGCAGATCACTATATAAATATAGATATAATATATATAATGACATAAATGGCATATTTATAATAAATATATATATTATACAACATATGACAAACTAAAATGTGTATGAATTATATTTATATTTGTAGGAGATATATATATTATATATAAGTATAAATATAAATATATTTATATGACATACATATAAATATGTATGTCTATCTACATATATATATGTCTAATGTTGTCCCTCTTTCTCTCTCTCTCTCTCTCTGTCTCTCTCTCTCTCTCTGTATATATATATATATATATCTCCCCTTGGTTTTGGGTCTCTGGAGAGCCCCGACCCATTTGGCTATCTGTTATGATTCCTGACTTACAGTTAAGGAAATGGAGGATCAGAGAGGTGATATGACTTTCTCAAAATCACAAAGTGGAATCAAAATCCAAATTAGGACTTCACATCCAGTTCTCTGTTGGAGTTGGGATGCCCAGAGCAATCTGGCTATAATTTAAAGGGAGTTATCCAAGGATTAACCAAGTAGTCTAGCTGTTGGCCTCAGAGAGTGCTATCTGTAAGAAGCAAGAACCAGGTAAAAGCACCTGATCTGAAAGGAGTTATCTATTTTCTTTCTAGCTTTCTTCTTTTAAATATTTTATTTTTAAGTAATCTCTACCCAACGTCAGGCTCAAACTCACAAGCCTGAGCTCAAGAGTCACATGCTCTGGACTGAGCCAGTCAGGCACCCCGTGGAGTATCTTCTTTTCTTTTCTTTTCTTTTCTTTTCTTTTCTTTTCTTTTCTTTTCTTTTTTCTTTTCTTTTCTCTTCTTTTCCTTTCTTTTCTCTCTTTTTTTTTTTTTAAGATTTGAGAGTCAATTATATGGTTTTGCTTATTTGTGGAGCATAAGGAATAACACAAAGGACATGGGGAGGTGGAGAGGAGAAGGGAGTTGGGGGAAATTAGAGGGGGAGATGAACCATGAGGGACCGTGGACTCTGAGAAACAAACTGACAGTTTTGGAGGGGATGGGCTTGGGGGGGGTTGGGTGAGTCTGGTGATGGGTATAATGGAGGGCAGGTATTGCATGAAGCACTGGGTGTGGTGCATAAGCAATGAATTCTGGAACACTAAAAAGAAATTTTTAAAAATTAAAATTAAAAAAAATTATTATTTTTTTTTTTTTTTTGAGAGAGAGGCAGAGAGAGACAGTGGGTATTGCAGCAGAGCGAGAGGGAGAGAGAGAATCCCAACCAGACTCTCCACTGAACATGAAGCCCCAAACAGGGTTTGATCTCCAGTCCATGAGATCATGATCTGAGCTGAAACCAAGTTGGACGCTTAGCTAACTGAACTACCAAGAGTATCTGTTTTCTACAAGCAGGAGAGGACTGTGTCACACTAACAGCCCCACTGGGCATAGAGGAATATGGATATAATGGATATACTGGAAGGCAATTAGGACACAGAGGGATTTCTGCGGAAATGTATGGAGATGGGACAAGTGTGATGTGTCCCCAGGACCACATGTGATTGAATAAAATTAGAAGTAGCTTGGAAGTCAAGCAAAGAAGTCTATACTTGGTTTGTGTATATGTATTTATTGTTTTTATTTATTTATTTATTTATTGTTTTGTATTTATTTGTTGTGTATATGTATTTATGTATGTATTGTTTGTGTATATGTATTCCATAAGTATTTATGGAATACTTGGGGATAATGGGGAACTCCTTGAAAAAAGGGTGAGCACAGAGAGAGAGTTCATAGACAGTGGGGAAATAATCACACACACAGTTTTGTTACTACAGGTAAACAAACACCATGAAGATGGAATTGCACAGATTCAGAAGAGAACCCTTGTCTGGAGTTTTGGGAAAATCTTCTGCAAGAAAGTTGTTTATTATGGAATAGAGCAATGGTTTTTAAACTGCTTTGCAGCATGAGCTGCATTAAGCAGATATGTTCGCCTAAATGGAGTAGTTTGATTTTTTTTTTCCCCCCAACTGGCAGAAACAAATTTAATGAATGGAGAGGATTTTCTCACTTCTAGTTTTTCCTTCCATAATATATTTTTAATCATGGCACCTGCTCCTACTTCTCTGTGCTAGCAGATGACAACTGAATGAACACGTTGCAAATGAATATTAATGAAAAACCATAAATAATGCATCATACTTATTTAGACAGGTTTTTTTGCCATCATTATTGTTTTGTTTTGTGGCACCACGTGCATTTTTTTAATGCATACTAACATTGTCCTAGTTGAGAAGATGGAATTAAACACACAAATGTCACAGAATTCTGCAAAATGCACCAGGAGCTGATCTGAGGAACCCCGTGGATGGCAATAGGGAGTGTTAATTCTCTGTACAGGAAGAAATGAGGTAGGAAAGTCTAGCATTTACCAACCACTTCCCATTTTTCCTGATATTTGCATGACCTCAATTGTCTTTTACAATAAAACAATGAGGTGGGCATCAGGATTATTACTGTTTTGAGATGAGAAAAGTGAGACTCAGCAAAAGTCAATGACTTGCCCAAGGACAGCCCATTAGCGTGTTGCTGAGGGTGTGAAATCAAGACTCCTACTTCGAGACACCTGTATTAGTGAGCTAAAACCAGCAGGAGATCATATACACACACACACACACACATATATTTCATACATATATATACATATATATGTATGAAAAAAAGTGTCAATAAAAGTCTGTCAAGCACAAAAGCACGTTGCATTTTCATCAAAATGAAATAAAGATACAAACTCGGGGGGCTCAGGACTGAACAAATACCAGATGACTAAGGAAGAGCTTGCTGAGGACCAAATGTCGATGAGACAGATTCAGGGGGATTCTTTTCAGAATGAGGTACTCTTTTTATTTTAAAGCGCCCATAGTTCAATATACTGGAGACTGCCCTTTGCGAAAACATGATTTCTGATGGAAACTTAACTGTAACTGAAAATATATAACAAATTACGTAGATTTTTAAACCATGTTTCAGAGCAGAGGAGCAAACATTTTGAGAAATGCTGCTCCCCTGGGACCCTTCTGATACCTGCCTTCTCTCCCACAAGCCACTCCGCAGCATGCCACACCCCATCGTGCCCCTCACCGCCCCACGCCACACCACCCGCCGCCACAGCATATCCTACTACTTACCACATCATGCTGTGCCACACACCGTCACACACTGATCCACGTCACACCGCAGCACACCGCAGACATTGCTTGCCTGGCCAGCTCCCATTTTTGTGTCAAGACCAGCTCAGGCTTTGCCTCCTGGCCATGGCCCTGACTGCCCCAAGTGTGACTGGTTGTGTTTCCAGATGACATGGTGCATGCCTCCCTCACAGAAGTGTCCACAACTTTAGTAATCCCATTCTTGGAAAACAAAGCCCACATTCCCTTCTCTTGGCTGAGTGCTATCACAGTGCCTGGCACGGAGACAGTCTGACAGAGCTGTACTTCCATGATGCAAACCACATGGGAGGAAATGCAGACGAGCCTCAGTGAGAGTGAGCTGTGAGGGTGATGTGTGTTCAGACTCTTCCGTGAGGGAATGGGGCCAGGGTACAGAGTTACTTTTGTTCCCTGATGCATCTCTAAGGAAGGGGGCAAGGTCCATTTTTTGCATGATACTATTATCTTCATGCTGTTTAATTAATATAGATGAGGAGGGAGATGCACCTGTTCCCTCTTAGACCACATTTATTCCAAAAAATATTTTTTAAAATTTTTTATTTATTTCTTTTCAGTGTAACAGAATTCATTGTTTATGCACCACACCCAGTGCTCCATGCAATCCATGCCCTCTCCAATACCCACCACCTGGCTTCCCCAACCTCTCCCCCCTTCAAAACCCTCAGATTGTTTTTCAGAGTCCATAGTTTCTCGTGGTTCATCATGAAAAAAATATTTTCTTCTTCCCAATGCCTCAGAGGATAACAAGCATCACCTTCTCTTTGTGGTGCTAATTTGAGTAGTGCAAATGAAGGAGTTGGGTTTTGAAACTGGGTGACAGTGTAATGCTTGGTGCTGCCACTTAATGCCACAGGACAACTCCTACAGGACAAGTTTCTGCATGGGTTCCCCATCTACCTCACAGAGCTGTGAGTGTATGAGAGCAACATGAAGAACCTCACAAACGGCGGGTGCCCCATAAATTCCAGTTCCTTGTTCTTCGCCTTCTTTTAAAAGGGAAGGAAGATCACAATCACAGGAACGAATTCTGGGACGTCGGAAATGAAGCATTTATTCCAGATAACTTTTGTTGTGATATTTGGTTACATGAGAATCTGGTTGGAAATCAATACGTCTATGTGGACTTTCATAAATGAGGCAAATAAATGAATTTTTGTCTTTAGACTGTGCTGGTTGTTTGGGAGACACTCCAATTTGTCTGTTGCATTCCTCGAAGTGCCCTTTGTATCTGCTGAGACCTTTCTTTGTATCTCCACCTCACAGATGTGAAAGTGACTCAGAGGGAGACATGGTGTGCCTTAAGTTACGAGCTGCTGTTCCAGACATAATCTGGCAAACAAACACACAAGACTTTCAAGTGTGATTTCTCCTTTAGCTTCTCTCAGAATAGACTCTGGGAATATACACATCAGGAGTCTTGCTTGGGTTATACTTTAACCCGGGAAACTTGCGTTGTAATTATCTCTATTGGACACACAAAAAATAGATTTTTGCAAATTTTCCTTTTATTTACTGGTTGTTTGTTTTTTACTTTTCCTGTTTTCAACCTTATGAAAGAATTGCTGTAAAACATATATGTCCAAGAAAAATGGAATGAAAATTTTGTGGGGCATGTATGTTTTTGATAAATGAGTTAACATCACTTCTTGTTCCCTTGGGCTGCGGCCAAATGACTTAAGAGAAATATCACCAAATACGAGCAAAGATGGAAGGTCTATTGCTTGGAAGATCTTCAAGGAAGTTGTCAAATGGTCTTGAAAGACAGCGACAAATCTCATGACATTGTTCCCATAAAGAGGTAGTGTTAATATGCTTTCCCCTTGACCTGATTGCCATTGCATACAGATCCTATATAAGAACAGCCCACGCAGGTCCTTTCCAAAAACGAGAGTAAAATAAAGTCACTAGATTTTGGGGGGAGTTTAGTAAGAGACACGAGTAACTCAAAGGAACATCATTTCTTAGATATCATATTAGACCTAACTTCAGAAGAAGAGTTTTAACTCATCTATTTTGAATGCGGACATAAATGTCTAAAGAATAACTCTTTAAATGGAAAACTGGAACGCATAACTTCATTAGTTACATTTGGATGCATCTTCTCCTATTTATTATTTCTGCTTGTTTTTCACTGAACTTCTTTTCATAGTTTATCTAGGCAGCAGAAAGCATCACTGAATAGAAGAGCAGCAGATACTTCTACCCAATCGGACTATAAATGCAGTACTTTATTTTGTCTGGGTGTGAAAAACTGGAGCAAGAGGTAGAGAGAACGTGTTTGGCCGAGTCTCTCTCGGCGTCAGGTGGCGACCTTCCTTGTTCTCCATCCGGGATGGTCAAGGTGACTCTCATTGCTGAGTCTGAACATAATGACAACCCTCCTGGGCAGAACCAACATTAGCTGAGACCATCAGCTTGCCTTCTCATGTGTCTAGGCAGAGTATAGAGGACATATGTTCCATGCTGGGCAGTACACTCTTTTTGTGAATATGAAAAAACCTTATTGAAAAACTAATATAGTAACTAGTCTGCCCTGGGTGGAAAACATGAAAGTACGGCCTTTCCTGAATAATTCCTCATTCTGGGAAAACATGTATAAGCAGGATATTCACTACCAGCTCTTTGCCAGGCCACATGTAGCATTTCTATATATTTAACTAAAATTTGGTTCTCTCTGTCTGTCTCTTTCTCTCCTTCTCTCTCTTCCCTCTCTGCCTGTATTTCTCTTTCTCTATGTCTTTTTTTTTAATATTAGTTTTTAATATTAGCCCCTCTCTTTGTCTTTTTAAACCATCCCATATATACGGATTATTTTTCATGCTGTTTTAGGAAAGGAGGAGAGATTTCTTTTCCTTTTCAATAAACCGTAATTGTTTATCCTATTTCATAGTAAATGTTCTATTTTTAAGATTGTTTTGTGGAGGAAGTGTAAAGGAAGTCATAAAATGCACATTAGTCAGAATAATCATACGTTGATTTCTTATTTTTTTTAATTGGTTGGAAGAGAGAGTCTACTGAGAGCCTGAAGATAGCTTAAAGGGAGTGGAGAGAAGGAAGAATAGTTTGTGTCTATCTTTGAAATGTTTCAAAAATAAACATTCCTTTTTGAGGGCAAATGGTGGTCAATTTTTTGTTGTTCTTCTTTTTTGAAAGATGACACCCTTCTGTCCCAACCATAAGTAATTTATCTAGAGTTGCATTTTGCATGTTCAAAGCTGACTCACTACCACCTTCATGCTCCAGCAGAGAAGGGGTAAGGATAGTTATTAACTTATTTATTTATTTATTTATTTATTTATTTATGTGGTTGTTATTTATTTAATGATGTGGGTGTTGCCCACATCATTTCTACTCACATTCCATTGGTACACATTTAAGTATTTGGCTCAGGGCTTGGGGAAATGATGTCTGTAGATGGATGTTCATTGCCTTGCTGAAATGAGTAGGATCATTTTACTCAAAGAAATAAGGGAAGAGGGGCACCTGGGTGGCTCAGTAGGTTAAAGCCTCTGCCTTCTGCTAAGGTCATGATCTCGGGGACCAGGGATAGAGCCTTGCATCGGGCTCTCTGCTCACTGGGGAGTCTGCTTTCCCCAGCTTCTCTCTGCCTGCCTCTCTGCCTACTTGTGATCTCTGTCTGTCAAATAAATAAATAAAATCTTAAAAAAAAAAAAAAAGATGATGACAAAGAAGGGAAGAGTAGATCCTGGAGAACAATGAAAGATTTGCACTCTGACCATCAAGAATATGTTAACACTGTTGGAAATAATAGAGCAAAACAAGAAAAAGACTCGAGGTCTCTGTATACCCATCTGGAGAGCAGTTACCTATTGGATCTGCAGCATCATCTTACCTATGTCTTAGTTTACCTGGGCTGAGGTAGCTTAAGCAACAGAAATTTATTTTCTCATGGTGCTGGAAGCTGGGAAGTCTAAGATCAAAACTCAGTAGGATTTAGTTCCTGGTGAAAACTTTCTTTCTGGCTTGTAGATGGTTGTCTTCTCACTGTGTCCTCAACGGACAGAGAGAAAGAGAGGCTTAAAGGATACCAATCCCATCATGAAGGCCCCACCCTCATGAACTTATCTAAACTTAATTACCTCCCAAAGACCCCATAAAAATACTATCATGTTGAGGGTTAGGACTTAAGCATATGAATTTAGGGGTGACATATTCAATCATTAGCATTGTGACTTGTTATAGAGAATAAGTTTTGATTGATTTGAGGTAATGTGTGTTTGCATAGATTTATTTTAACAGCTTAGCCTTTTTTCTACATAGGACATGCTCCAAAACATATTACTCCTGACATAATTAACTCCATATAGACTAGGACAATTTCCTACTGAGTTAGAACAGCAGAAGCTATTCTATTAATATTAACATCTTCTAAACTTTGTGGAGAGAGTTATATCACACTGTTGATCCTTACTAAGCTTGCCATTGACTAAAATCCATAAGCCTGCCTGTCAAAAGTTACTATATAAAACTTTCTCCACGATAGTATTGTAGTCTTGAATTTTTGGATTTCTGTGAATTGGCATGAGATAATTCTCACATTAGTCATTTTTAGAATGGTTGGCTATTTGGAAGGGTTTAGTTACTCTCTATTTCCTGCTTTTCAAAGAAACAGGAACACAAATGCACATTATCTCATAGTTCACTGCAAAAATAACTATAGAACTATCTGATTCATACACACAAGAAAAAAGATGTCATTCAGTGACTGTTGTGGTTTTGTGTTCTCCCAAAAGATATGTTCAAGTCCTAAGCCCCAACATCTGTGAATGTGACCTCACTTGAAAATATAGTCTTTATGCTAATTTCCTCCTCTGATTGACTTATTTCACTTAGCACAATCTCCTCCAGTTCCATCCATATTGATACAAATGTTGGATACTCATCCTTTCTGATAGCTGCATAATATTTCATTGTATATATGGACCACATCTTCTTTATCCATTCATCTATTGAAGGGTATCTCAGCTCTTTCCACAGTTTGGCTATTGTGGACATGGCCATTATGAACATTGGGGTGCATGGGGCCCTTCTTTTCACCACATTTGTATCTTTGGGGTAAATACCCAGGAGTGCAAATCCTGGGTCATCGGGTAGCTCTATTTTTAATTTTTTGAGGAAACTCCACAGTTTTCCAAAGTGGCTATAGCAACTTGTATTCCATTCAACAGTGTAAGAGGGTTCCCCTTTCTCTACAACATATCCAACATTTATTGTTTCTTGCCTTGTCAATTTTTTCTATTTTAACTGGTGTAAGGTGGTATCTCAATGTGGTTTTGATTTGAATTTCCCTGATGGCTAATGATGATGAACATTTTTTCATGTGTCTTTTAGCCATTTATACATCTTCTTCAGAGAAGTGTCTGTTCCTGGATTATTTTTTTTTTCAGTGTTGAGTTTGAGAATTTTTTATAGATCTTAGATACTGGCCCTTTATCTATAGTGACATTTGCAAACATCTTCTCCCATTCCATGGGTTGTTTCTTTGTTTTGTTGACTGTTTCTTTTGTTGTGCAGAAGCTTTTTATCTTGATGGTTTCACTTACTTTTGGAACATAGGGAATAGCATGGAGAGCATTAGCAGAAGGAAGGGAAAAATGAAGAGGGGGAGGATCAGAGGAGGAGATGAACCATGTGAGACTTTGGACCTTGGGAAACAAATGGATGGTTTGGGAGGGGAGAGAGGTAGAGGGATGGGTTAGCCCAGTGAAGGGTATTAAGAAGGACATGTATTGCATGGCACAGTAGGTATTATATGCAAACAATGAATCATGGAACATTACATCAGAAACTAACGATGTACCGTATGGTGACTAACATAGCATACTAATTATATATATATATATATATATATATATATAGTCTTTACATATGTAACCAAGTTAAGATGAGGCTGTACCTGATCAGTGTGGGGACTAATCCGATGGGTTTCTTAAGATAGAAAATTTGACTCACAGACACACAGGGAGAATGCCAATATGGAAGGAGGGACTGGAACAATGTGTTTCCAACCCAAGGAACACCAGGATTGCCAGCAACAGCAGAAACTAGGAAGGAGGGAAGAAGGATCCTATGCTACAAGTTTCAGAGGGAACATGGCCCTGCTGATGCCTCCACATCAGGCCTGGCCTCTAGAACTCTGGGATTTTCTACTGCTTTAAGTCACCAAGTTCATGGTAGTTTGTTACGGCAGCCCTGGTAACAAACTAACCATGGGGTATGGACAAATTAACCTGTCCAAACCTACTCTGATCATCTTTGAAATGGGAATAAAAATATATTGCAGTTATGAAGATTAATGAAATAGAATATGTAAAACATCTCACACTATTCTTAACACATAGAATCTGACACAGTGTTCGTTCTCTCTCTGAAGCCTACAGACTACGAAAGTGGGGAGGCCGCGCCGAGAGCGACTCTAGTCCCATGTGTGGGTAGAAGTTCCCTTCATGGGTTTACAGCAGCCTACTCACCATCTGTGAGGATAATAGGAAAAACAGCAACTGCCTCTATTTTTGCAAACAAGGACGTGGTAGTAAATATCCTCTCCATTCTGGAATCTGCATGTGCTGTGTGTTTCCTAGTAGTGCTTTGTAACTGACACATTCATGGCAAGACTGTCTTTGGTTTTCTTTGTCAGAAAATTCAAATCATTTGACCTGAAATGATTTGAATTTTCTGAAAAATTTATGAGTAATTTCAAGAAGACTTTGTCTTCCTGAAGAGGATAGCATGTGTATGTGCTTATTAACTAATTCCTCCCTATTAGGTCAACTCCATGTTGACTTCAAAAATATTTCAATGAGAGCATTAATGTGGTTATGTTGGCAGAGGCTACAAAAAGGGATAGAAGGCAGTTTCTCAGGAATAATTCCAACCAGGACCTGGATTATTCCAGGAAATGGCTTAAAGAGACTGTGACTTAGTTAGTTTGTTATTTGCATGATGACATTCAATACCTGTGTGTCTTTGTGGACAGAAAAAATGCCACCTTTAATATAAAGACAAAAGGAAGCTGTCATATCTGGAGTACCGCCTATATGACAGATACTATTCCAGGAGGTACTGTTTTATTTTTTTACTTTTTTTTATTTTTTTAAAGATTTTATTTATTTATTTGACAGACAGAAATCACAAGTAGGCAGAGAGGCAGAGAGAGAGAGGAGGAAGCAGGCTCCCTGCTGAGCAGAGAGTCCGACGCGGGGCTTGATCCCAGGACCCTGAGATCATGACCTGAGCCGAAAGCAGAGGCTTTAACCCACTGAGCCACCCAGGTGCCCCAGGAGGTACTATTTTAAAACCTGGATGGGTAAGCATAATTTCTTCATTTTACAATGGCAGAATCACTAAAATCCAAGGATTTAATTCAACTTCTCAACATTCATTTGTCAAGTGGAAAAACCCGAGTTCATACCTCTCTTTCTGACTCTGTGGTTCTTTCCATTTTATGTTGCTACCAAAAGGACTCTGTTACTATTTTTGGCCCTTCTGAGACACAAGTAGCTGGAAGAAAAGGGATGTTCTGCTCTTTCCCTCGGTGCTGAGATGTATCATAAATTGATACCATTTCATGAATATTAATAATGACACCAAGATTAATGAGACAAGATGAAGATCCACCCCCTCCCCTCACCAAAATCATCGTCTTTCATATTTGAAACCATATTTTATAGATTTTATAGAGTTGGCTTTAATAGACACTGGGGAAAGAAAGTATGAAAGTATTCAACAAAAACCAACTCAGAAAATTGGTTAATTATATGAAAAATAAATAAAATTGTCGGACATCTGGCTGGCTCAATCTGAAGAATGTGCAACTATTGATCTTGGGGTCATGAGTTTGAGCCCCATACTAGCTGTAGAAATTACTTAGTAAAAAAAAAAAAATTAAAAAATAATTATATCCTTACCTCATACACTACATACAAATCACATGCAGATGGAGAAAATCTTCAATGTAAAAAGCAAAAATGTTGAAACTTTCCAAATATTTTTGGCATTAAGGCATAAAAAGAATGAAAACTATATTTTATGACATTAAAATGAAGAGCTTTTGTTAATCAAAACACATGGAAGACAGAGTATAACTTGGGAGAAAATGAATTTGACATATATGACCAAAAACATTACGAAAATGTATATTTGAAACTCTATGAATCAATGAGAAAAAGACCAAACTCATCAGAAAAACTGGCAAAAGATATGGTTTCATTTCATATGAAGGTAAACACAAATTATGAATAAATGCATGAAAAGGTGTTCAACCTCATTAATAATCATGGAAATGCTAACTAAAATCCCAAATGTGTTACTGTTTAACACCTGAGAGATTCGGGGACATGATGGTATGACAGTATTAAGTGTTGGTGAGATACAGAGCAGCGAGGAGTCTCATAGCCCTCCTAGGGAAGTATACCTCAGTTTTCTCACCAGTTACGTGGCTGGAGAT
This sequence comes from Mustela erminea, assembly GCF_009829155.1. Taxonomy (NCBI): domain Eukaryota; kingdom Metazoa; phylum Chordata; class Mammalia; order Carnivora; family Mustelidae; genus Mustela; species Mustela erminea. The sequence goes on from NC_045620.1 coordinate 137,524,742, forward strand.
GCATAGATCTGAGCCCCAAAGATGGCATTCTACGTATACACCCCAGAGAAGATGTAGTTCATGAAGAAATACTCAAGGCATTGTTTTTAAGAGCAAAGAACTGGAACACAGCCATCCAAATCTCTATCCAATTTAGAATCGATAAGTACCTGCTGGGCTATTTGTAGTATGGAATATAATCAACTATTTCTAGGTGTGTCAATATAGATGAGTTGAGAAAATGTACTGTTGGGTAAAACAATCAAGAAAAGAATAATGCATATAGTATGATTCCATTTGCATAAAGGTCAAAATCTTGGAAAATAACAGTATTGTTATTATATCATTATTTGTTGATGTGATGAACCTACAAGGAAAAAGAAGGGAGGTTAACAGAAAATAGGTGATAGGAGTTATTCCAGATTATGAGGGAAGGAAGCCAGGTGTGGAAAGGGCAAAGAGAGGATTTCAAATCTACTGGCTGTTTTCTATTTCTTGAGATCGATGAAGGGCACATAGGTATTGCTTTTATCATCACCATGTACATGTTAAATATATTTTCTATACAATTTTGTATGATATGGGTGTTTCTCTGAAATATTTTCAGATTTTGAAGCCTACAGAAGGAACCCCACCTGGGTGACACCTTGATTTTGGACTTCTGATTTCCGGAATGGTAGGATGAATTTGTGTTGTATTTGCCACTAAGCCTCTGACAGTCTGTTACAACAGCAGCGAGAAAATAATGCTCATCTGTGGCGCGAACTTCCTGAGCTTCACCATGTGCCTGTGTGGATGGGAAAAAAACAAAAACAAAAACAAAAACGGTCTGGGTCATCGCTGTCCTACTTAAAGTGGATTCCTTTTGGGAGAGAAAGACAAAATGGAAGAAAACTAGGTGTCAAAGTAGAAAGCACAACTGGACCACAGGGAAGGCCCTTCCTGACCTGGGACTTTAGCCAATTCTGTCCCCTCTATCCAAAAAAAAAAAAAAAAAAAAAAAGAAAAAGAAAGAAAACCTCTTCTTCCCTTCCCCCCCACCCCCCAAACTTCTCACCTGTCAGGTCTTCTCATCAATGTCCCAACTTGGGAAGTGTGTCCCTCCTCCCCACTCCCTGAACACCATCCACATCCACCAGAAATGCTGCCTCTTCTCAAATCTTGAACTTTCTCTTCCAGAGGAGTCAACAGTTTGCAATAGTGGCTATATTTTCACATGCTCGCTGCGCAGGCTCCCCATCTGGGCCTCGGCTTCCGCAGTGTAGACGCTCTCTGAGTTCTCCGCCCTGGTGCCGCCCTGTGAGATGCTGAGCCCCACCCAGCCATCTCTGCTGAAACCTGTGCACATGCAGAGAGGGCCCCAGACTGCCCCTGGATCTCTAGCTCCGTTGCCCCTTCTGTGGACAGGAAGCAGCACTGCCTCCCCCCACGGCCAATGCCTTGGGACAAGACTCTGGCAAAGTTATAAATTCAAGGGAAGGACAAGGAGCCGCGCTCAGATTTGTCCTCTCCTTCAGAATAGTGTGTCTGCCTCCTTCCTGCACTGTCCCCCCTAGAAGCCCTTAGAATTTTCAGGCAAGTAAGCTGCGTGAGCCTGCCCGAGCAGGTTCCCACACTCGTGGTCATGTCCAGATCCCACTATCTTCAAAAACAAGGATTTTAAACACATTGCAGGGAAGACACTGAGATGAGAACATTTAATGTTTGAAGGGCAGGGTGCCCCCGATATTTTGGTGGGCGTGTTGGATTGACGCTCTTGCTCCGCAGTGACCCATCCGCCGCTGGGTAGAGAGGGGCGCCCTCCGCAGCCGGAGCCGTCCGGGGGCCGGGTTCCATGGCCCCAGAGCCTGCTGCAGCCCCTCCCCTGCAGCCACAGGGTGGGCGGGAAAAGACATTCATTATATTTACAGTAAGTGGTCAGCAGAGAACAGAATCTGTAACCCACTGCAGGCCAGAATGTTACTTATTGCCTTAATAAACCTTTACCTGTTTTCGAGAGCATCCTGTGGAAGGGCACAACAGCTTTCTGCCCTCCCTGAGGCATGTGAAGTCATGGGCCTGATTTGTACACATTTTCTGCAGCTGTGTAATGACTATAAAGTTGGAAAAAACATAAAACTTGAAAGAGAGGTGTTGAAGTCAGCCTTAAGGTACTAAATTCCTGACAACAGCTTGTAAAGCAGTCAGGAACCAGGGCTGTGGAGTGCTGGGGGTGTCGGGGCGCCGGGTAGAAGGAGGCACCCGGGTGGGCCGCTCCTGACCAGGGCACGTCACAGGCGCAAGGCAGGCACACAAAATCTGGAGAACAAAGAGTACCCCGGGCCCTTCTCCAGCTGCACCATTAATTTTCTCACCTCCCTTCATTGGTAGTGGAATGGAAATGCAAATGGAAAGAGATACATTGAGGATTATAGTTTTGTAATAGGAAACATGTGGTTGGTATTCCTAATGGAGAGCACTTTTCTCCACTTTGCATCACCGTTATTAGTGGGGATCTTTTGAAAAGTGTTTTGACTATATAAATACCAATTAGCTTCTCAAAATTAGAAGCAGGATACACTTACAAAAACATATATATATATATATATATATGTATATATATATATATATATATAGCATTTAAGATGGAAATTTTTGTTCCTTTCAGCTCTTCAGTAATATAATTTTTTTGCAGTACTCTCCACTGATGGGAAGTGCCCTGAAACACCTCCATGTCACCTTCCTAGCACTGGCAGGCCAGGTGTTTCTAGAAATTTCTAGAAGAGCTCGAGCTCTGCAGGGTGTGATTTCCTCATGATTCCCATTATAGGTCTAGAAGACTGTCCTGGGGACAAACTGAATCCTGCAGTTATTTGAGTCTAGTGGTAAGAACTTCAAGCTCAGTTCTCATCTCCTTCTCCAGGCGGAGATGCATCTTGCTCCCATATTCCCGTGCCAATTATGTGACCAGTTCTGGAAAACAGAATATGAGTAAAAGTAGGGTGTGCCACTTCTGAGCTAAAGACCTTCTGTTCACTTGCTCCCGTTGTGTGATCTCCAAGGTGTGGACTGAGAATGTCCCAAGCAAGACAGCTTAGACCATGGAGCTCCCGACTAGAGGACAACTGCCCTAGGGAGTCACCTGAAGCATATTTAACTTTGTTATAAGCCAGAAGGGAAACTAATTTAGGGAGGTGGCTGAGGTTGTTCAGCTTGTTTTCTTACCACACATAACCTGACCGATACATACACTCGGCGAAGAGAGACAGAAAGGTGTGTGGCCTGAGGCTGGCCTGGGAACCCTAGAGGGGACCTTGAGAGCCCATGCAGAACACTATTTAAAGCTTAGAGGTGCAGACTTTGGAAACTGTACTAGTTTTACTCTGATATGGACAGTGTGGTAGGTGTAAACGTGGGCCGCTGAGACCTTCAGGAAGAGCTGCTGCAATGAGCAGACAGGACAGGAATGCCACACTGCAAACAAGAGTCTGCAACACTGCACCCGTGCATGTGCAGCCACGCTTCTCCTACGGTGCTCCTGGCCGCCGGTGGAGCATGGTGGAGGCGAGATGCCGGACACACTTCCGCTGAGCAGGATCCCTGTGACAGGCGGACAATGTTCAGGGAGCCACATGGCTTGGCTGAGATTTCCTCAGAGCTACCCCGTGTGCTGAGGCTCTTCCTACCTATTTGTTCCTTCTCAGTCTCCTTTCACAGGGTAGGGGACACACACGGAGGCCTGAAGGCTGCCCTGACTCTTCCTTCCACCGTTACCCTTCACAGCCGGTTCCTTCAACAAACCTCCTGTTGGGGAGCTCATAGGACTTAGTGCTTCTTGAGGGAAGCAACTGGGCACGGTGGTCAGACAGGGAGACAACGGGGGGCGGGAGAGGTAGCTGTTGAATCCGCAGTGGGGGACGTCACAACCAGGAGAAACACTGCATCACGGATCAGGGCTGGCAGAGGCTGTAAAGCATTGCATGGGCGTCTGACACCCTCCTGGAGAAAAGCATGGGGACAGGTGGTCTAACAGACAGAACCTTCCCCTGAATCTACAACCTAAGATCAAATTATGTAAACAAAGTGTGCCAAGATTTAAACCCGGACTGGCCTACATGTGGAAATGTCCTTGTGCTTGCAAAGCAGATCGGGCCCAGCATAGGGAACTCCAACAATGATGTTTCTCCAGCACATCAAGATGGCTGAGTAGATCTGTCATACTCCTGCAGGTCCATGGGGAGGGGACATACTGCACGCACGTATACACGCAGGAAGCAGATGTCCCTGGCTCTGCCCCCTTACTCTGAGCGGTGGTTTTCATGTTTGTATCCAACTATTGTCTGCTTTCTGCCCCTCCTGTGAAGGGGATTTTATTCATTTCCAACTGTCCGCAAGGCCGGGCTCTGGAGTGTGCGACACCGCGGGAGTTGTCCCTCCGCCCGCTTTCCCACTGACACAACATGTGCCTGGGGCAGAGGTTGCCAGGTGAGGCTCTTTCTTTCCCCAACCACTCTGCAGTGAAAGTATCCGAGGGACCCAGTGTGGGCCAGTGGCAAAGGAGGGAAGCTGACAAGGGCATTGGAGCAATATGTTGTCCTTCGTAAGGACGACTCTCTCCTTTCTCCGCCATCGGATGAAGCTGTGTCGCCGAACGAAATTGTGTAAAGATGCTAAAGGCAGCCGGAACTGCTAAAGCGGTGGTTGACTTTCCCAAATAAGAAACAAGATACGGGGACTGACATCTTAGCACATAGAAACAAAGTGGAAACAAGTGCGTGGCTGCAAGCTAAGATGGGGCCAGGGAAGTGAGACGTTTGTCATTTTTAAGGCCCGGCCACAGCCTCAGTTCCTCTTATCTTGTCATGGCTTCATTTGGGACAATTCGCATCAACGCGCTTTCCCCTACTTCCTGGCCTGTTCCCAGACGCCACAGTCCCTGGACTTCGAAGTCCGTCTCTCAGTGCTCTGGTACATGTGAGAGAGCCAGCGATGGGACACAGAGACGCACAGAGGGACGTTTGCGGCCTGGGGGTGCAGAGGCATTCTCCCCAATGCTTTGAGGAAGTTCGGCATACACCATCGTATAATATTTTCCAAACATGATATCAGAATCAAATCACATGGAATCACAAAAGACCTGCACCTTGTACATTACTATCACTCGCTTATTTGACTTAGTAAAGCCATGAAAAGGCCATCTTTGAGAGATAACCAGAATAACACAACACTACCTTTTTTTTTTTTTTTTGAGAGAGAGAGAGAGAGAGACTGTGCACATGCAAGCTGGGGGAGGGGCAGAGAGAGAGAGAGAGAGAGAGAGAGAGAATTTTAAGCAGGTTCTGTGCCTAGCGCAGAGCCCAATGTGGGGTTCAGTCTCATGATGCTGAGATCATGACCTCAAGACCCAATCAACGAAGCCACTCGAGCACCCCCATGACTCTACTTTTGAAAAGTCAAAGAACCTCAATAGTAAGTATTAAGAAAACGACTTAATAAAGGAAAATGAGGTGATATGAACAAGTTTAAGCTGATAGCTCCAAAATCAGGTAATAAAATGTATCACTCTTAAATTTATGATTATGGGTATGTGGTTTAATATATGAAACCAGATCCGTGATCTGGATAACAAGTGCGATCCATTACTCAAGGTCTTACTGACTTCTACAATATTTCACTTAATTAAAAAATATACTAAATTCATATATAATACAGAAGAACCTAGAAATTAAGAATTTAGTAACTTTCCAAAAGCTTTCTTTTTTTAAGCTACCACTTATTTATTTGAGAGAGAGTGAGCGAGCGAGAGAGAGAGAGAACAGGAATGGGGGAGGGGCACAGGGAGAAGCAGACCCCTCGATGAGCAGGGAGTCCGGTGCAGGGTTAGATTCTGGGACTCCAAGCGCACGACTGAGCTGAAGGCAGATGCTTACTGGACTAAGATTGCTTTCTTAAAATCCTTGTAAAGATAAGTTTCTGAAAACAAGTGAAAGATTTAGACATTTACTGTAATAATGAAATATATAAAAATATCTGCAACAAAAACTGAACAGATGGGGATTACTTGGCAACAACTGGCTTACAGACACTGACCACAAATATATTTATTTTATTTTATTTCAAAGATTTTATTTATTTGTTTATTTGAGAGAGAGACAGAGAGTGAGCAGGGGAAGGGTCAGGGAGAGAGAGACAAGCAGATTCATGCTGAGTGTGGAGCCCAATGCTGGGGTCAATCTCACGACTCTGAGATCATGACCTGAGCCGAAATCTAGATTTGGATCCTTAACTGACTGAGCCACCCAGTGCCCCTAAATATATTTATTTACTTTACTTTCCATTATGTTTTGAAATGATATCTCTGTTTTGATGCATTTATGAAATACAGAATTTCGGGCACTCTGGTTTTATATTTCCTGATAAAAAGCTAATTTGAGGGTAAATTTTCGGCATGCAAGAGTAAACAAACCCGCATTCAAAGCGTGTGGCTCCAGGCCGATGGGTAACTACTTGAGCACGTGTCTGAGCCTCTCTGAACCTCAAATGTCTTTCACTGATTTATAAAACAGGCTAATGATCGATGGTGATCATAGGTCTGCAGCATTGTGGGGGCTCCCGTGTGAGAAAAAATACGTGAGTAAATGAAGCACGTGATCTGTATTTTCACGCAAGGGCACTCTTTTCGATCATTCCTTCTTTGGACAGTTGGCTGAGACTCAGGATGGCTCCCTTCCTCAGATGGAGCCTCTCTCTTCATCGGACATCACGTGGCCCGTTTATAACCTGGAATCTAGTCTCGCTACATCCCTTTTAATGGGGCATCTCTTCTTTGTGCAACAGGCCCCTCCTGGGTGAGCCGTGGTGGAGCCCCTCCCTGCTGCCGTGCTGTAAACTCCTGGCTTTCTATTTTGTCCCTCAGAAGGCATGTGTCCCCTGTCCGTGCAGCCCCTCACCCATGTGTCCCCTGGCCTTGCAGCCCCTCGCCCGTGGAAGGTACAGGAATGTGTCCTTCTTTTAGATGGTTGTTGACTCAACCCTGTGCTTCCAACCCAAAGCCCCATGGGACCCGCAGCCCCCACCTGACCGGTTTGTTTTTGCCAAGCCTTTGCCAACGATCCTATCTTAGCTGGAAACTCTGCAGCACAACTCCTGTTGTCGGCAGGACTGCTTTCTGGTGCGAGCCGGCTTCCTGGCTTGTCGACGGCCCCCTTCCTGCTGAGCCCTCACATGGCCTTTCCTCATGTGTGAGAGGACAGGGTGGGAGAGAGAGAGCTTCCCTCCTCTTTTTTTTAATCAGGGATGCACCCCGTGACCTGATGTAACTTTAATCATCCCCAAAGTCTCTGCCTCCCACTGTCATCACCCTGGGGGACAAGGACCTCAACATGTGAATAGCAGACTCCGTTCTGGCTCCCTGCCCTTGGACCCGGAGCTTTAACTGCCTCCTTGGACTTCAGAAGGGCTCTTCTCTCATTGCTTCGTATGTTGTTCCTGTTCTGGCCCATTTCAAGGTGTCCAGACCCCATTCACGGGCCACGCCCCCTCTTCCCTCCACCCAGGGAGGGAGACCGCGCCGCGGGAGCCTGTGCTTTCTTGGCTCAGCACAGGCCATGCCAGAGAACCGCTCACACCCGAGGTCCAAGAGCATCCAGGTGTGGTCGTGGCCCCCGTGGGGTCCAGAAGTCCCCTCCTGCGCGCTGGTGCTCTAACGCTCTGACCGTCCATCCGCCTCTGAACTCAGATCTCCTGTCCCTGGTCAGCGGGCTCTGTATTTGTATCTAATCTCTTCAGGATTTGAGCCTTCCATTTCCCTGAAAGTAGCTGCCTGGGCTGTCACTAGATCTTCCCCACGCCATGCATCATTCTGCTCCTGCTCGGGCTCAGAAACATGCCAGGAACCCAGCTCCCGTGGCTGTGAATCCGACCTCAGGAGGCAGCAGGGGGGCTGGCTGGCCTTTGCCCAAGTGCAGGCACTGGTCAGCTGGAGGGCAGCAGCTGGGAGGGCTCTGACCCTCATGCCCTGCTGGTATAGGACCCTTTAAATTCGAACAGAGACCCTGTGGGCAAAAACTGTAGCTTCCCGGTCCATCTGGTTTGAACGGATCCCTTCTGTTTTGATCCAGCTGGGCAGATGAAACCTCAGCGGGCCTCGTATCAGGTGCTGGCAGGGCTGGCCTGACTGGAGGGTGAGCAAATCTCCACCCATATGGCCTCGTTTCATGGGTGCTGGGGACACCCGGATGCCTCTCCTCACTCTCCCTTTACCCACATGTCCATCATTAGGATTTCGTGTTTTCCAAGTTTGCTCGAGGTTTGTCCTTAAGAGCTTTAGCCCTCAGGTTTAATGCTGGGTGAAAATGCACACCCCGCTGGTCAGTCCCGCAGCACCGGTTTATACGACTCTGAGGCCCGAGAACCTGTGGGCATGTTGTTCCGCTTTATGTACACATTCTCCCTTTGCACGTGGCTTTGAGAGAATGACAATAGAATTTGGTAACATGGTAAAATAAATGCGTGAGCTGTGTGGACACTGATGCTAAAGACAGACGGGCTGACCCAGATGAAGAAGGTTGTTCCCTAAAGAGAGGGTGCCATTTTAACTTTAATGTTAAGGTCCTACACCATGATCAGCAGGATATGAGAATTTAGACCTGTCCACCCTGAGGTGACATTAATTGTGACATTAATTGTTTCCATTCCAGAGAAGAGGAGGCTGCCTGCGAGAAGCCGCCCGCTTGGCTTCTGCCTATATCTGGCTATATGCTGGCTCTCGCAGAGGATCGTGTATGAAGGGCGGGTCCAGGTCAGTCTGGCTCCAAAACTCTCTCCCAAACATTTTGCTGCTTGCTTTCAAAACAGGGTTCTGGAAGCTGAATTTGTCCTCTCTATAGTTTCGCCCAAAGCAAGCCCTGGAAGTAGGTGTTTAAAGGGAAGGTGGGCATGAGCTAGGTTTGGGAGATCTTTCTAGTGCACATCCTTTGAAAGAGATGCAGTTTCTCCAACACAGGTAACACCGAGGAATTAATCTTGCTTCATCAAAAGAAACAGCACGGGGCTGATGGGGAGATGAGGAGTGCAGGTACATTGAATTCCTACCCAAGCACGGTTTATAATGCTGCAACATTACTCACATCTACGCTGTGTCTGACTTTTTTTTTTTTTTCCAAAATGCCTCATTTAAATGCTGACAGATTGGTTGGCATCGTGAATGTCTTTGATATGTAATCATAAAATGGTGCCTTGTGAAAACGTGGTATATAGGACTGCTGTTACTCAGACTAATTTCATGGTAGCATTTGATTGACAATAAGGGCTTGTGCAAAAACCGCTATCTGTTGAGAATGGGGGAGGGTTCTGTGTGGAATGTTGTTATTTAGATGATATTTAAGACCCTTTTCATTCATCGCACTCTAAAAACCGAGAAAGCAGCCCATGAAAAGGAAGAAACAGCCTGTGTCCTGGCCAGATTCTTCCTTTCAGAGTAGCTTGTGTCTATTTTCTTTTTCTCTGGAGCTCCAAAGTAATTTCCATTCTTTTAGCAAAAAATCTACAATGTTGGATTTTGTACATCTGGAAAAAAAAAAAAAAGCTTATAGATATCTCTCCACTCCCCAAATAGCATGTTTCTTTTGTTTTGATGTTAGAACATGAAATGCAGGGGCTGGCTTGTCAGAGGACCCAGTGTTGGGGATGGGGGGATGGGGAGATGTGTAGTGCTGGAGTTTTCTCATTGCCTTTCATGATTTCTAGGAGCTTGAAATCCTCTAAAGAGGAATTTCTGGGATGAAGACAGGCAAGTGGCAACAATTTTAGCAGAATATTTCCTTTCTTTTAGAAGATCACCACAGAACATTTTGTGTCCTGGGAATTTCTCCAAGGATAGGGGACCCCATTTGACTATGCGTTCAGTGATTCTGTCTGAGCAGGAACCTGTGACCGGACTCTGGCTTTGGTCACCTGTCTGCAGGTGTGGGTTTTTTGCACCAGATTGGTGGGCTCAGAACTCACAGCTGGGGTCAAGTGTCCTTCTGTCACTGTATGTCGGCTTTCTTAGCTGTTTTATTTTGCTTACCTGAGAGTGATTGTCACTTATTCCAGAGATGTCTACATAATTAACACATTCCAACCCTCTCAAAGACAAGGGATCCCAGTGTTCATTGAAAAGTAACCTAAAGCTTTACTACAAAGCTGTGGTCACCAAGACAGAGTGGTACTGGCATAAAAACAGACACATAGACCAGTGGAACAGAGTAGAGAGCCCAGGTATGGACTCTCAATTCTATGGTCAAATAATCTTTGACAAAGCAGGAAAAAATATACAGTGGAAAAAATACAGTCTCTGAAATAAATGGTGCTGGGAAAATTGGACAGATATGTGTAGAAGAATGAAACTCGACCATTCTCTTACATCATACACAAAGATAAACTCAAAATGGATAAAAGACCCAACGTGATGGAGGAATCTATCAGAATCCTAGAGAAGAACATAGGCAGTAACCTCATAGACAGCAGCCACAGCAACTTCTTTCAAGACACATCTCTAAAGGCAAAGGAAACAAAAGCAAAAATGAACTTTTTGGATCAAAAGCTTCTGCACAGCAAAGGAAACTGTCAACAAAACAAAGAGGCAACCCACAGACTGGGAGAAGATATTCACAGATGACAATACAAACAACGGGTTGATATCTAGGACCTACAAAGAACTCCTCAAACTCAACACACACGAAACAGATGATCATGTCAAAAAATGGGCAGAAAACATGAACAGACACTTCTCCAATGAGGACATACAAATGGCTATCAGACACATGAAAAAATGTTCATCATCACTGGCCATCGGGGAGATTCAAATCAAAACCACATTGAGATACCACCTTACACCAGTTAGAATGGCCAAAATTAGCAAGACAGGAAACAACGTGTGTTGTAGAGGATGTGGAGAAAGGGGTACCCTCTTCCACTGTTGGTGGGAATGGAAGTTGGTGCAACCACTTTGGAAAACAGTGTGAGGATTACTTAAGAAATTAAAAATAGAGCTTCCCTATGACCCTGCAATTGCACTACTGGGTATTTACCCCAAAGATACAGATGGAGTGAAAAGAAGGGCCATCTATACCCCAATGTTCATAGCAGCGATGGCCACAGTCACCAAACTGTGGAAAGAACCAAGATGCCCTTAAACGGACGAATGGATAAGGAAGATGTGGTCCATATACACTATGGAGTATTATGCCTCCATCAGAAAGGGTGAATACCCAACTTTTGTATCAACATGGACGGGACTGGAAGAGATTATGCTGAATGAAATAAGTCAAGCAGAGAGAGTCAATTATCATATGGTTTCGCTTATTTGTGGAGCATAAGAAATAACATGGAGGACATGGGGAGATGGAAAGGAGAAAGGATTTGGGGGAAATTGGAAGGGGAGGTGAACCAAGAGAGACTATGGACTCTGAAAAACAACCTGAGGGGTTTGGAGGGGTGAGGGGTGGGAGGTTGGGTGAGCCTTGTGGTTGGTCTTATGGATGCATGGATTGCATGGAGCACAGGAGGTGCAGCATAAACAATGAGTTCTGGAACACTGAAAAGAAAAAAAAAAAAAGTAACCTAAAGGGACACCTGGGTGGCTTAGTCATTAAGTGTCTGCCTTCGGCTCAGGTCATGGGATCAAGACCCACATCAGTTCCCTGCTCAGTGGGAGAGAGCCCAGATACGGACTCTCAAGTCTATGGTCCCACTCTCTCTGCTTTTATTCCCTGTCTTGCTGTGTGTCTCTCTGTCAAATAAATAAATAAATACTTTAAAAAAATAATAAAATAAAAGTAACCTAAAATAAAACATGTCACATTTAAAGAAAATACAGAAATTGCCCTTGGTAACCAATGAATTAGTGACTGGGTATGATCCTTATCCAGAAGCCTCTAAAACTTGGGTTCATCACCGTGAGTGTGTGTGTGTGTGTGTGCTGCTTACTTCGATATTTTTTTTTCCTTTCCTTCAAAGTCTAATCATTGTAATCATAGCAGTGAGATGGAATTTTTTTATATCCATTTATGTTATAAAGGAGTGATACAAATAACAAGTAACCCATCTTTGAGATTATTATTTGACAGACAAATAAACATCCTGTCCCTTTTCCACAAAATAACTGAGGTCAAGGTTGTGGAAAAGGGGACATCCTCTTTCTCTAAGTGACAGTGGTCATCGTGTTGTATTGACCATGAATTGAGTCCCTCTCTGTGCTGGCATCGCTAGATGGCAGAGCAATGTCTCTTGAGTTTCTGGGCAAATGCATGGCCTGCTGTGGTCAACCTCTCCTAAGTCAGGACACAGAGACTCAACGTTTCACTGGCTTGTCTTGTGTCCAAGGCCAATAACGACAGAGTCTGGGTTTAAAACTGTGGTTTCTCTGCTTCGAAGCCTGTGCATGGCATTAAGTTTCTCCTTGAGAGTCATTGTGCTGAGGGTCACTTTCCTGGGATCCTGAATTGCAGCGACCAGATGAGCCCACACCTGGCCACGTCACCTCAGAAGGCAGTTGTGTATGCATGAGGCATAGAATCTTGGTACCTCCTTGATTTTAATTTCTTGATTAAACAGCAGATTTAATTCAGCAAAGAATGAATTTGATTCTGCTTTAAAATTCCTCCCCATCTCCATTTGAGTTTAATGCTGACACCGTGTGGATCACAGAATTGCCAGGATGGAGAGGTGCACAAACTGGTGTGAGATACAGCTCCTGCTGTTCAAATTACTGCTTCTGTGGCTTTGACAGTTACAAATACTGGTGCCTTTTCTTTGCAATATTCTTCTTTTCTGCAGCAGTTAAAACCAACGTTCCCTGGGCTATAGATGACTCTTGAATTTTATTAGTCTTCTTCAGAACATGCTAAGGAGACAACAGTAGCATTTTTTCCCCTTGTCCAGAGACAGCTATATATAGTACCTAATAAAAGTAAATAAATTATGAGTGAAGCAATTCATGAAAAATCAGCTCCGGAATAGCATATTTTTTGCCTATATAGGAAAAAGCATCTTTTGCAAAACTGGCTTGAAATTATTTATTATATGTATCATTGAGTGAAAAAATGGAAAATACTTAAATGTCAAATATGTGTTAATTCAAAAGAGTATTTTTAGACTTCCCCCCAGCATAGTGAAATGGAAAGAACATGGGTATTTGATTAAAACCTACTGGGTTTCAAATAGTGGCTTTAGGAAAAAGTGACATTATAACTCCAGGAAAGTTACACAACTTATGCTCAGTTCATTTTATTCAATTGTAAAAGGCACAGATCATCCCCTATTTCAAAGTGTTTTTTAAACAAACATTAAAGAAAATGATAAATATAAAGTGCTTATGAAAATTCTAGTCAAGATGAGACAGGCAAATTCATACGGAAGGTATTCCTTACCACATGTCAAGCAATTATCAAAAAAACATTTTTTAAATGTCATGAACTTTAAAAAATATATATTTTTATTTATTTGAGAGACAGAGTGAGAAAGAGCATGAGAATTCAGAGGGAGAAGCAGACTCCCCATGGAGCTGGGAGTCTGATGCAGGACTCGATCCCAGGACTCTGGGACCATGACCTGAGCTGAAGGCAATTGCTTAACCCACTGAGCCACCCAGGCTCCCTCAATAAAACATTTTAATCCACATGCATATGTGTGTGTATATATGTGTATGTATAAATACATACAAAAACAAAATGATACATATTTTCCCGATCAGGAGAAGAGTAGACGCCCACTGATAAGCTTGGTCTGGAGCTCTGAGAGTCTCTCGCCCTCAGTGTGGGAATTGGAACCTATCAGTGGTGGACTGGACTCAGTTAACATAGGTCTAGAGGTCTCTGAGATGAATTGCGCATGCAGTGCCCTCACTGGCTGAATGGGTGGTGAGTGGGTTGTTGCATTTCTTCATCAAGGCTGGAGGTAGGTGGGCTGCCTACGTGGGGTGAAGGGAAAGTGTGAAGAGATACCCTAACTGCGGCCGGGCCCAGCTGCCGCCTCCCAGCCAAGTGAATTTCTCCCAGAGGGGATCCCCGCACCGCAACATGAAATTTAAGTGTGCCCTGGGAAGAAAACCACAAGACTTGAGACTTCAGTGGGAAACCTTGAAATGGGAGTGAGGAAGACAGGGACCTGCTCGAGGAGCCTGTGCAAGCCAACGGTGCACCGAGAGCACGAACAAGAGAAGAAAAACCTACCGGCCGGACAGGAGAATTCACTCTGAAAAGAATAAAGCAATCGCATAACAGCTGTAAAATAGGAACGTCAAAGGTCCTCAAAAGGACACTGGAGAGACTAGCACCACCAATAAAGAACTGGAGTCATAAAACAAGAACAGGTCACCTGGCAGAGCCATTGGAGATCACGAGATTCCAAGCCCTGCCTGTAATAGGATGCAGCGTATTCCTCATCCTGGAGGAGAGTCATGTTCGCGTCAGATGACTCTCCCTGCCTCGCCCGCTTACCCCTAGTGAAAAGAGCGAGGAGGGAGAATCGGGGCGAATGTTTGATCCTATTGTCATTAAAGATACTTGTCCGGGGAAGATGTAGAGTACCCTGGCATGAGGCGCTCCCCTCACGGATGCAGAGCCCCCAGGAACAGCCATGATTTGTAAAACTTATTTTTAAAAGGAGAACTTTAAAGCCATGGGAAATTGTCCTGAGGGTATGCAGCCCACAAAGAAACGTTTATTTAATAAAATCTCCCAAGCCCCAAGGAGAACAGTGAAAGTCTCTGGCATTTGAGCAAAGCTCTACTTCCCACCGCACCTCCCTGCCCCACCGGCTTTACTGTACGCAATCATGTGATACATCTTTTCTAAGGATCTCTTCTGTGATAGCCATCAGGTGCAAACGGTGAGTGAGATGACAATCTCAATAGGAAAAGTTCACGGACAATAAGCATAACACGCTACTTTCGTAATAGTTAAAACATACCCCAAGTTTACAGCAGGCTAAGAACGGTCTTAAGATTTTTTTTTTTTAATATACGTTATTTCCTTTAATCTTTATAGCAGTTCTGTGACCCTTTTTTTAATCTTTTTTTTTTTTTTTTTTAGATTTTATTTTTTTGTTTAACAGAGAGAGACACAGTGAGAGAGGGAACACAAGCAGGGGAAAGAGAAGCAGGCTTCCCGCTGAGCGGGGAGCCTGATGTGGGATTTGATCCCAGGACCCTGGGATCATGACATGAGCTGAAGGCAGACACTTAATGGCTGAGCCACCCAGGCACTCCCCCCTCTTATCTTTGATGACATGAGCAAAAACAGAGATGCAAGGGTCCAGCTGGTAGCTGACGAAAAGCCCTCCCCTGATACGCACGTGTGGCATCCCCTGTTGATACTATGGGATCCCGTGGTAGCTTTGGTGTGGGGAAGTGGCCATGATTCTCTGGGTTTCAGCACTTCCTTTTCCCACTTTTATATCTTTAAAAATAAGCTTGTGTTCTGAGATGTCCCTCTCTGTCACTCATACAGCTTCTTCCTTAATGATCTTAACCTTGGGATTATCTGTCTCTTGTTTTACAGGTTATGATTTGGCCATTCCCCTTATTATACTGAAAGATTGTTTTTATTCCTATTAATATCTATAGAGATCTTGCAAAACTTTAGGGAGATATTAAAAAAAAATCCAAAACTATGTTGTCCAAAACACTTAAAAGGATGTTAATTAGGGACTTACTGGAAACTCACATCATGCCAGGCCTGGGGGGGAATGTGTATGTATGTATGTATGTATGTATGTATGTGTGTGTGTGTATATATATATATATATATATATATATATATATATATATATATTTCCTTCTTTTTAATCTCTTCACATTTTCTAAAAACTATAGTTTGAGTCTGTGGTTGATTCCCTGGTAAGTGTAGTTTTCAAGGCCACTAGAAAGAACAGAGGAGCCAAGCTGGCATTTGGATATACCTGTGAGTACTCCTGTAATAGCACATAATCAATAACACCCACAGCCCCATGATCCAGGGATTTCAAATATATCTCATGATCTGGCTGAATGGTATCATTAAAGACATGATACAACACATGCTGGACTTTAAATTTAAGTCCACTCCTTAATTTGTTCACCCCCTACACTTTCTGTGGTGATGCTGATGCACAGCTCAACTTGAGAGCCACGGGATAGGGCAAAATGATTAGTCCTAAGCTCCAGAAAGCCACATTAGACAAGCTTGCCTTGGTGTGAAGCAGACCCATGCTGCACCTGTCAGTACATCACAGTCGATGCACCAAAATCCTTGATCTTCGTATTCTCTACACCAGAGGTTCCCTAAGTGTGGTCCACAGACCGCAGTCCACACGTCCACAGGATACCCAAGGCCAAAATGATTCTCCTGACACCTGTAAGCACCTACTGTCCTTTTTCACTGTGTCGTCAATTCGTGGTGCAAACCCATGCACCGGTCCTCCATGGGTGTCTTTGCACAAACCACTAGTAGCAGAAAACTGCTACTAGTGGTTTATGCTTGTATTTTCACGAGTGGTACACAACAAAAGAAATGTTTTATCAAGCATATCCTTGATTCAGAAAGTTACAATAATGAATTCTATTAAATCTTGATGTTGTGGGCTTGTCTTTTTAGGATTCATTGTGATGAAATGGCGAGCATGCCTACAGCACGTTGGTGCGTACGGAGTCATGATGGGGTTAAGGGAAACCACCTGGGCAACCGTTGGTGCTGCAAGCTCAACTCTCTGACTTTTACATGAAGTGCAATTTTTGTTTAAGAAAACAATTGACAATAGAAAAAGTGTGAATTGTTCAAACTGGAGCATTTGGGAGACATTTTCTGATAAGTGAATAGAGTGAACTTAACATTTCAAGGAAAACAATTTATGGCATTTGTTTCAGGTAAGAAAATTTGAGCCCTAAAGTGAAAATTTGGATTTTTAAGTAATGCTTGATTTTGTTTCCCAATAGGTATAGGAAAACTTCCCTCATGAGATTGATGATGCTGTGATGCTTATGCTTTTTAATATGAGTTAAAACTCTGTATAAGCTGAAATTTTTCAAATAACTAGTGCACAACCCTGCAAACAAGGACAAAGATAGATTCAAAGTGCAAGACAGACCAATGGATTTCAGTGTGACAAAAGTTTATTGTGGCAGAAAGTTTATTGATTTGGTTTCAGAGTCTACTTTGGAGCTGACCTCTGCGAAACTACCAGTTGTCAAATCTAGATGTGGTCCTAGAGAAGCATATCCACAATTATCTGAAATGAGCGGTAAAATACTCTTTCCCTTCTGTATATATGGCATAAGACTGGGTTTCCTTCGTATTTGAACAGAAATGACTTACCACAGGATGCTGAATGCGTATGCAGAAACCCAACAATCTTCTATGAAGCCGGTCATTCATTTGCAAAAATGTGAACCAATGCCAGTACTTCCACCATTGTTTTTTTAATTCAAAAAATAGTTCGTTTAAATATCATTTTAAGTTAATAAATAAGCGTTTCACATGTCATGTAATATGTTTCAATTTGGAATACAACTAATATTGATAGATATCACTCACATAAACAAAATCTCCCAGGGAGACCCAAAAGCTTTTTAAGAGTATAAAGTGGCCTTGAGAAGAAAAACCTTGGGGATCATCTTGTGAAGCTTTCTGATCTCCCCCTCCACCCCAACCTTGTAGAGAGGGAGCACGCACCTGTGTGTTCTCTAAGCCAGAGTAAAACTCATTTTGCAGGTAGAGGCAGGCTGGATATTGCTGTGCCAGCAGGAGCCTTAGACTTCCCAGAGTAGCATTTTTCCGCAGCCTTAATGACTCATTAGTGGTAGGCTGTGAGGGAAGCTCTGCTCCAACTCTTGCGATGGGATGGGGGGACGGAGGAGATGGGAAATTGAAATTGGAAGGAGAAGGGAGTTGGGGGAAGTTGGAAGGGGAGGTGAACCATGGGAGACTGTGGACTCTGAAACACAATCGGAGGGGTTTGAAGAGGCGGGGGTGGGAGGTTGGGGGAACCAGGTGGTGGGTATTAGAAAGGGCACAGATTGCATGGAACACTGGGTGTGGTGCAAAAACAAGGAATACTGTCATGCTGAAAATAAATTTTAAAAAAATATACAAAATAAAAAAAAGAAAGGAGAAGCTCACTCTCTAGATATACCGAATTACTAGTCATTCCCAGGATAGACCATCCCATTCTTCTGTAATTTGTCCATGCTCTTTGCTCTGCTTAGAATCTTCCCAGCCCACATTTCCACTTAAAGACTTTTCATTTTTCCAGACAAAGTTAAGTCATCTCTGGCTACTCTGTTTCCACCCCCTCCTTTATGCTGCTTAACAACACATTCTTATTTAATCACTGTGATCCCGGGGAACTGTCACTGGGATCATGTGTTTAGCGGGTGCAGAGTTCTCAATCACCAAGGCCAATGTGCAAAAAAGATGAACTTTATCTATACCTGGATTTAATTTTATCACAGCAGATGTTTTACCCAATGGTCTAGGACTTAATAAGCATAAAGTCAAGCAATTTCAATCAGTTCACAGTTTTCTTGTTAGTCCAAATTGTCGACTTTTCCTGTATGTCCTCTGATTTGCAGCAAAGTCTTTGGCTCAGGTGTGGTAGGGGAGCTGGTGGGGAGGTGATGTGACCCTTACGGACTTTCATCTGGGTTCTGCTGTAGCTGGGTTCTTCTGCTGCATGCCACGAATTCCATAGCAAGAGCAAATTGGGTATAATGTCAGAGATTTTAGGGGGATTGGCTACAAAACAAATAGAATATGTGAAGTGGAAAGTCACATGATATACATGTCTGAAAAGGTGTGTAGAAGAATTGAATTTTAGTAAGCAGAAGAGGAGCTAGCAATTTGGGTGCATACACTTAAAATTAAAGAAAACATCCATTTTGAGAGCTCAGCCGTACCATGGAGAGAAACCAAATGCAGTTCGAGGTGTCATGGTTTCAGACCCTGGATTGCAGTAACTGTAACCCTGTAAGTATCCATAGATGAACTTGCTGCAATCCAGAGAAAATGACTCATTCCATAGCCTCTGGATAATAAAAGGGATAGAATTGACTTTGAAGTGGTGAATCTTGTTATAAATTGAATTCTTCTGATCGAGTGGCTTTCGGTCATTGAGAATTCACTTTGAATGCATCCTCCTGCAAGTCCTCATAAAACGCTGGAACCTGGGGGTTCGCTGTAACCTCGGAACAAATTGTGCGCAGAATAACATCACAGATATGTCCGTGTTCTTCACTGTTTCTCAACCACAGACGTACTCGTGGAGACAGACAGCCCGTGCCAGGCTCGTCCGTTTCTCCATTCAGCTCTTCAGTCAGCTCGGCTTGGCGTGTTGGAAGCCATTAGTTTTTTAGGGGGGGCCTTGCAGAGCCCCCCTGTTCTGAAGATGCCTCCCTAGCTGACGTTCATTCCCCAGCTGATGTTCCCTCAACGTGTTCTGAAGCAAATGTGACAGGAGATACAAGTGAAACGAAAACACAGAAAAGACTCGACCATTTAGGAAAATCCTTACTGTTAAAAAGGACCCTGAGAATCCCACTTGTTTTTCCATCAGCCCACCAAACCCAACCATACTTGCTGACTTTATATTTACCCTCCAAATTAGTGTCAATAATAATAAACGCCAAAAGTATGAAATTCCTGTATAAATGGCATGCTATGCTTAATCTACACTATACTTTATCTACACTGGTTTTGTCCGTTAACTTCTGCTGTAAAACCAAAACTCAGTGTCTTAAAACCACATTTTGTAATATTAGTATTGCTTCAGATTGGGCGGGCTGGCTGCAAGGTGGCTGATCTCAGGGGGCAAAGTGGAGCCTCTTCTCAGACGCCCTTAGTTGTCCTCCTCAGACGCACAGAATAGCCCAGTGGGCGCGTCTCATAGTGATGTCAGCCGTGTGAGAGGGCACAGTGGTGTGAGAAGCACACAAGGTTTCTTAGAGTCTCCGCATGGAACTGACATACTGCCGCTGCCCACTCTTTCTCGTCACCAAAGCAAGACAGAGGACAGAACCCTAAATCAAGGGGTGGGGAACTATATTCTACTTAGAGAGGAGGAACCCCAAGCTACACTGCAAAGGACACAGATGCAGGAAAGGGTGAGAAATTAAAGTAGTGTCAGGAATGACCTCTAAAATATTCTTATATGCCCAAATTGTACTTGATCATGAAAAAACCACCTCGATAATCAACAGGTCTTCCAACTAAGGATGGATGTCCTAATACTTTGGAAAACCATATCTCAACTTAGCTCAGAAAGCCACAAAGAAGTGGACAAGAGTGCCGACACACACAGGATCGAAGTCTTCAACACAGATGCAGAGAATTTGGAGGAACGAGGAACAATAACAGCGGCAACAACCACAAAAACAAAAGATAAAGCAAAACCCAGCAGCAATGATATTGGGGCCATTCCTGGGGAAGACCTCATACTTACTTTATGACCTAGCCAGGTCTGTTACCATCCGAGGAGGGCATCAGCAAGCCAGAGCAGCTGGGGAAGGGAACTCACCTTCCAGTGACATTAGCAGTGTCGAAAAGGGTCCTGGTCTTTCCAGCAGGTGAAGGGGGCATCACACGTGAGAATGAAGAGGTATGTGTGTTGTGGAGAGCTCAGGCAGACAGCCTCGGGAGGGTGGGCTATTTATATTTACTGAGTACCTGTGATATACCAGATGGCTTATATGGAGTACCACGCGCCCCTCCAAAACATTTTGAGGTCAGTATTTTTATCCCAACTTAGAAAGGATGCAGGAGAAGTCTATTGTAATCAAGTAACTTAGAACCAGAAACCTGTTAGGCTGTAAAGCAAATATAAATTCATGTAAGATTGATTTCAAAGCTCATGTTTGGATTCAGTGTCGGATCCCTGGATTAGAACAAGAGTGATCATTGCTGTGGTATGAATGTCTGTGTCCCCCTCGAAATCCTATGTTGAAATTCTTCCCCCACAATGTGACGGTGTTCGGAGATGGGGCTTTGGGGAGGTTATTAGGTTATAAGAGTGGAACACTGGCGAATGGGACTGTGCTCTTATAAAAGCCACCACAGAGAACCTCCTGTCTCTTTCACCAGGTGAGGACACAGTGGAAAGTCTAAACCAGCAGGTCTTCATCCAACCAGGCTGGCACCCTGATCACGGATTTCCAGCCCCAGATCTAAGAGAAATAAGTTTCTGTTGTTTCTGAGCCACCACATCTACGGTATCCTGTTAACAGCAGCCTGCATGGACTAAGATAGCTATTATAAGGGTTATCATCACCAAAATCTGGGCTAAGAGCAGCAATCAAGTAAAACAGATCTGGAGATCAGGTTAAAAACCAGAGATTTAGGGGCGCCTGGGTGGCTCAGTGGGTTAAGCCTCTGCCTTCAGCTCAGGTCATAATCTGAGGGTCCTGGAATCAAGCCCTGCCTGGGACTCTCTGCGCAGTGGGGAGCCTGCTTCCCCCCTGTATCTACCTACCTCTCTGCCTTCTTGTGATCTCTCTCTCTCTCTCTGTCAAATAAATAAATAAAAATCTTAAAAAAAAAAAAAAAAAAGAACCAGAGATTGAGTTTCAGCAACACACCCCAGTACTAAAGTTGATTTGCTACATTCAAGTCTGATGAGGAGGTGCTGGGACTGGATACTGCAGTACTCTGCTGGAGGTCCCCTACCTCTTCCCTTTATGGGTACGTAGAGGGTGGATGGGCATCAGAGCCTGGGGGAGAATGGGTGTAAGGAAGGCCATCCTGCCCTTCTAATGTGGACAGGTGGGGCAAAGGCCTGGGAAGGTTGTTTTCCCAAAAGGCGGTCACAGTAGACTGGACACAGAAAGTCAGTGGATCTTCAGGACTTATGCTGAAAAATTCCCCTCTTTGGCTACTCTCCACGTGTATGCACCCCTTAGTCCCATGCCACCTGAAGAAAGAATACATATTGGGTGTGAGGAAGTAAAAATAAATGAATAAATGAATAAATAAATAAATAAATAAATAAATAAATAAATGCCATTTCCACCTACCTATGCTTCTTTTCTTTCCCATTAAATCTGGTTCTTGAACTCAAGTTTTGACTTCTTTCCAAGAAGTGTTTCTGTATTGATGGCGTGTGGATCACTTCTCTACTGTGAATTCAATTAATATAATTTATTGGACACAAATGGTGACAGGCACTCCAGTAAGTGCTTTAAATTCTTCTAATCCTCATCTCAAGCTTGAAGTAGGTGGCTATATATCAACTCCAGGATGAGGACATCAAGGCTTGGACATGCTGCCCAAAAATCGCATAGCTAATTGGTGGCACAGCCGAGATTTCAAGGATCTGTCTGATTAGAAATACATGTCCTTTACGTGCTGAGATCTTCCTTTCTCTTTATGGAAAAAGTCAACAGCTCAGAGATCTACAGAAGTTTAAGCCTCTCGAAACCATTGTGATCATTACCATGGGATTTATGACACTCTTTTTTCTACGGAAAATGTTTTATCTGCGAGAGAAGGTTTTGTGTCTTCTACCTCCAACTCTCTCATCCCTATAATGATGTCAGCCATAAAGTCTGTTATTAAATTAGCAATAATTACTTACCAAATCATCACCTAGGGGTTTTCACATAGGATCAGTTTGTAAAGATGTTCAAGAATCCTCTACTGCTGTAAAAAATAAGCCCCCAAACAAAACTGTTTGTGTAATATGGGTATGGATATGGAATTAGAAGAAGAATTATATTTAGTGCAAATCACACAAATGATACTGACCTAACTTTCTGAAAACCACCCCTAAGTACCCGAAATAGTAGTGCAAACAGAAAACCAATAAATCTGCTCACTGTTCTTCGTGTTGCTGACTGAAAGATCCAGAAATGGGTCATTAATTCTGTTATAAAGTGTTATTTTGCTTTTAAGAGAAAGAGCAATGAGCAAAGATTAAGAACCTTGAGTGCCGAGTGCTGGATATGCCATTAACGTGTGTAGAATTTTGGAATGTAATTTTCTCATTCTACAGTTTCCTAATCTATAAATACAGAACAGACTACATGGTTTCCAAGGTCTTTTCAGTCTGAAATTTGCATAAATGGAAGTTTTATAACTCTACATATACCTACTGTGTTTTTAGAGTCAAAATGATTTCCAACCACTGAATTGTTAATTTCCTTTTATTTTAAATAATATCATAAAGAAAAACATAGCTCAAATAAGGTGAAACCCGTTATCACAATAATATGGTGGTTCCAAGAAAACAGATGTTTTATTATGAGAATCTAAGAGGTAGAACTTTTAGGTTCCTCCAGTTAGCATTTTATTTGCAAATGCAGATGATCTTACCAAGTACCTGCATGGGAAACTGTGGCTGACTCCCTTAGGGAGGGCATACGCATCCTCCGGGAGCAAGAACAAGAGGAAGGACGGTTATGTGGCGAGGGAAGGAGGTGGACTGGAGCCGCGGCTACTCATCCTTCCGAGGCTGCTTCCAAGGGCCATGTTGGAATAGGACAATGTCAGGTGACAGAATAGAAGTGCCAGGTCCCCAGCGTCTTGAGCTGTCATTTCTTTTTTTGTCTGAACCTTCTTAGGGAAGGGAGAAGGGCTCTGTATGTCATGGCTTACTTGTTTATTTTCCTTAATTTTATATCCAGCTGAATACAATCCCTGCAGATGAATCTTCTATTTCTAATTTCATATGTATTGTTGGTATAGCTGTTGGATTTATTAAATACAGGCAGCTTCTAGTAAAATAATAATTAACATTTTCCCCACTTAGTCTGTACTATGAATTATACCAACAGGTTTATGTTATACTAAAGCTCACTTGTATTTTTGGGATGAATCTGATGACATTTTTTTGCATTGTGTCTTAAACATATTACTGCTGGATTTTGTTAACTGGCAGTTTATTATGGATTTGTATATCTGGTTCATAATTGAAATAGACATAAACATAATTATTTTCATTGTGTCCATGGTTTTGGATTCAAGTTTATCTAATTTTTACTCTTTTACTATTTTCTTCAAATTTTTCTATAAAAACAGGTATTACATTTTGGTTCCAGGTTTGGTAGCAATCTCTTACAACTCTGGGACTTTTAAGAAGTAGATGTATTTCTTAACCATTTCTATTTCTTTAATACTTTTTTATTCAAGTGTCTGATTTCCCACTGCACTGATTTTCAATGATACTAAAGTAAAATTTATGTAAACAAGATATCCATTTCGGTATAAAATATGACGACCTTTAATTTTTTTCAGTAAGCTCTATGTCAAACATGCGGCTTGATTTCATAACCCCAAGATCGAGGGTCTCATGTTCTACTGATTGAGCCAGGCAGGCTCAATTTGATGGTCTTTGATAAAATATATGCTCATGTAAACACCATCACAAACAACATAGGGACAATTGTTTTTCCCCCCTTTACCCTGGGGAAACACTAGTCTACTTTCTGTCTATTGACTTACAACTTTAATTTTTCCAACAATTTTCTGTAGTTCTAAAGCTTACACATTAAACAACAACAACAACAAAACCCCTAATGTTTCATGTTTTCAAAACCATTGTAAATGTATTTCTAAGTTCTATTTTCCAACTCTTATTACCTAGTAGCTTACACCCTGTGACCTTATTAAAACCACTTATTTGTTTTAGTACATTTTGAGATATATTCTTTAGGGTTTTGGTTTTTTTTTCACAATCATGTCTTTTGTTGAAATATTGGAAAATATATGTTTATCTTTTATTTATTT
Organism: Mustela erminea; assembly: GCF_009829155.1. Lineage (NCBI taxonomy): Eukaryota > Metazoa > Chordata > Mammalia > Carnivora > Mustelidae > Mustela > Mustela erminea. The sequence goes on from NC_045620.1 coordinate 137,549,431, forward strand.
ATTTTTTAATTGTACTGTGTTTTCTAGACCATTCAGTAAATGTAGTAAGAACCGACATCCTTGCCCTGTTGCTGATTTTGGGGAGAAAGTGTTCCGTCTTCTAACATTAAGTATGTTCCTAGTTGTAAATTCTTCTTTTTTGCCTTTTCTCAATTTGAGGATTTTTTTCTTCTATTCCTTGTACCTTGAGAGATCTATATAAAGGAATGTTGATGTTTGCTAAACACTTTTTTGACATGTATGGTTATGGCTATTTTTTCCTTCTCTATTCTGCTAAGGTTGTGTATTACATTGAATGACTGATTGAATCTTGTATTACACAGACAAACTCTACTAGGTCATGACACATTATTGATTTTTTTAATTGCTGGATATATATTAGATTTTTTAGCTATAGCTATTAGTTAGGGTAAAGCCATTTTTCATTTAAAAATGTCTGAAAGACACAGTAGCTTTAAGAATTGATGAGCTTACTTTTCTCTCCCATAGTAGTAAAGTGAATATTGTCGGCTGGCAGACATGGCTGGGTTTCATTTTCTTATGTTCCCAGGAGTTCTTCAAGACTCACATATGCTCCAGGCCTTCTGGCATCCACTGCGGGAGTGCTCTCATGGCATGACCGAATCTGGGGTGTCCCATTACCCAGGAGCCCCACATCTGGGCTGTTGAAAAGGTGGATGTGAAGGAAATACATAGACTCGTCCGCAGTGTAAAGCCTGAGTGTCCCAGTTGTACACTTCACATCTGGCTCATACCATGCCCTAGAGAGGAGCCAGGAACATGCAATCTACAGCATGATCACGGGAGGGCAGGGAAAGTGAATTTTGATGGGCAGGTGGCTGCACCTGAAAGGCTGTTCTTTATTCTTGTTTTCTAATTTTATCGTCCTATGCCCTCGCACATTGCCTGTGTGATACTGGCTTTTGAGTTTATAAAGGCTCTGGTGGTTTGAAATTTGAAATTCCATCATTGAGATAATTTTACCTCTCCTTACTCTTTGTCTTTTAAAAATTTTTATTTAAATTCCATGAATTAATATATAGTGTACTGCCTGTCAGAGGTAGAGCTCAGCGATTCATCATATAATACCCAGTGCCCATCCCACCAACACCCTCTCTCCTGTCCGTCCCCAGTTACCCCAGCCCCCACCCCATCCCCTCCAGCAACCCGCAGTTGGTTCCCTAGGTTAGGAGTCTCGAATGATTTCTCTCCCTCTCTAATTACATCTCGTTTTTCCCCCCCGCCCCTTCCTCTAGGATCTTCAGTTTTGTTTCTCAAATTCCACCGATGAGTGAAATCATATGATAATTGTCTTTCTCTGATTCACTTATTTTGCTTAATATAATATATATTTGTCTTTTTTATTAATTTGTGAGAAGCATATATTAAATTTTTCAAATAAAATGTGGATGTATTTATTTCTCTATGAATTTCTGTTGTCACTTTATAGAGCTTAAGTCTGTATTTTTAAAGGCATGTAAATTCTTAACAGGTATACCTTTTTTTTTTTTTTTTAACCCATACTTCTATTTGTTACTGGTTTATTTTCTGTTTTGCTAAAATTGAAGGATTAAATAAGATCCAGAGCCTCATGGCACAATTCCTAAAAGGTCGAAGCTTTAACTGAAAATCACAGGTCATACCACCTGCTTGAAAGATCTCAAACAAAAGACGATCCAAAGATGGAGGCAAAGAGGGAAATGTCGGGATTCCCTGACAACGAGGATTTCCAGGCAGCCACTGATCGTTAAAATACTGACAAGACCACTTACAAATATGCTGGAAACAACAACAGCACCGAACTGAAAACAAAGAGAAGCTTAGTCAGAAACAGAAAGTCTCAACAGGGGGGAAAAAATGAAGATATAAAGAATGGAATGGAAATTTGGAACATTTTCAGCTTTCGGTACAGTAACTGAAGCATTTTTAAGTGAAACTCTCATTGTGTCATATGGGATCTTGAGAACATGTAAAAGACTTTCTAACAGTTTAAGAGTATCAATCCCTCTTCTTTAATTTGCAGACGTGTTCCCCTCTCGTGGTGCGTTCAAGGGCCTGTTAAGGCAGCTGCAGAGTCTGGTTTGGGGAAGGTGGATCCTCAGCGCAGACGGCCAGTGTTCCAGCCTCTGACATCAACGTCTGCGAGACTTAGCCAAGAGAGGCTCTTCCCGGAGCACCGGCACAGACAGCGCAGCCACCCGAGAGCTCAGTGACAAGAACAGGGGGTGGACCGGGAGACCTTAAATTCACTGTTGCTCTCGCTGCGTTGCACGGGGAGGTGGACCGCTGCCCTTCTGCCAGAAGACAAAGGAGCAGCGGCGGCTCAGGATGGCGTCTCCCCCGCCTCCTTCCTCCCTCCTGCCCTTCCTCCCCACCTCCGTTCTCTATTTTTTTCTTCCTTTTTTCCCCTTTTTTCTAACATTATCTCTGGGTTGAAATTTAAACCCTATTAACTCACTTGGAATTTGCTTTTCAACTTCAATCAGTGTGAGTCGAGGGAATTCGGCAACCCTTCCCCAAATTGCAAACCATTCCTCTCGAGTACTCTCTTGCAAGCCTGATGAAAAGCTTTGCCATTTTCCTAGTTTTCTGACCTGTGTCGGCTATCGCTCCCCAAATACTGCACTGTCTTCTCCTCCAGAATTCCTCGCCCTGAATGAACTCCCTATTTACCCAATAATGTCTTTCTGCGGCTGAGGAATCAGATAGCTCATCTTCTGTCTATTGATATTTAATCAAAACTACCATGATTCTTGTTTTCAGGATTCAAATGACAACGTATTGATGCTTGATCTGTTTCTGGCCACATTCATTCTAGGCTCTGTAACCATGAAGGTTAGCAAGTTAGACGTGAGCTTTGTTCCAGGTGACCTACAGCACTGTTGGGAAGCCTGTAAGAGGCAGTTTCAAGTATATGATGTGAGGATTCGAGGAAACTTGCTTTGAAGGGAGAAGGAAGAGAAAAGTGAGGTTTTGCACCTACTCTGACTTCTTGGTGTTTTATATTCTTTCCTTTCTCCTGTTCATCCCCAAACCGTGTCTTCTGCCTCATCATTCCTTCATAGCCCTCTGTCCCGCTTCCAACCCCAGGTGAATGTTTTTAGATTCAGAATCTAGAACCGGAAGGACCCATATAAATCAATGAGCCAGATTTCCTCGTTGCAGCCCAGGCGAGGGACCAGAGGACAGGGAGACTTGCTGCACTGAAGTACAACTAAGGAGGGCGGCCAGCCAGCCTCCTGCTTTCCCCCAGGCTCCCTGCCCTGCTGTGGTTCACCCTTGTGGTATGATCCCACACGCCTGTTTGCTTGACATTTATCATTCCTGCCCCTTGAAGTTGGTTTTCCAACACGTGCCTATCCTTCAGTTGTCCTGGAACCTTCTCGAGCCCAGGGAGACCCTTTCTGCTCTTTCCCAGGATGTGCCAATTGACAAAAGATCGTGTCCCTCCCGTGTGGGGCTTCTCAGGCTTCCAAGGAGATGGAGATGTGCTGGCAGGCTTAATACTTCGGACTGGGTCAGGCTGTTTACCTTTGAGAGTTTCCTCACCTGTGACTCAGAATAAGAAAGTCAAAGAGCATATTTTAATTAAAAAAAATGTTAATAAGACCATGTACAGAAAATCATGGTTTCGTTCTGGAGGTGATCACTGCCTGGCAGGTCCCCAACTGTCCCTCCTCTACTGCTGCTGACTCAACTCCTTCCAAAATACGGCCTCCAGGTTCCCGTGTCGCCTTGTGATTGAAACCTGACTTTCTCTTGTCTGGTTCTCCGGGTGGCAATTTATGATGGTTTCTGGACCACGTACATTGCATGCTCTTGAACTTTCCTTAATTTCCAGAGTTTATTCTGTTCATCTGTGTCCACTTCCCAGACCAAACTGAATGCAATTCAAAGTCAGAAGGTGTCAGTGAATTTCCTCAGTATGACTCAGTGTCTCCCTATTTTGCCCACGATAAGTGATAAATTCTTCCACAGTAAGGATGTATCCTTCATTGTGTTGTTCATGCATGAAACATCTACCGAACACCAACGCTGGCCCACGTTTTGTATAGTTGCTTGATGCTGGATTCTTAATGTAAAAGGATCCTGAGGAACTGTTTTTAATAAACTGATGGTAGAAGGAGTAATCAAGCCAAATCCTGTAGATTTGACTTAGTTAATTATCAAGCTGGGTTCTTGGTCTGAGAGGCAGCAGCGGTTCAGGTGTCTGAGAACATCTGCCTTTGACTACCTCCACCCGGGCAGAGCTGTCGATGGCCGGAGATCGGAGGATGTATGCTCAAGTCTCTGGAATGAAACACCCAATGCTCTTTAAAGAAGGCCTCTCACAGCTAGTTCAAGCCACTGCGAAGACCAGGGAGAAAGTGAGTGACCGCACACCAGGTGGCCGGAGCAGAGAGCTCCACTCTCTGTACGAGTCTATTCAGAACTGTTTATGCACATTAAATCGGTCTCCCTCTAAAAATACCAAATTCTCCAGGCCTGAGAGGAAAGTTATAAATCACCAAAACCAGGGAAGTAGAAGAAAAAGAGAAAGAACCCTTCTTTCAGTTTCTTGAAACACCTTCTTGTAGCTCATCTCCATGGCCTGTTTCTGTTTTGAGCTCCTCCTTGGTGATGGTCCCACCAGCTATTGGTTTTACAGACCGTGCTAAGGCCCTACGTCCACCTTTGCAGCCTGGGCCCAGGCATCAGCATGACTTAAGCAGGGGATTAGTCTGGCAAGCGTGCCATCAACCTGGACTGCAGAGTACATGCGAAGGGAGGCGGCTCATCCAAAGCAAATCGCCTCTAACTGCCTGAAGAAGTCTGTTCAGAAAAGACTTTTTTGTACATCTGTACAGATTCCTTTTCTCTGTTTATCTTACTTCCATTTTTTGTTACATGACTTTCTCACAGCTTTTTATGATGGACATATGTGTATATTTAAAATGTGCTAACGCATACTTAAACACCCCAACGTGTTACATTGTGATATGCGTTCGGAGCTTCATTAAAATAGCGGCAACAAAAGGCTAACTACTAAAAACGTCCAAATTCAGAATTAGCTGGGTCCCGTGGAGTGACAGTTCTCTTCTGGCAGTCAGCAGGGAATACGCCAGGGCACCACTCCTGCTTTCAGGGTCTTCTCCTGGCAGCTTTGTGTGTGGGCCTTCCTCTTGTGCGTGGGTCTACAGGTGCTGCACGGGAAGGACGCCGCTCCAGGCCCACAACTGACAACGGTGCCCATCACGATGCTTTGTCTCGGGAAGGCTCTCGGAATTAGGCCCAGGTCACGTTCTCCCCCTTGTGTGCGCATTATGGGCTCCCTCAGAAAGCAGTGATGGACACGCTGTCAGGATGACCTTGGCCTCCTTTTGTCTTTGAATCCTTGTCATTCAGCTAAGACTTCATTCCCAGTTGCCGAGATGAGGTCTAAGCAGCATCAGGGGAGAAAATGGCAAGCCTGAGAGGAAGACCCTTTGTCTGCTTTTGTTAGAACGAGGCAGGAAGGATAACCGCCTCATTGCAGAGTGCGACGATCACGGTGACTTACCTCCCGGTCTTGTTATGAAGAATAACTGAGAAAGGATTGTAAATTCAATGAGAAATGTTTATTAATTAAATGATAACAAATGTTGCTTAGAAACTGGCTATTTTTTCTTGGTTGGCAGGACAATGGGGTCATTTTTTTCTTCTTCTCTTGGTTTTGCAAGATTCATTGCCAGCGAGGGATATGTGACTCTTCCTTTTGTCAATTTATTTTTCCAGCCCCATGAAATGCGGCTCTCAATGGCAGGGGCCAAAGACACAGTCGAACTTATCATGTATGAAAGGAGGCCTTCCGATGCCAAGGACAAGCACGCAGAGCTCCATGGAGACCCGGAGGCCGCCGGAGGGTAGAGGACCTGCCTCCATGATGCCTGGGGATGGCGCCCGTGGCAGGGAGCCATCTGCCCAGACTGGTTCCCAGGCAAAGTACCAGCCTTCTTGTTTTGGGGGGCTGGGAAATGGGAGGTCACAACATGTAGGATTCCACTGGAATGGAGTAGAGCTGGCCTCCCAGTCAGACACTAGGGTGCTGGGATCACGGATAGGACTGACATAGTTTGAGAATCTCATTTACAGAGAAAACGCAGACCTCGCGGACACCTGGGATGTGGAGAGTGCTTCCCAGCCAGGACCCAGGCTCCCCAGGGCAGCAGGAGTCAATGTCCAGGATGGGCTATTTTGGGAGAGAGGCCCAGCCGTCTAAAGTGTCTCTGGGGTCTACCCCTGTGCCCTCTTCACTGCTATCTTTCCTGTCTTGTCGGTCCCCCATCTCCCTGCCTGAACCGCCCCTGACCGGCTCCTCTCTGGGGGGCCTCCAAGGAGCGGGGCACTGCGCTAGCTCCTGTGCGTGCCCCAATCAGCATTGCAGGGCGGTTGGTCTCTCTTGGTCATGTCAAGTGCTTGCTTTCTCCATGTCACTCTGTTCTACTGTTTCTACTCTGATTCTTCTCATTTCTCCTAAGCCTGATCATTTTTTTTTGGGGGGGGGGGTTTCCCCCTTGGCTCCTGACCACTGACTCTCAGTTTCCTAAAAGTGACCCTCACTTTCTCTTCATGCCTGTTTGATGCAGAGATGGAAGATATCAGCCTGGTCCAGGGTCTCACCCGAAAGAGTCCTGGCGATCAGAGACCGGAATGGAAGAAGGCACGGCCAGTTTGTCAGCGCCCGTGGCTGGGGCAGTTTACCTACCCCCTTAATTTTCCAAGGAAGTCCTTTTGGGTCCCAGACCATTCCTGCCTGGTTCCGTCATAAAACCGTCTCTGAGTTTTCAGGGACCATGCTTTGCCTAGTTTTCTGAAACACATAACTATTTTTGTGGATCTGGATATCAGTATGAAACCCAGAACGTCTAGCAGATATGGTTTCCCAGGAGGAGAGATATGATTCATTTGAAGCAGGATGGAGGGGGTGGGAAGGTGGGGTGGGCTGACAATTATGGAAAGAAAAAAAAAGTATCATAACTATGAAATAAAATGACTTTTTTTTTTTTTTAATCATTCATTGAAAAGGCAGCCAGACACAAAGGAGCCGGCGCAGGCTGAAGTACTGCACCCGTCCAGACGGGGCACACGGGACCCCTCCAGCCCTAACGCACCACGCTCAGCCTCTTCACCTTAAGTCCAGGTACTAATCCACAGCCTGTGATACTGCGCTGTGAAGTCATGTGAGTAACGCACCTGCTCGGGAAGGCGCCCGCTTGCCTACCCTCGGGAAGGGTGAAAGCTTTTCTTCCTCCTTCTCATTCTCATTAGGTTACATTTTTCCAGAATGTTTGTATGTGGATAATCTTTGCTTTTTTCACAATCTCCTTTGTTTATTTGAACTGAACTTTGTGTTTAAACTTTTTTTTTTTTTTTTTTTTTGGCCAGTCCTTCCTCTCCAAACAAACACATCATTAAGGAAAGATTGCTCAGTGGTTTTAGTGTGATTATTAATAAAAACAAAATATTCACATGGGGATTAAGAGGAATTAACATGGGTCTATGCGGATCCACACTTGATTACCGATTGTGCTTCCATGCCAGAGATAAAGAGGATCTGGGGAAATCCCTCCTCTCCCTTGGAAAGTTTATTAAAATGATAAATGAGGTTTTGGTGGCAGTTAAGCAACTACAAAGTAGTCTCTTGTGGCCCCAACTCCACCCCTGCTAGTTACGGGCACCCTGCAGAGGAGGGGAGCTGGCGGGAGCATCACCACGGCGGGCTGAGCATCACCACGGCGGGCTGAGCAGTCACCACGGCGGGGCTGGGCAGTCACCACGGCGAGGCTGGGCAGTCACGGTTGCCGGGACCCCGGGGCTCCTGGACACAAACTATGACTACACTGAGTATATCATAAACACTCGTCAGTCAGAAACCACCCTCGGCATGGACCATGTTCTTGGGATTCATCTCAAGAGAAATAGTCAATATATTAATTTTCCTAATGGAACTCAGCACTGACAGGGAATAATGAGGAGCTTCATTATGGCTTCATTTTCCATCTGTCCCAGCCACCATGGACTATATTCATGTTGTATTCATAGGTTCAGTTAAAACTGGGAAACAATGCTTCTTTCCGGACTGTCTGTCATCCTTCCAAAGGGTAGGAAGACTTTTTCAGAACTCAGTATCATAAACACAATCTCAAGGTACATGTGTGCATTTTGGAAAATTCCTAGGCCCCCCAGTCTTGGGGGGGGTCTGTATACATATAAATCATATATATATAATATATATAGAGAGAGAGAGTGAGGGAGAGAGATGATGCCATAGACATTTTCCTGTATTTTACTAACATACTGCCAGTGTTGGCTGTCTAGTCACTTTATAGGTCTTCATAGGTAGTGCAATGAAAATGTTTTGCTACCCTTACTCTCAAGCTTCCAACCCCCTTGAGGAAAGTTAAGAATTTGTGTGTGCCTTTCTTGAGCTTTTTTGTCCTTAAACAGCATCTCCAAGCACATTTGACAATCTAATGGAAAATAAAATGAAATGTACCTCCCAGATAATTTTAACTATGATTTAATTAGCTATCCCTTAATTAATAATAAAAAAAAGATTAAAACAAGGCACCGTACGTGAAAAGCTAGCACGGTGCCTGGCGTGGCGTAGCTGATGGAGGCTTATGTTTTACTCACACGATTATAACCGTAGGGGCTGGCTTCCTTTCTGGTTCACACGGCCAAGCCAGAGTAGCTGTGGAGGGTGTGTGTGGATGTCTCACATGAAGGGGCATTTTTATCCATTGCTCTGAGCAGCTGGAGAACCTGCTGGTGGCTCCCTGGACTTAGAAAATGTGGTATTGTTTCCAGTGTTCACGATCACACCCAAAACCACTTCTTATCAGCAGACCACAAGGTAGATTGAAATGATGATGCTATTATATGCACCATTTCTCCTGCGTGAAACTTCCTATACCCACCCCCACTCCTAAATCTTGGTGTACCTCATGATCACATCTGGAAGTCAACTCCCGGTACTCTAAGTTTGTTTAAATGTTCGTGTGTGTGTGTGTGTGTGTGTCTGCCTGTCTGTGTATATGTGCGGGTATATGCGCATGTGTGTGGCTTTTAAAGGGTACTTATCCTAAAATGCCTAGTAGTGTAATGTACCTACATAATCTCTTGTGATGGATAGCAATCCCTTAAAACGGTGCTATCTAAAGACTTCACTGGTCTTGAGAAAGCCACAATCTGGGGATCTGGGGGAAAAAACAAAAATTTTTCAGACCAAAAAAAAAAAAAAAAAAAAAAAAAGCAAACCTGGATTTGGGTTGGTACAGTCTTTCTGGGAAAGCCATGAGCTTTATAAACCAAGGTTCCTATTCCAAATCTGTGAAAATAATTTTATTTTCCATCTGTGAAAATAAGCTGTTATGTGTTATCTTTTTGAGACTGAATTTCTCCGTATGTAATAATGTAATAATACGTATCTTGCTGGATGATCGCGAAGATGATGTAAGACAACGCATATAGAGCCCTTGGCGACTGGCGGACACATGGAAAGTCGCTGTGATTATTCCACGTACTGAGGCCAGGGGGTAGGATCCCCTCGTCAAAATGTGCTCTGGACCTGGCATGCACAGGTCAGCTCTTGCAATTGTCATTGGGATCTCATTTTACGACTGAGGAACCTGCATTCCAGAAAGGGTAAGAAATGCGCCTCAAGCCATTCCCTGCTGCAGCATGTCTAAGACATGATGTGAACCTGGGTCCGGACCCCACCACCAGCTCTCTGCCAGGGAACTGCTCTGGGAGATGTTGTCAAGGGGCAGAAGAAGTGAAGGGTCTTGGAAACACACACACACGCACACGCACACACACACACACACGCACGCACACACACACACGCATGCACAAACAAACAAACAACAACAACAAAAAACACAGAAAACAAAACAAATAAGCAAACAAAACACATATCCCAGATCAAGTACACAATCAGAATTTTGAACAGTGATGAAGGAGCATTCTTTGGGCCTGAAAAGACAGACCAAATGATAACCGTTTGCATTGCTTGCATTTCATAAATGGGTCCTTTCATCTATGCAGAATGTCCATCTTTTTTTTTTTTTTTAAAGAATTTATTTACTTATTTGACACAGAGAGAGAGATACAAGTAGGCAGAGAGGCAGGCAGAGAGACAGGGGGAAGCAGGCTCCCTGCTGAGCAGAGAGTCCGATGTGGGACTCGATCCCGGGACCCTGGGATCATGACCTGAGCCGAAAGCAGAGGCTTTAACCCACTGAGCCACCCAGGTGCCCCCAGAATGTCCATCTTGAAAATGTTTGTATAACAAAGAATTTAAGAAAGAGTTAATCATTATAGGATGAATTGTGTGCCCCCTGCCAAGGTCATAGGTTGGAGTCCCAATCGCTGGTACCTCAGCGTGTCACTGTATTTGAAGAATGAGTGTATCTGACCGATGTTCTTATGAAAAAGAGAAATTTGGACACAGGGATGCAAAGAGGGAAGCTGACATAAAGACTGGGGGAGGACGGCCGTCTGCCAGCCGAGGAGGAGACACCGGCCTCCAGAACTGTGATACCATGCTTTTTTCCTGTTGTTTAAACCTCTTCCTCTGTGTTACTTTGTTACTGAAACCCAAAGAAGTGTGCACCAGAGGGAATGCGACATCATTTAAAGTCGCAGGAGTGATTTCCCCTTTGAATTGTGCCATGCATCTTTGTTGACTCTATTTGTAAATGAAGTTAACCTCGGAAGTCTAGCTGTGAGGCCACTGAGAACGTGATGCCTGGTGTCTGGTGACATAATCCAAACCCTGAGTGCGGAGAGCAGGTGCATTGACTTCATGCGGAAGATAGTCCAAAGACACTGGTGTCGCCGTCTGCACGTATGTTCTGCTCTAAGGGATCACAGCATGCAGGTTGGCCTCTAGAAGGTTGTTCATTCTTACCTAAACCAAAGTCTTCGATAGATCAGGTCACTTTGTAAGCAGAGTCATGAAATCTAAGTTTTTAGTTCAGATCAGCTACATTGCCTTGAGTGATGCTGTGGGATAAAATGTTTCCTTTCCCCCACAAAATTCATGTGTTGAAATGATAATCCTCAAGGTCAGACTGTTAGGACGTAGGGCCATTGGGAGGCAATCAGGTCCTGAAGGCAGGGCCCATGATGGGGTTAGTACTCTTGCCAAGGGTACTCGACACTCACCCCTCCCGCCACGTGAGTTATAGTGAGAAAGTGGCTTCGGAGCGCCGTCTCCTGGTGTCGTGTGCTTGGATTTCCCGCCTCCAGAACCTGGAGAAATAAATGTCTGCTGTTTATTAGCCACCCAGTCTGTGGTATTTTGTGATAGCAGCCAGAAGGGACCAAGACAGGGGTTGAACACGACACTTAGCTCCTGCACCCCGGCAGGGCCCATGCTCGTCCCTGGAGGGTATGAGACAAAATCGGCCCTGGGAATACACTGCGCTCGCTGGGACGTTTCACGTTCTTTTATGGACTTCAGACTGTTGGAACTTTGTGAAGCAAGTGTTTTATGTTTCTGATCTCTATTGTGGAAACTCTTTTCAAAAGAAGCAAAGTCAGTGGAAACCCAAAATGTACAAGTTCAAACCTGAGCAGAAGGCTTGGCAAGCCATGTCCTGTAAGAACGAAGCAGCCAGCATCCTCCCTCTAGAGACAAAACACATTATTTCTATGACATGCTTAGTCTCCATCTGCTCAGAGAAAAGGAGCGAATCTCCCATATGCCTTACCATTGGACTGTGCCTGCCTAGGAGTATGGCTCTCCCCACAATGCAGAATCAAATGCTAAGTAACTTTAGGCTGCTCTAATGGAAATAGCATATGGGAACTCAATGAGTGAAAACAATGAACACCTTGATTATTTTGCCCTATTTCTGTGTTAATAAAAGCAACTGCCACTAATCAGTGATCAGTTTCTAACAATTTTGGTCAATCTTTTATTCATTTTCTAGAATTTTCAAGCAACACCCATCGTGCTCATTGTTGAGATTATATATTCATGAAAAAAATTTAAATACCCCCATTATGTTATATGGTCATATTTTCCACATAAACGTAGACACTTGTTTCCTCCAGCAGTACCCAGAGCCAGGGCAATATGTAATTTGTTGGGCTATTTGGCAACTAAGAATGATTAAGACCCTGCTGTTTGCAGTTAATATGGTGCATGATTTGAGTTTGAGGCCAGAAAAAGAAGAAGGGCTGGTCCTGAACTGTTGCTTTGTTTGTGACAGTGACAGTTCTGCAGCACGTCGGTCCCCACTGGATAAGATATTGCGGCAGAAGGGACAAAAGGGAAGAGAAGGAAATAATTATTGCAGGTGACGTTGGGGCACTCTAGTCTTAACTCTTAGTAGTGGACTCTAAAGTTACCATGGAAGGGAAACATTAGACTCAGGGCCTTGGGGTGCCTACCTGGGCCACAGGAGACACAGCATGTTATGACACAGACAATACCCCTCATTCTACAGAGTGATGCTGCCAATGCTTGTTCACCAGACGGTGAGGTGAGCAAGTGTCAGGACTGGGACAGACGTACTGAAGAAGATGGACTAGAAGAAAGTGGAAAATTACAGACAAAAATCAGAGCGTTTAGGAAGCATTTTAAAAAAATGTTTGAAAAAACATAAATGTTTGTAGAATGAGTGAATGACTGAATTATTTTCTTCTGGAATAATGAATGATTATTATTCTTATTATACATTATTATACATCATTATTATTATACATTATTATTATTATTATAATACATATATCTTATTATATATAATTATATAGTTATATGTATTATATAATAATTATTATTATTCTGGAAAGAATGAATTATTTTCTTCTGGAAGAGGAGTTAAAGAACACTTTAGATGGAATTATTAAGGAAGGGAAATTCTCATGGGGAACAGGACAAGACAACAGAGAAAAACTTCCTCCCAAGGGTTAGGCTTCATCTAGGAAGCTTAGCTCACCGTCCCTCCCAGTGTGAGGAGAGGTCGTTCAGGCTCAGTCCTCCAAACTGACTAGAGAGAAGGGAATGGGTCCTATGCAGCTCTGAGGACAGGATGCTGAGCAGCACTGTGTGACTGGTGAGGTCACATCCTTGTGCTTGAGTACGGTCCCTTAGCAGGTCAAGATGACCAACCAGACCATAGACAATAGTGGCCAACACAGGGCAAAGGTGATTGGAAAAGCTCAGGGGAACCTACAGATTGTGCATGAGCATATCATACTCCAAATTCAAAGTAGGATATATTCAAAATAATTACATGATTTTCCTTATACGTTGGACACTTGTCTCCGATCCTCCAGGATAATGCGTTAAAAATAACTGTGCAGCAGGGAAGAGAGAGAGAGGGAGAGGTGGAAGGTAGTTTACCAGCAGTCGAAGACACACTCTCCTTGAAGGCAGCGGGAGCTGGGGTGGCCATTGGGAGTAAAATGAGCACATGTGGAATGCAGACATTAGCAGCCAGCACACTAATCAACTCTGTGGCCCTGTGGTCTCTCTTACTGCCACTAAAGTGAAGCTTGATGAAATAGTTTCAATGTCACGCAGGCAGGAATTGATCCAACACATAGCTGTAGTCCAAAACGTATCGAATCTTAGCTCCGGTTGATATTATTTGAGTCAGGGACAGATTGGAGACCCACATGGGAGGATCTCGGGAGAACTGAGAAGCAGCAGCCTTCAGGAGACCACAGGAGCTTCCTTTGCAAGGGTCTACTTCAGGGGGCCTCAATGTCTAATCGTTAAAGCCTCAGCAGCAACATGCCTCTGGCCTTCACCCTGACTCTGTGTTCAGCCCATCAGTGCGTGAACCCCATGGGCCCACATTATTTGTTATTGTGCACTTAGGTCATCTTAGTTCATATTTAATTTTGAGGTGCTCCGAAGCACCAAAAGGCAGGGATCTCTTTTTAAGGCAGTGAGCCATTGGGATTCAGGAATTTTCTCTCTGAAGACGATATGGAAAGCATCATCCAGAAATAGTTAACTCTTGATCACATCCATTTCCTTTGGGACCAGGCTTGTCATCTCCTTGGAGGACACATTGCAGCAGAAGCAGGTGGTCCTTTAGGCACACTGTTATGTGATTGGTTCTAGCTTCAGGTGGGATCAGAGGGCTAGGGAATAGGTGGCTTCTGGGATCCTTCACAGTGCTAGGGTTCTATGAAACTGTGGTATCTTAGACTTTTTCTCTCTCCTTTTTTTCCCAGACACTTGGTTTTGGAAATGACTTAAGTATTCCAGAACATAGCCCTGGACTATTGCCCTGGCTTGGTTGCTTAGGAATAGATCTTCAAAAAGCCTCATGTTAAAAGAAGGTGCTGAACATGAAAAAATGCTCAACATCACTGCATCAGGGAAATACAAATCAAAACCACGATGAGATACCACTTCACACCTGTCAGAACAGCTAAAATTAACAGGTCAGGAAACAACAGATGCTGGTGAAGATTCAGAGAAAGGGGAACCATCTTACACTGTTGCTGGCAATGCAAACTGGTGTGGCCATTCTGGAAAATTCCTCAAGAAGTTAAAAATAGAATTACCCTCCAACCCAGTGATTGCACTACTGAGTATTTACCCAAAGGATACAAAAATAGTGATTCAAAGAGGTATCTGCACACCAATGTTTATAGCAGTAATGTTGATCATAGTCAATATATGGAAAAAGCCTAGATGTCCATTGACAGATGAATGGATAAGGAAGATGTCACACACACACACACACACACACACACACACACACACACAGGAATATTACTCAGCTATCAAAAAGAATGGAACCTTACCATTTGCAATGATGCAGATGGAACCAGAGGGCAATATGCTAAGTGAAATAGGTTAGTCAGAGAAAGACAAATATTATATGATTTCACTCATATGTGGAACTTAAGAAACAAAACAAATGAATATAGGGGAAGGGAAGGGAAAATAAAATCAGATAAAAATTGAGAGGAAGCAAATTGTAAGTGATGCTGAACTCTAGGAAACAAACTGAGGGTTGCTGGAGGAGAGGCGGGTGGGAGGAGGGAGTAACTAGGCGACGGGCATTAAGGAGGGCATGTGATATAATGGGCACTGGGCGTTCCATGCAACTGATGAATCACTAAATTCGACTCTGAAACTAAAAAAAAGGAAAGAGAAGAAGAAGATGAAGAGGAAGGAGGAGGAGGAGGAGGAGGAGGAGGAGGAGGAGGAGGAGGAGGAGAGAAGGTGGTGCTGGAAGTAGCACGATGGATTGTGGGTTGGGTTGCAGCGTCCAGTGAGGTTAGATGGAGACTGCTCATGGTCAGCAGGAACATTGAGGTGGTGCCTGTGGGTCTGTGGGTCTAATGTGTTTTCACCACCTCATCTTTATATATCAGAGGTGAATGATGATAGTATAATAACTCAGATGGTTACTTGTAGATATTTTTGTGCTAGGAGAGAGGGTGGGATGTGCAAAAATCATAAGATTAGCCACACATGAAATTAATTAAAGCCTGAACACAAACGCACTGATGCAAAGACACTCTGCTGCTTTGATAACAACACAAGCACGGAAATCAAAGTTAAGAGAATTCAAGTAATTGGAACAGGTTTTAAGAGGTTATTGCTTTGGAACTGTTCATCCTCAAGGAGGTGGGAATTTGAAATTTCCAACACTCTAATATTCTTGGCTTGGTCTAATGTCTCCATCCACTGAAGACTATAGATCTGACCCTGGGTTCCTTGTCTTTAGACTGTGAATCATGGGTAGGATATTTCTCCTATCTGACTAAATAATCTATTTTTTAAAGGCTTCTAGGTGTGACTATCCTACATATTTTCCTTGATAATACACTATTTAAAAATATTATCTTTAAGAGAAATGAGAGATTTGCAATTTTGAGGCTTTGCATTCTGGTGAAGATCTGGAGGCTGGTATTCTGAGACTGGCAGTCACCTAGCCAGTGTGAAGCTGGCCATGGTGGGCATGACCCCAACCTACAAGACTACTCCTTCCTGAGGCACACAAGACCACTTGTAGGCAGAGCTGTATTGTAATTGTATGGGGTTTATGTCTTCAGGTTGAATTAATGTTTCTCTTTGGTGTGGAAAACTAGAGGAAGAATATTTTTCTATCTCCCCTCCAAATATATTGTGCTTTTCGAGTGTAAGAAATTAACTTCTATTAAATCAATGTAGACATGATGTAAATATGACCCTGAATCAGGTTTTGTTTTGTTTGTTTGTTTGTTTGTTTTCATTTATTTATTTTCAGCATAACAGTATCATTATTTTTTCACCACACCCCGTGCTCCATGCAATTCGTGCCCTCTATAATACCCACCACCTGTTTGATTGTTTTTAAAGATTTATTTACTTGACAGACAGAGACCACAAGTAGGCAGAGAGGTAGGCAGAAAGAGAGGAGAAAGCAGGCTCCCCACTGAGCAGAGAGCCCGATGTGGGGCTTGATCCCAGCACCCTGAGATCATGACCTGAGCCAAAGGCAGAGGCTTTAACCCACTGAGCCGCCCAGGCGCCCCGACCCTGAATCAGTTTTATGTCTCACTTTATTTAACTAAGATGAACAGTTAGATCAAGATATTGAAAAATGAGAACACCAGAAGTTGTAAGATTTATTTCCAACTCTTAGTGTTAACTTCTCAGTATAACTCAAGTCTTGAGGTGCTGACCACAGAAAACCCAGCACCCTGAGCCACTGGAATAAAAGGCAAAGCCTTCTTGTTGTCACAGCCAAGAGGAGGCTGGAGTTCCTGCTTCCCACTGTCCTGCTCTCCCAGGTGCAACAGAAATAAAGGTGGGATCTGGATGCTGTGAGGCTGATGGTCCCCATCAGAATAATGCCCTCTGATTTTCTATGGCCATTTCCAAGGCAAACAAAGCTGGGTACCAGTTAAAGTGGACAGGGAAGGTTTTTTTTTTTTTTTAAGATTTATTTATTTGAGAGAGAGAGAGAGAGCATGGACAGGAGGATCAGAGGGAGAGAGCATTTGAAGTCAGCTCTCCACTGAGTGCAAAGCCCTACATGGGGCTTTATCTCATGGCCCTGAGATAATAAGTTGAGCTGATACCAAGTGTTGGATGCTTGAATAACTGCACCACCCAGGTGCCCTGACAAGACAGACTTGCATCAGCAGCACACTAATGCAATGGAGAAAGAGTCCATTGTGGACTGAACTCAACTTCCATTTGTGTGGGGGTCACCAGGCATCTTAAAGGGAGAAATGAGAATAGAGGTGATGGGGTGAACAGGGGCTCAGTGGAGTCAAGGAAGGAAAAAAAAAAAATAGGAGTCGGAAAGGAGTTGGTTTGGGTGAGGTAACCAGTGGTCATTCAAGTTACGCTCCTGCCCTCCATGGGGCAATGGGACATTGTCTTTGGGATTTAGCTACAACACACAGTGGATTCTTCTGTTCTCTGCCTTGAGTTTTCTCGGGCACTTTTGGGGAAGCTGGGATGGCTCTAGGGATGTGGACCTAAGTTATTAGAAACTGTGTTCCTGTTTGTTCAGGTCGTTTCAGGCCAAGGTTGGGGCCTCATGGAGATGAGGGCTCAGTGGAAACAGGATGAGTTTGGTCAAGAGAATTTGTTATCTCTCATGGAAAAGGTTTCTCTCTGTTGATTTTTTTCATTGTTTTTCTTGCCTGCTCTCCCTCTCCATATCTTGTTTTATTTTTGGGTGTTACTTCTCTATCCTGCCGTCTGCCGTTCTCTCTGCATCTTCCCAGAATCCTTAAATCAGTTCCTTAAACACTTCCCTTAATAGATACACTTCTCTACCTGACGTTCTCATTCTTTCGACTGACATCACAGAGAGAGTGGGTTTGTGGGAAGATTATTCCACTGGGGTGGAACTCTGGGATGGAAGAGCCACCCGATCGCTAGAGTGACATATAACATGGATTTTCTGCAAGGGACACAGTGAACATTTGGGATCACAGAACGTTAGGAAGTGGATGTTTTATCTTACAGAGGAAGAAACTAAGGGCAAGAGATGAACACATTTCTTCTTGGGATGTTCTTGACAGCCCCTGAGTCGTGATGCACTGAAGAAAATTCCACCCACTGACAAAACCATTTCTGACCTGACAGCATGCCTTATCCGTGGGGCTCTGCTCAGGTGCAGAGTGATGAACCTGGAGTCTTCCCCGTCCCTACAGACCACCTGTGGATTCTGTCTGTGGTAAATCCTAGCCTTGCAATGATTTCTGTTTCTCCAACCATGTCTTTTATTTTAATTTCTTACCCTGTGTCCCATTTTCCTTCCCTCCCACTCTTCCTTCTAATCCAGGAGCAGACTTCTGAAATTTTAAAGCCAACGTTGACTCCTTCCAATTTTGGAGACTCTGTTGTGACATGGTATTGGCTGGATCGTGTTCCCAAATTCACAAGCTGAAATCCTCATCCTTAGTACCACAGAACATGATCTGATCAGGAGCTATGATCTTTGTATATGATCTAGTTAAAATGAGATCATTAGGGTAGCCCTAATCTGATATGACTGGCATTCTTAGAAGAACAGGAAATGTGGAGGCAAACAGAGATAAGGGAAAGACAGTGTGGAGACTCTGGAAGAGGATGGTCATTAACAATCAAGGTGAGGGGCCTGAAATAGGGCCCCCTCCTGATCCTCAGAAGGAACCAGCCCTGCAACGCCTCAGTCTCAGACTTCCAGCCTCCAGACCCAGGAGACAACACTTTCCTATTGTGTAAGCCCAACAGCCCATGGTACTTTGCATGGCAGCTTTAGCAGATGAATCCACATATCTTTCTGGCATATTAAGTATAGTACATGTGGCAATTGAATGGCTGGTAGACCCCAGCTCACATTTCAAGGTATTTGCATTATAAAGTGTGTTGAAAATGGACGGGAGAATCCTAAAATATGCCACCTTCGTCTCCTCTGCTTTTTTCTCAGTGTGCAGGCTGTCTCTAGGGTGACTTCACGAATGCCCAGCATTTCTCAGAGCATAATAAGAGAAAAAAACAAGACCTGTCTTTATAAAGCAGCATGCAGATATCTACAGAAGCTGTTATTTGTCAATAAAACCTTGGTATAAAGGAAATGTAGTTGGTTTGTGCTCAGAGAAATTGTGGAAGTCTGTTGATCTTTCTTTTCAAATAACTGTACTTATTGGTAGAAAATAGAGTTGGAAAGATAGCCAAAGGCATGCCAAGGGTAGAAGAGAAAATGCAACTTTATAAAGGTCAGCAATGGAGTAAAAGAATTGATTGCTAGAGTAGGATTTCAACTTTTAGGTCTACATTTATTTTATAAAAATAGAGATGCCAAATAGATTCTAAAAGCCCTGTGAAAAGTCAGCAAATATTCTGTCATGCCTACTTATTGCTACCTACTGTGTGAGTCCTACAATGGTTGAAAAGGAGAATAACACAATACTGCCTTGTCTTTTGGCCTTTTCCTTTGCTAGTGTTAAAATGCTGGAAACATAAACAAAATGTATGAAGATGAAAGTTACGGCAGGTGTGACATCAGTGTTGATGAGCAAATATGGCATCATTTTATTGCAGTCATTTTATTTATTTATTTTAGTCCTAAACTGATTTTAAGAGGGACACATTTCTATTTTCAGAATGTGGACAAGGCAACTGAGGCTTGGAGGGGAGTCATGGAGCCAGAGCTTAGTTGTAGACCTCAGATCCAGGGGCAGGGTCTGCCTCAAGTTGTGTGACCAGCAGTCACACAGAACCTCATGCTCAGACATCTCTGAGCACTGTGTAATGCTTTGCTCTCACTCTCTTGAAGTTCCTAATGATTTTCAAATAAAGGGTTTGCATTTTAGTTTGCACTGTGTCCTATTAATTACTTAGCCAATCCTGCTTCCAGGCAGTGGTGTGTGTGTGTGTGTGTGTTTGTGTGTGTGTGTGTGCGTGTGTGTGTGTGTTGATATTAGACAAATAGCATGAGTTTTTCTTCCATAGCTTTATTTTCATTACTCACTTTGAAATGGCTCAAATCCATAAGAGACTATAGAATATAATTGAATTACTGGGAGATTTCACAGTAAAGGTCCACACTTTCCTTCTGTAGCTTCCAAATCCTTCGACTCCTTCAGGAAAAGCAGAAATAATGTATTCGTATTTCTTTAACCATGACGTATGGACCTGAAGATTCTTAGAAGAAAACTGGGCATTTCAATATCCCTGTGAGGCATAGCAACACTTTATCATCATTTAAACTTGAGAAAAAAATTAAATGTTTCTCCAAAATGTACATATCAAAGAGAGCACTCTTTTAGAATTAAAAAGCAAAATTTGTGTATTTAGTTATAAAGGGAAACATTGATTTCTGTAGAAAGACAGGGGGGTTTTGAATTTTTGAGTCCCATAGACTTGGGATCATATCTGACTTCTAGAATTTGTTAGCCTATCACTGACTACCTAACCTCATTTCCTAACCTATAAAAAGAAAATCATAAAGTTTTTTGGAGAAATATTTTGCCCATTCAATGACGTATGACTACAAAATACTTTTGGAATTAACAGGCACATGCTATCTATTTAAAATAGATTTTATCATAGAACCATTTCTTTAAGTATTTGGTGATACGACTAAGTATAAGAATGCTCAGTATAAAGGATTAATCATAAAGCCTTTAGTAAAGAAGTTGAAACCATGATGGTATCTGATGTGCACTCTTAGATCTAAGACACTTCAGAAAGAACAAGAAAAAAACAAAAGCATAAAACCTTGTGATCAGGACACAAGTCAAAATAATATGCAACTCCCCTCAAAGCAAGAGTTGTTTCTGTAGCAAAGTTAAGAATTGAAAGCTACAAAAACCCCTGGCAATTTATGAAACACCATTGTTAAATGTATATTAGTCAAAAGGATGACCAATTTAACTGTGGATCATGTCTTCCAGTTCGCTTGTGTGAAAAGCCTACTTACCGTCTCTTGATCCTCCCTTTTGCTCATCGGCTGGTGTGTCCTTAATTTACTATCGTTATAATTTAAGCAAGACCAGGATCTAGTTTCATTTTATTTTGAATGACCGGATTGGATGTAATGTTATTTCTCAGAATATCTTCCCTGCTTGGTCCCCCGCTTGACAGAAAAGCTAATTAATTAATAAATGAGTAAGTGGGATATGAGGGAATTGTTGAGGGAAAATTCTGGGTGAGAACTGAGGCTCTCTGACACCATCCTGTGATAAGATTTTCTTCCCGTAGAAAGCAGAAGCTGGGTCTATTATTCTTAACCCAGCTGTAGTGACAAAGCTCATCTCTCAGAAGATAGTCCTTAACAGAGTAAGGAAACTGCTAATTCCCTGCATAAAGTTATTGTTGTGGTGGTTGTTGTTTAAAAGAAAAAAATGTTGGCTAGCTATAGCAGGATTGGACAAAGGGCAAGGAAAAGAAGGAATGTGCACCACTCAGTGGTGAGAAACGAGGGTAGGAGCAGAGTCCTTGGGGGCTCCTAGGTTCTGCTCTGAGGAAGGCGTCTGGAGAGGTCACAGTCATGCTTGCAGAGTTGGTTCATGTTCTTTGAGAGCTCAGCTCTAAAGTTTCACATTTCTCCAAGTCATCTGACTCCAGAAACCACATGCTTGGATAAGGCCATGGGCCCTGGACCACTGGCATTGTTGGAGTCTTATCTTTGAGCAGAGACCAAGAGAAGCCCAGGCACCATATGAGCAAGGCTTAGCATTCAGCTAACCCGTATGGGGAATAAAGGGATAGAAACCTCAGTCTTCTCTATGTGTGTTGCCATAAAACTTGTGTCATTGCAAACCGGAGAAGGATCTAAATAGATCTGATGCAGACTGCATCCCATATCCCCGTGTTTCCAAAGTCTGAAATTAGAGACTATTTCTATTTCGGAGCATGTGAGTTCCTGGTGACTAATTGAAAAATTGGTTTTCCTAAGGCAGAATTTGACTGAGTAGCTGCTGTGCTCTTGGAGACTTTTGCTATAGCTGGTGACATGCTGAATATTCTTAATGTCATTGTTCAAAACCAGTGAGCAGCTGAGTCAAGGAAGACAGAAGTGAATTATGTAAACACCTAATGTTTATTAGGTGACACTGTAAAACGGGGGCAATGAATTATGAAGTGGAGAACCATTTGCATCTATGTCCATCATACTAGGTGTCTCCATGTGTGTTTACAAAGTGTAGCACAAACAGCACAGTAAAAATTCTCTAAAGAATTATGTTTCTCTGATTTTTTGCAGGCTGGGTGCCAGCATTTTGACCTTAGGATTTAGGTAGAACACGTCACTTCCAGTTAGCTGCCTAAAATAACATTTACAGGGCTATCTGAATCTAGATTTTACAAAATTTAGAAAAAACAAATCTACCCAGTACAGTGAGATACAGATTTTATAGTGGAGTGCTCTGCTGTCCAAAGTGGAGCTCCCATGGGCACCAGAGAGCCTCCTCTCTACAGGCTGGAGACCTAAGATAGAGTAGTATCTGCCTGTCTTGTTAGATTCCTCTTCTTGAATTGTCCTTCTGCTACTGACCTTCTTAAATGTGGCCCAGGATGCTCTAGACTTGGTTGTGGTCCCAGGTGATATCTATTCAACATCTCTTCTTCCTTCCTTCCAAACAGAACTGCAATTTTGTTCTAGTATCCTACCTCCTCCTGGGCCAGAAGGTGATCTTGATACATTCACACCAGTCAGCACATTCCTGTCTGAACTAGTCCTGGTCAATGTAAGAGTAGTTAAATATA
This sequence comes from Mustela erminea, assembly GCF_009829155.1. Lineage (NCBI taxonomy): Eukaryota > Metazoa > Chordata > Mammalia > Carnivora > Mustelidae > Mustela > Mustela erminea. Next base: position 137,572,130 of record NC_045620.1, read on the forward strand.
TTGTCCAATATGAGGAAAGAAGGGACGGTCTCTTCCTTTGTCTCCCATCGTGCGTGGGTGAGGAAACATTTTGTTATAGGTGGGTCTGGGAGATGTGATGACCAGGAAAGGAACCACCAGCCTTTGCATTCAACTAAAGCCATGGATACACACACTTTCTAAAAATCCCTATTGGGCATGAGGTAGACATGGGACTGACCCTGTCAATAATGTTAACAAAAGAAAGCCTGAGGCCAACATAGATATTATTTACTACAGACCATGTGTACGGATCTCACCTCTGAACTGGCTATATAATTCTCCGAAATAGTAACAAAATATCACCCAAACAAGTTTTGTCTATAGGGAATCACAAAATTACTCTATTCCCATAATTAGACCATGATATGATAGGTTCCACACATAAACAGAAGTTTAAGTAAATTTTATATTCTTTATTTATTTAATTTAATCTTAAAAGATTTATTTATTTATTTATTTTAAAATTCTATTTATTTATTTGTCAGAGAGAGAGAGAGAATGAGAGAAAGCAAAGCAGGGGGAGAAGCAGGCTCCCCACCAAGCAAGGAGCCTGATGCGGAACTCGGCCCAAGACCCTGGGATCATGACTGGAGCTGAAGGCAGACACTTAACTGATTGAGCCATGCAGATGTCCCAATTTTATATTGTTTAAATCAGATATCAGTTGCAGAGCTTTTTGGATGGAGGGTTGACAGTCTCAGCACCAGGGTCCATGTGTGGGGGAAATGTTGGGTATTGGACTCTTTAGTTTTATTTGGGGTCCTGAGATAAGATTCTTTACTGCAATCCTGGAATATTCATCCAGACATTAACGTTCCAAGATTTTACCTGTCTCAGCTGAGGTGTTAATTTTGGCACCTGTAACGTCCCAGAGCTCTCCCGGCTGGTCCCCTAATTTGTTTGTCTCCCAACAAACCATTCTCTGCAAAGGAGGGGTATTTCTAAAGTAAAAAACTGATTACATAATTTCGTCATGTAGAATTTGCCCTTCACTCACCTTGCCATACAAAGTCGAGTTCAAGCACTCAGCACGGCGCACGGGACCATGGGAAGTCTCCCCCCATGCGGAATCCCACACCGTCACCCCACTCACTGTGCACTCGGACAGAGCTCACACGTTTGCAGTGCTCCTAGCACACCGTGCCTCCTTTACCTGTTCACCTGACAGAGTCTTAGCCTTTCGAAAACTTCTAATCATCCCCTGTGGTTCTTTCCCACACCCCCTACCCAAGGCCAAAGGAACTAGCACTTCCTCTTTGAACACAATGATGTTTGGGCATATAATAGATATCTTATTCTGTATTTCTGAAGACTTTACCTCCCTTTTGGAATAGTGGTCATCAACTCATCCTTTTGACTCTTTCCTATCTTACCACAGTGCATAAGAGACCCATAAATTTTGACGAGTGGACAAAATGCTATATTGACGAAATTAATCCTATAGTATGCAAATGACTTTACAACATGCACAGATTTTGGAGGAAAAGATTAATTATAGTTTAATTGCTTATCCAGTATGAACATGTCAGGAATGCATGTACACATTTTAAGTACCACTACGCATAGGAAAAGTACTATGCCAGAATCAATAAGAGATATACAGCTTCTACAAAACAAAATAAATGACAACAAAAGCAACAAAACATGTCTGTGTTCATTAACATCTGCGGAAAACAAACAAAAAACAAAAACAAAAGTAAACCAATTTGCATACAGAAGTGCATGAGTACAAAATCTTCCAAACACACACAAAAAATCACGACCTTCTGTATTCAGCTCTTGGATACTGCTGGTCACTATCGCAACAGATCTTGTTGAGCTTCCGGTCTGGTCATGCCTGGAACACGAGCTGGGAATAGATGCAAAGGAGACTCGACGTTATTTTCAAAATCCCAATCCGATGAGGTAACGAGTCAAGAGCCTACTGAGTGCAGTGGGTGAGAGTGGCGGTGCCAGCGGCGACCGGGGAACCCTTTTTGTGTCCTGGGAGGAAATGCCTCAGCTAATTCTTCAGGAGCCAGAAAGAGTGTCCAAGGAAGTCAGTAAGTTTTTCCACGCGGCTCTTGCAAAGGACCTGAAGCAGACGATTTCTTGCCTCCTGAGACCTCAGCTTACTGGTTCTGTTGCTGCTGAAGTGCATTATCACTTGATGCCAGGGATGATTCTGAAAAGTATTCTCATAAACAACTTGTTTTACATGCATGTACTTACCCAGTGCAGGCACTGACCTAACACGGGTTTACATGTCTTAATTACTTAATCCTTAAGAAGAATTAGGAGATAAGTATTCCCATTAATCTCTGTGTCATAGTCAAGGAGACTGCGATGCAATAAACCGGCGAAATTCACCGAACAGTATCCAATCCAAAAGTGACAACATTCAAGCGAACCAGGATCAGAACCTCAAATTCAGGCAGGCTGATTTCAAGGGGTGTGAGATTGGGATATGGGTTTGTTCTCCCGTGCATCTCCTGCTGATTCCTGCTAGCTACTTCCCTTGTGCTTGGTCGTCCTCAAATATGGGAGGGGGTTTCATATGCTGCTATGTGTTATATGCTATTTATATAGAAAAAGTCATTAATAAATCAAGAAAAGTCTTTCCCTATAAATTTTGCGTGTGTCAGGATATTGTGTGCTACAAATAAAATGGAGACTAGAAACCACTGTAATTTTTTTGACTTCTTCCCATCTCCAAGAAAGATTATCAAACTCCTCCCAGACCCCGTAGGAATCCCTGGGGTGCACTTTGGTATTCCTGGCAGTTTGACTTTTGCCATTCATCTTGTTGGGTCTTGGCATCTAAATCCTGGCGTTCTTCAAGTGGTTGGTGGTCCCATTCCCTCTGTACCAAATCTCTCTATGGTTGTCTTCACTGGGTCCTCGCCTGCAGAGTCCGGCTGCCCTGTCTTCTCACTACTGAGACCTGCACCCCTATAGCAGCTGCGGGAGATACACTGCTCCATTCTTGGCCATATTCATGGAGCCTGGAGACAGCCCACCTAGCTGTTTTCAGATTTCTCTAGGGCTCATAAGCTAAACTCAGCTTATATTTTCCTTGTCAAGCCACCTTGTTCTTAGTTCCAGGACAACTGCACAAGACAGGGACTGTCATGAAAACCCAACAAACCCCAGATCAAGAAAAGGAGTTTTCCAAAGAAGAGTGATTCGGCCACAGCCCAGCAGAGTGACTCCTTCTTCCCAGAACAAAGGGACAGTTGTCACTATAATAACCTAGAAGATGCAACATCGAAGACTGGAATGACCTGATTTTTTTTTTTTTTTTAAGTCATTTCTGCAGCCTTAAGATAGTCCCAAGACCCAGTTAACACAGAGCACTCAAGCACAAGGACCTCACACTGCAGTGAGCTCAGAGGATTTCGGACTCACAGCTAGTAATGCTAACCCTGTAGTTCCAACTGTTCTCAGAGCCTCCGCCTCTTCTCCCTGTTGCTGTAAAACTCAGTAGCTCTGCTACTCCGACTGTGCGCCCTTGGGTAAATTTAACCTCTTTCTGCCTCAATCCCAGGGACTATCTCCAGGGACATTTATAGCTCTGGTCTAATTACTTCCTTTACGGGCCATCATGAACTCAGCCGAATGAAAATGGAAATCTTGGGTCCCAAACACAGTACAGGATTTTCTCCTCCAAAGACAGAGTATGTGTTTGCAAACGGAGGAAGCTCTTCCCTGGAAAGACAGAGGTAAAAGGAGACGTTGGCCGTGGGGGGCCCCACCACCCACCCAGCTCTTTCACTCACAGCAACTTAGTTGACTGGATTTTTCTTTATCTTTGGCTTGTTTGTTTGTTTTAACGTGACTCTCAACTTCACTTGATTCCTTGAAAAATCCCAGATGGAGTAACAAAGCTCACGAACTCCCTTCGACTCCAGGCTTGCTAAAACAACCCCAAGGAAAAAAGCTGTTAAAATCCCTGTTGAGAATGGATGGCCATCTGCTCCGACCAACTCGATCACCTTTCAAGCGGCTGCTGATAAGGCAGGAGAGGCTCCTTCTCTGTCTGTCAGGCTGAGGCTTCCAGGGAATCTGAGAAGTCTAAAGCTCTGCTTTAGAGCGGGAAATGAAGACTTAACTCTTAAGTGGCCAGTAACCGTGTCTTTATTGCCTACTTGTTTTGAAGAACGGTTTCTCTTCCACCTTCAGTGTCATGGAGAAGTATGCACTGCAGAAGTTTCTGTAGAAAGACGCTTGTTGTAGTGTTTTGTCCCGAAGACAAAGAAAAAGAGGAGGAAAGCCAGCGAGCGACGCGCACAATGAATCCGCTTGAGGGCGGGAGAGAATGATAACACCGGATCTAACTTCGGTTGTGGAAGGTGTATTTGGGGGAGACATGAGTGCTGGAATGTTTCAGCTTTCAGGACGGTAGATTCACAGTTACAGTCTGTTTCTGCTCTATCGGATGCGGTAGGGTAGGATATCAAAGGAGGAGGGTCCCTAGGACTGCCACCATTTTCAATGAAAAATGTCTCTTCTCCTCATGTGTGGTGCTATAATGTGGCACAGATGGAAACGCGTGCTTTTCTGTTTTAGTGTTTCTGTACATTACACAGGCAATAAATACCAGCCAAATCAAGCTGTAATTTCTAAGGTTCCATATAACCTATTTTACCAGTGTCAGCTGCCGTAGCTTACGGATCCCCTAGAGAAAGTGGCCCGAGCTCCCAGCTTTTATAGGCCGTTTCAGGGAAACCTTACAAATAAAAGGTATGGAAAGCATGGCCCGTACTTTTAATATCCATACAGTTAATCCTACATTTGCTTGTTATAATTTACACACTCGCATCAGGCAGACTGCTTCTCTTCAAACTCGTATTTATTCTTTTTTTCTCTCTTTTTTTTTTAATTAGTTCTCAGCTGTTGCAAAAACCTCGTATGTTTTCCAAGGTGGGTTGACGCTGGGTGAGAGCAAAGAGGTAGGATTGCTTTGCAATACGGTCATTGTTTTCCCCAGGACTCAGGGAGGGTCCTATGGCTTTTGAACACAAGAAAACCGGGCTCCTGTGTAAAAAAGTAAAGAGATTTCTTTCAGTCTTTTAATGCAACCTTTGGAAGACAAGAGACAAACAAAAGGATTGATAGAGTCAAATCTGGCCGAGCTCTACATTTAAGAGACGGACATCGAATGACTATCCTGAGCAAGGTGTTGGGGGTTTTAGAAAGATTATCTAATTTAATCACAGCACGCCACGGATTGGGCGATGGTATTTTAATTTTAAAAGGAGACGTAGGCGCCGGTGGGCCCCACCACCCACCCCAGCTCTTTCACTCTCAGCAGAGCACACCCTTGAAGTGGAGGAAGGGCCCCGAGATCAGCTGTTTAGCCAAACTGCTCAGAGCCCCTCAGGCGCCTCCCGCCGCCCTCTCCGGCATGTCCTCACACGTACACGGGCCCTTGCCCACCCCACACCCACACCGTCCCGCCTGAGCTCCAGACCACGCTGCCACCGTGCCTGGACATGCACGTGCCTGGGCTGGCTTTCTCCCTAGAATGCTCTACGTACATAGTTTTGTAGCCCCAGAAAGTCCCCACCCTTCCGCTTAGCACACGGGGGTTAAAGTGGTGTGCTCCTCCCAGTGGCTGTGAGGATGACCGCGACATCCACAGTGAAGAGGAGATTGAATGAGAAACAAACAAACAAATAAATAAATAAAAATTAAAGAAACTGGATTTCAGAACTGCTGATGACCTATAACTCACAGTCAGGATTGGCACAGAGTCGGGAGATGACGCAAGGAATCTTCAATACCGCGCAGCTAGCGAGATTGATGATAGGTGGTAGGTCGAGTGGGAGAGATACCCAGGGCCGCCCGAGGTGCTGTTTCTGACAACTGAATAAACCTTCGTGTGGCCAACAGACGTCCGTCTCCACACATTCAGGCTCAATGCGTGTTCTCATCCGCTACATTTTTGCACTGATCCAGTCATTTGTCGTCCAGAACATGGGTTTCTGGCCTGGCCCTACTGTACCCGGGGGGCATCTACCTTCCTGCTATCCAGGAACCCAGGTGTCCAAGTTAACATGTGGCAGGGATAAAGACCATGAAGGGAAGGACCGTGTGGTTAGGGTCAAGTCTTTCTTTTAAAACAGAAGGTGTCAGGAGTGGAGGGATCAAGGCACGGTTAGCCCCATTGCTCTTGGCTGGCTGAGGCTTTACAAGGGAGATTTCCCAGGTGAATTTTTAACAACCTTCCAAAAGGACTCTGTACTTCCAACAAACTATTCTCCCAAGAGCACCAGTAGAGACTTAGTTTTCATGGGATTTTACAGCTGTGAGGACCAGACTTTTACTTGTTTGTCAGAAAAGATCCTTAACTTATTTTGGGATAGATTCCTAGTGTGTTTGTGGGAAGGACTTGATTCTCCCTTATGAAATCAAGGTTTCGAATGATTTATGATGGATACACACCTGAATTTAGTAAATTCTTCTTTTTCTAAATTATCACCAGGAAGAAAATAATTTTAGATGTACGAAAAGCACTTCTAAAAATAGTTCTAAAATGCATAATGTTGCAAAGGCTTCTCTTTTCCCCATTGATGAAACCCAACCCTTTTCACACCCAGCCTTTCTGAAGCCAGCTTGTACCCTTTCTCCGTTAAGGCTTTACATCTTGTTGTTTGTCAGACCAGCTCCTGGGGGGAGGAAATTTCACTCAGGCTCCTCTGAACCCTCTGCTGCCCTGACTTTGCTCTGCAGCCCAACAAAGGATCTGCTTTCTCACACACCCTGCTCCTTGCTCTCTAGAAAGCCTCCATCCCCCAGATGTCTAGGTCCTTGGCCTCCCTTTAGGAAGCCTCCTCTACCCTGATGTCTCGTCTGAGCAATCTTGCACCGCCGGGCCCCCTCCCTCTGCTCCCCCCACCCCCGGCTCTGCGTCCCCCTCCTTTGCTGTCTTTGCCCTGTGAAGGACTGAGCTCATTCTCTCCACCTGTTGCATTATCTTGAGCAAAGTCTTGCTTACACTCTTCACAGGGTCAGAATAACGTTTCCTTTTTCATCTTTCCTCATCAGGTACCTTGTTTATAACAATACCAAAACACTGTTCATTTTGTGAAATGTGAAATTTTCATTCTGTGAAGCCACCCTGTGCCTTTCCCTGTTTCTGTACCTTTTTACATAGGATTTCCTTTGAAATGTCCCTTTCTTCTAAACCAGGAAACCTTTGCTCTGTATTTAAGGTTCAGCTCAGATGTCAGTTCCATTGAGTCCCCGAGTGCTTTGAATTTTCCCCTATTAGGTTACTTACTACTTGCTGCCTGAGTTCCCTTGCCTGTCTCTCCTGTTTCACCTGAGTTCCTGGAGAGGGGTTTCAGCTCCTCATTAACGTGTGTTGGCTCCCCGCAACCCCGACTAGGGGATGCTCACAGAACCAACGCAGCAGACACAGAGCTTCCTTCCAAAACAATCATACTCCCCTTCTCTGTAAAGTAATTCCATGAGATTTTCGTTGGGCATTTTTTAGTTCACATATTTTTTTTAAAGTGTTTTATTTTCCTTAAAGAGAATAATCCATATTTAAGACTTATCGCCAATGCATACTGGCCTTCCCAAATGTTTCAAGTTGTTCTGTTTTTTCCTCTCTTTTTTATTTTGGAATGTGTGCCTGTGTGTTCTCCTTTGAGAAAAGGAATCCCCTTTATGTACATGCCAGACATAAGTTACTTGTTTCCTCTGGACCCTAACTGGCAGGTCCACAGGACACCCTTTCCCACCTTTGCAGCTGTTTTTTTGTTTTTTGTTTTTTCCTTCATTTCTATTTCATGACAGAGGAGCTGTTATATATAAGTGGTTGGAAATTATTTGATAAACCCCAATTTTAGGTTTTCCTAAATATATTCTTCTTGGCTACTTTGCTGTGAAGGCTGGTGACATCATATTCAAAAGATCATCATCGGTGTTAATTGTATACGATGCGTGATTGGCTCCTTCCCGCTCTCCTGTTCCTTTTCTTTTTTTTTTTTTAATTTTTTTTTTAAGATTTTATTTATTTATTTATTTGTCAGAGAGAGCGAGCGAGAGCGAGCACAGGCAGACAGAGTGGAAGGCAGAGTCAGAGGGAGAAGCAGGCTCCCTGCGGAGCAAGAAGCCCGATGTGGGACTCGATCCCAGGACGCTGGGATCATGACCTGAGCCAAAGGCAGCTGCTTAACCAACTGAGCCACCCAGGCGTCCCTCCTGTTCCTTTTCTTTTATCTTATTTTGACTTGAGCATAAATACTGATACCCACTCATTTTAGGTTCAATTGAAAAAAGAAGTACTTTCAATAATAATCATTTTAAAATTCCTTCTTTGTATCAAATCCTTAGTTAAATTCTCTCCCAAATGGCTGAACAACCCTGCCAAGTGTTATTATATCTATATTTTTAATCTTATTTTTCAGATGAGCAAAATAAGGCAGGTGATTTCTCCTGTGACATGAAGCTAGGAAAGGCAGTCCAGGGACTCCCCAGCTTAGGCTTGGCCACAGCTCAACATCCCTGACCTAAGCTGATGGGCTTATTACACTCCTCATGATTTTATATAACTCTAGCTCTCCTTTAAATTGCTCACCTATGGGGCACCTGGGCAGTTCAGTGGGTTAAGCCTCTGCCTTGGGTTCAGGTCATGATCCCAGGGTCCTGGGATCGAGCCCCGCATCGGGCTCTCTGCTCAGCAGGCAGCCTGCTTCTCCCTTTCTCTGCCTGCCTCTCTGACTACTTGTGATCTCTGTCTGTCAGATAAATAAAAAAAATCTTTAAAAAAATAAATTGCTCATCTAATGATATATTTTTAAATACTTTTGTATCAACTCACATTTAAAGAATAAAATCATCCTTGGTTTCCCTGAGAGCTGATTGAATAAATTGATGTCAATATTTGGGTTCACAGTTGGGTTCAGTTTGTACTCCATCTTACCAGCTTGTACTGGGGCCATCATAGCATGGTTGGGAAAGAGAACTGGCCACGTGTGGGGGAAAACAGCCAGAGCAGGGAGTATAGATTAGGAACACAGGTTCTTTTCCAGATATAAGTAGAAAGTGTAGTGATGAGCTTTGACGTCCCTGTGGGTCTCAATGTTGCCCTCCCTAGTTACGAAAACTTGACCAAGTTGTGTGAGCTCTCAGAGTGCCAGCCTCCTGATCCGAGGCCAACAGCACCTGTGGTGTGGGGTCATTTGGAAGGAATCAGGTCTCATAGCCCAGGTTTCATACTCCATAAAGCCTTTTCCTTTGGCCATTAATTAGCACTATGACCTTTAGGGCTGTTTCTTAACTTCTCCTTGACTGGCTTTCTTCTTGTCAAATACCAATATTAATACCTTCTGTATTCATACTTAGAGGTTTTTATAAGGGTCAGATGAGAGTATACACTTGAAAGCGTTTGGAAAATATCCAAACGAGAGCTGCTAGGATTACTGACTCTGACCGCCATTCTACCGACACCAGAGAGGGGGCGCTGGAGAGAGGCCGACTGCCCCAGGCATGGTCATGGCAGTGACGCTTTTGTATTAAAAGCAGAGTTTTCTTTGTTTGTCAATATAGGTACAAGACAGGAAGCTCGTGGATTTTTTCCCCCAACTTCAAATGAGTTTTTCTGCCCATTATATAGTCTTTCTCTTTTTTTGCTATACAACTTTCATGATAAAATTGCCTTAATCTTTCCTTTTAAATATTTTATTATTTAATATTAAACTGGACACATGTGTATTTATGTATCTCTCACCCTTTGAGGATGTCGGCATATGCTTTATTTTGACGTCTAATATGAAGAGAAATCTATTTTATTTTTCAGCATGGTCCGGGCTTCTAAGCCCAGACCTTAAAATAATTCCTTAATTTATGTGCACATCCAGACACCCCATATCATTCTTACCAAACTGGGAGGGCATTTTAACATTTGGGGACAGATGTCTCTTTTAAATGAGCAATAGGAATCCATGGATTAAGGAGCACAATTCCCTGGAGAATTTACCCCTATCGGATGTTGGATTATGAGTGCAGCTGAAAAACAGAACGTTGAAAGCAGTGTGTGGGAAGAAAAAGAATCAGAAATACTAAATTATGCAATCTGTCTAAATGTAATCAGATGGCAGCCGAGACCGTATGGAGGGTATGTCTCGATGCTCACTAGCATCACCTTCCAAAAAACACACAAAAATAAATAAATAAAAATTCTGCGAGTTGAAATAATTCTATATAAAGATTCTTTCTTTCTTTTCTTTTCTTTTTTCTTTTTTCTTCTCCATTTGAAAATGATCCTGCCATCTCTTAAAATTGGTTCATATATGCTCTTCAATTCATGTTTCTGAGTAGATCAAACCCTGACCGGCCCTTTTCTCTGGGCCTGGAGAACACGTGTGGCCACACTGAGAGCCCATCCAAGCTCAGTGGTGTGGCCTTTTCAAATTGAACTTAAACCATTTGGTATGCAAGTTCTTTTGGTCGTGGCCAAACATGACTTCCTGTTTCTGAGGAGAAAGGCTTAAAAAGTCTCATAAAAAGACTCAAAGGGCTTCTTGGATATCAAAGGGTCCTTACAAAACATTGTTTGACGAGTTAAGTGTATGGAATAAGAAACACACGGAGTTCATTTCCTTTAAAATGCACATGGGATTAAGAATTATGGAGAAAAGGGCTTTAGGAAAATACATTTGAGTTTTTATCAAACTTAACTTAAAATGTGTAAAACATAACTTGAATTGCATTAAATATATAAATCATGGCTAAACTTATCTCTTAAAATGTGTAACTGTTTATACACATGAATATACTCATACAGAAGATGAACTTATAAAATAATGTGATGCATTTTCAAGATGCATGATAGCAATTTACATCCCAATGGATATTCATTTCAAAACGGACAACTTACAAGGCTCTCAGACAGGCAAAGATCTTGCCTGACTCTGCCTCCCACCACCAGCACCACCCCAAAACAGCACGCCTTCTTTGTGTAGAAATTGGCTTCAGGGTTTGGAAATATTATTTTGAATAGCTTCAATCTTCATTTTATGGCTATATTTGGAAAAATCAAATTTCATTTAGAGTCAAGTCTCATGTATAAATTAAGTGATAAATCTGAGAATTCTAATTTAGGCTTAAGAAAATCAGATGTGATTTCATTGTGGGTCTCTTAAACTGGTTCTCTGACAGTCAAAACAGAGGAGATCCAAAAGTATTTAGAGCAAGGGAATCATTCTTAGAAAGACACAGTCAGACTCATCAGATGATTATTTCAAAGGATGATACCCATTTACATGGGAATATTTTGTGACATCTGTTCAAAACAAATCTCTCTGCTTTATAATGGCTATGTGTTTTGATGCATTTGTGTGTTAGCATGGAAAAGATAAGAGGGAAAACATCAAAACATTGACAAGGAGAATCCCTAAATGGTAGGATTATGGGTAATTTTTATTTTATTTTTGTGCTTATCAATGAACAATGTTTTTTTAAATTGTTAGGAACACTTGGTGCTACGCTTGCAAGTGTTTAACCACTGACTCAGGTGATAGGAAGAGAGACCCCAAACCAGCATGGTACAGGATAATCTGGTAAGCTCAGCAGAGGTATTTCATTAGGCATGGAGGATTGCCATGAAGCCTGGCATTTCCGAATGGAAGGAAAGGCAGGCTCTCTTGTTCCCACAGTGTGTTTGAACAGAGTGGAGACTAGTGTCCCCCCATTTCCCATTTTCCTTGAGACAGGTGGTCAACTCTCCATTACTTAGTAAGAAGAAAAGAAACACCCTGGATTTCAAACCTGAAGCTTCATTTTCATTCATGTGTTGAATCTGGAAAAACAGCATCTTCTTCCTGCTTCAAGAAGATCCACATAAATCCTATGCATCGCTCCAAGGGGGAATCCTGTGAGTTGTGTAAACCCTATATCAATTCCTAGGCTCCTCCCGAAGGGCCGGGTTGCGTGCTGACCAGAATAATCTCTCTAAGGGTTTCCTACAGTTCTTGTTGTTGGTGCTATCCTACAGTTGATGCTTGACGTAAGTAAACTATTTTAGAGTATTTGTTGTTGGGTCTTAGTATATGCTGTCTTTTAGTCAGTCAGTTCTTCCGTACGTTTTAATTTCTCCACTAAACTGAAAATTGAAAGCTCTGTAGACAGGATTTTTAATCTAATATCTGCCTTCCTTTCCAAACTGCCTAAGATCATGTTTTGCTCATAGTAATAGTTAAATAAATCTTCATTTATCAGTGGACTGAAAATCACCTTGGAATGTGCATACTAAGCATGATATGGGCTGGTGAATCCCTGTTAAAACTCAGAATGTCTTAATACAAGCAAGAGATTTAATAAATTCAGATCTAATTTTATACAACCAGGTGACAACTCTGATAAATCAGAGGGAAGTGAGAAATGTAATCTGGCTCAAAGGGAGCGAAGCCTTGGATTCTCTCCGCAGACACGCTCGTCAATAAATGAAAAATGTAGCCACGCTCATGGAGCTATGCATTGGTGTGGGTACTGTTTGGGTAGAAACTTTTTACATAGTATTTCATATGGATACTGTGCAGTAACAGAAGTTCAGGATAAGGAGTCCAGAGTTCCGGTCTGTCGCGAGCTGGCCGGGCCAGCTGGCCGGGCGATCGAGCACCGCGGAGCTTATTCCTGGGCCCGTAGGATCCGCACCGATGGGATTCCGGGCTGACCTTTGGTTGTATTGTCTGGCTCAGTTTCCCTGGTAACCTGGCAGAAGCACAATTATCCCTCCTGTTCCTAAGCAACCTTCCTTAGGATAAAATGGCTACTGACCAGACCTTGCCTCTGAACTGAAAGAAACAACAAATCAACCATACACACCTGAAGTGCTTTGGGCTTTTCGAGGACTGGTAGTTGCAGTCACTGATGAGTCCTCATGCCTGTGAAATTGTGAATTGTGAAAGGCATTGATTTGTTTTAAGGCTGTAGGTATTAACCTAGAAGCTTTTAAGCCAGGGCAATGCCTGCATCTGCATGGGGCGAGTCTCCCCTCTCCTTGAAGATGTGCCCATCATGAAGTTGTGCCTGTGCCAGGACCTGGCTGGGGGCAGGTTTGGGGTACCCCCTCTATTCCTCTGAGAAAACTGAAGCAAAGTGCAGCCCTGAGTTGGCTTGTGTATGGGAGCGTTCACTCCTCTGTGGGCCAAGTCAGAGTGGAATCTGGAGTTATTGCAACAGACTATTTATTTATTTATTTGTTTGTTTCTGAGAGAGAGAGAGAGAGAGAGAGCGAGCGAGCGCACCAGTACATGCATGTGCTGGGGGAGGAGGGGCAGAGAGACCAGAATCTTCATTGAGCAGGGACCCCCACTCCGGACCTTGAGATCATGACCTGAGCCAAAATCAAGAGTCGCTTGCTTAACCAGCAAAGCCACCCAGGGCCCCAGCAAAGGGCTTTTTATTATTTTTTATTTTTTTATTTATTTGACAGAGAGAGATCACAAGTAGGCAGAGAGGCAGGCAGAGGGGGAGGAGGAAGCAGGCTCCCTGCTGAGCAGAGAGCCCGATGCCGGGCTCGATCCCAGGACCCTGGGATCATGACCTGAGCCGAAGGCAGAGGCTTAACCCACTGAGCCATCCAGGCACCCCAGCAAGGGGCTTTTTAAATGCACTTTTGAATCAAGGTTTTTTTGTGAATTGAAGTAAACAGATCACACAGGTTTATATAGTTATGTTTTCAAATGTATACATGAGCTGCAAAAAAGCACACTAAAATACTAAGAAATTTATGGTATCTTGTTATAACTGCATACTTATTCAGCATACTATTATTATATGGTGATCATATAAAAAGTGTTGACTTTGAAATAATTTTTCTTGCTTTCAATATTTCTGCAAGATCTAGCATTCTGTAGCCTGTGTGCTTCTGTGTCCTCTAATGGTGTGCCTATTACTAATATTAAGTAACTGTGGTCACTGACATCTTCACCAATTGAAAAATCAGCAAATTCTGAGAATTCCATGCAAAAACTTTCCCCTCAAATGTTAACTTATGAAAACTACGGCAACCAAGAGTCGGCTTGAGCCGCTTGAAGCAAAGATGCTCTCTTCTGAATTCAACCGACTGATAAGTACGTGTATCCGTTTATTGCATATTAAATATTAGACCTATATGCATGGGGATAACACATGCATTTATAAATGAGTGTGAATACTTTCCGATGCTCAGATATAGCAGCTTTTTAAAACTCAAGAGCACCTCCTCCTTTCTCAGGACCCTTTTTGGCAGAGCAGAAGAGGTGCGGTCTGGTGGTCCTCTGGCCATAGGAGATTACTGAGTGGTTAAGAAGGTAAGTGGGTCTCTAAGTCCATAGAGTTTTGTGGACAAAAGTCCTGTCATTTCACCCAGAAACGTGCTGGAGGGCAGCCCTGAGTGGAAGGAAGCAGGCTGACTGGTACCGTGTCGCAGATTCTTAGCTGTCTCTACCAGAGCAGATGCTATGCCAGTACTATCGTTAAGTGGCACAAAAGACTCAGATTTCACCATGTATTGAACAGGAATTTGGACCCAGGTGATGGGGCTCGCAGGGGTGAGGGAATCCGACATTCTCCAATTACCAAGAGCCACTCGGCTCCTCGGGGCCTGGCCCGGCCATCTCATGCACAGGAAAGCTGGCATCTGGAGAATTTTTTTTGCTCTCAGCAATCATTGTGATTTTCCTTCTCAGAGAGGACACATTGTTTTTAAAACACCACACCACCTAGGGAAGACACAGGAAGAGATGCTCCCAGCTTCCCAATCCAGCCTCCATCCAGATTATTTAGAACATGTGTTACATTTAAAAATCCTCCCAAGAGCCAGAAAACAGAAGACGAGGGATGAGGAGGAAAGGAGGCGTCAGGAGAAACGGAGGCCGAGGTGGTTACGGTCGGAGACATCACACACAAAGCCTTTCCTCTGCGAAGGCCCGGGCCTGATTTCAGCGCTCCTTCCCGCAGACTTTCCTAAGCAGCAACTACAAAGAGGCTGGGGATTTTGGAGCATCTTGAATAGATCAGAGGGAATTCAGATGAATCGGGAGGAAAAGTGCCCCCATCATTTGAAGGTCAGGACCTCCAGGAATGCAATGGCAGACATTCATGAAGCAGCGGCTCTTACTAAGAAACTAGGGGGAGGGGAAGAAGGGGGCAGAAGAGGCGAGTGCGCAGCGCTGGGAGGTGCGCGGAAGCCGGGCGAGGCGGAGGAGGAAGAACTGGGGGAGCCAGGAGGGAGGAAGAGCCGCGGTGAGGGGGCAAAGGCTGGACGGAGGCCATGGGGCTGCGCAGGGGGGAGGAGGAGCAGGAGGAAGGGGGCCCAGAGACAGCCGTCTGAGTTCAGGACTGTCACAAACAGGTGAAGCCCGACGCCCCTGGCTTGCCGCGGGGCCGTTTCTCCGGCTGCAGACGTGCCAAGTGGCACAGAGACTCAGCCGAGGCTGTTTCAGTGAAAAAATCATGAACCCGAGATCTACTGAGACTTTTTTTTGGAAAAGAAAAATCTCACCACAAATTTATTAGTGTTTTTAGAAACTAGAATTCTGTGTCAGACCTTCACGGGCCAGGTGCTTTCCTTAGCCAGAGTCCAGGTCCAGTCAAAGCGACACAGAAGAACCCCTGTGATCACAGTCCTTGTAGGAGTGACCCGTATCCTGTCTCAAGGCGACAGTGAACATGTGACCCTGCGGCGTGTGTTTGTGACTTTCCCTCTGCGTCCCCATCAGCCTCTACTCAATCTTTAGTCCCAACAGGTAGAAAATCACTCAGATCTTCTAAGATGAAGTGCCCAAGTCATTTTACCCCAACTACAGTAATCTGCATCTCTAATAGCCAGAACTCCCCCCCCCCCCCGCCCACCACCAAAGACAAGACAGATAGACGTGTGAAGAGGGAAACAGGAGCCTGAAACCCATATGGTGGCCCGGGGGAGGGGCAGGGCGGCTCTGGGCACTGTGCTCTCGCTTTCGTCTTCTCGGACTTCTGGTTCCAGGGAGCAGGTGGAGTACCGCGTAGGGGCCACAGCGCTGTCTCCGGGACAAGGACCCGCACCGCAGGAGGAGAGGGAGCTCGTGGAGGTCAGAGCCGTGAAGGGATTTCAGCGAACAGCTTCACAAAATGGCTCTTCGGAATTGCCTATTTTGTGGAGTATTATCACAATTCCGCGTGCGAGGAGGCATCACCGTCCCCAGTGCACATGCGAGTCGGGAGGCAATCACCCGCTCTGACTCCTCTCCAGTCGATCGCGGGGACCCCCCTCCAAGCCACTTCCTAAAGCGACAGAAAATTGCCGGTAACGCTCAGGAATGTTTGCCATAGACGTTTCAATATGCGGATCCGCGCGGCAGACGTGAAAATGCGTGTCGTGTCAGAGCCCCATCGTGTCAAGGACCCATTTCTTTAAATTAGCTCTTGCATAGGAATTCAGAATTCAATAGAGGAAATCAGTTTCGGGGAAGTCGTCAAGGGGTAGTGATTAAGAGTATACGCTTTTCAAAGCTGTTGATGTGACAAAAAGTAACACTCCAGTCAATTACTCAGGTACGAGTTTCTAGAGAATTGAGGACGTGCACATGTTAACCGTCTCTTCTGTGCGTGGTTGCAAAGGACACGCGGGTACGGGCCATGCGAAGAGGATCCCACGGAGGAACAAGCCTCCTCCTGTCTCCCTCTTGCAGGGCAGAGCGCCGGTTTTCATGATGCTTGCCCAGATGGCCGGTCGGGGAAGTGGTGGCCGCTGAGAGGTGTGTGAGACCGTCCGCTCCGCAGGCCTCTGTCCATCCGTGCCTGCCCCACGCCAAGTGGAACAGGGGCTGCGACACGGCCATGCGGGACTCCCTTCTCTCCTCCTGCCCTCCTTCCGTCTGGCCCGGGCAGTGCTGTGACACGTGGGTGACCTTCGAGCCCTCCCCACAAATCATGCCACCAGCTGGCAGAGGGGCTGCGTGGGCGGGAAGGAGGCAGCGCCGTGGCCCGCGGCCAGCCGTCACCACACAGCTCACATCTCTGCTCCCTGTACCTCGTTTCTTCTCCCGGCTTCTCCTGCCTGTCCTGGATATTCTTAGCAAAATGAAGCCAAATAATGAAATAAGCTAAGGCAAGGCTGACGGTAATAGTAAAGCCTCCAGAACATTCCATCTTCAAGAGACATCACTGATGTTTTCTGGAATTTGGTCAGGTTCTAGGGTGCGTTACCTCCCCGCCAAACATCTTCTCGGAGGGCAAAGACTGTGCTAAGTTTCTGCGGTCGTTTCTTCTTCGTACTCACACCATACTTTTGTTCATATTTTCTCCCCAGATCAGCCCTATAGAACCCCCCCAACCTCTATTTTTTTTTTTTTTTCCTTATTTAGTCAAACCACTGTATCTCACCGACAAATTCCTCACAGGATGGAGAGAGTGCGCTCCTTCGGAAGTTTCCAGAGTGCGCTCCGACACAGCTTGCTGATATTGTGGTGATTTTTCTGCTGTGTTTGTCTCGTTTTTAGTGATTGGATTCTCAGCTGCTGGGGAAGGGCCCGTGAGCACAGCGTGGAGAGGAGGGGTCTTACCATTTCCCCAAGTGAAGGGATCCAGAGTATTCCCAGAGCAACAAATAATGGTATATATCTAATAGTGTTATCTAAGCAACAAAAGTGACTGAAGAAAGTCAGTTCCTTATTGGCAGGGAGTGTGGCACAACGGTCACTGTCCAACTAGTTCAGCATTTCAGTGCTTCATTTCCCAGGTGGATGGTCCTCGGCAAACTATAGGACTGTGTAAATGTCAGGGGTTTTTTTATTCATGAAATGGGAAAGATAATAGCGTTTACCTAATCGGACTTAGTGATTTTTAAAATTAATCTGTAACGTGTGCTTAGAATAACATCTGAAACAGAGTAACTTCTCAGCCATTTTTAGATGCCGTCTTGTTTCTATTTCGTCATTGTGTTGTTGCACGTCTATGGCCTCATGGCCTCTAGCAGACACGGTATTCCTGGCTCAATGTATATTTGTGGACTCCAAGTTTCTTTGATTGATGAGTTATATTCCTTGTTTTTATTTTTTTAAGATCATTATTTTTTGAAAGAGAGAGTGTGGGAGAGAGAGAGCGAGCATGAGAGGGGAGAAGGTCAGAGGGAGAAGCAGACTCCCCATGGAGCTGGGAGTCCAATGCAGGACTCAATCCCGGGACCCTGGGATCGTGACCTGAGCTGAAGGCAGATGCTTAACAACTGAGCCACCCACGTGCCCCATAATATTCCTTGTTTAATGTTTGAAAACACATATATTTAAATGTAAGTATTTAAACAATACAAAGAATACACAGCAAACATCAAGTTTCTTACCCTACTCTCCAAAACTCTCTCCTCTGAGGTGATCCGTGTCAACGATTACTTGTATGCTTTCCAAAATGTGTGTGCTTGTGTATTCCTTTATAAAAATTCTGTGGACACTATCTTTCTGCCCCTCACCAAGCCCATACGTCTGTCTTCCCCCCAAAGGTAATCACTGCCTTGAGTTTTATATTTATTTACCTTGTTTTCCTTTTTAACAGCTTTACCATAATGACTCCACACAGTATTTTGTTAATTTATGCTTATTTTAAACTTTGTAAAAATGTAGGTCGTCATTCACCTTTTTTTGCTGATTTTTTATGAATAGGAGCATGTTATACATATTATTTTGCTTTTTTCTCCCTCTTAACAATATTCATTTTTTAAAACTTTACTCAATTGTCTGGTAAAAAACTCCTCACCATTGTAAATTGATGATGAGAAAAGTAAGATTAATTTTTAAAAATAATTATGCCCAGAAATAGTATCATTTTAGTCTTTCTTCTTTTTTTTTTAAGATTTTATTTATTTGTTTGACACAGATCACAAGTAGGCAGAGAAGCAGGTAGAGAGAGAGGAGGAAGCAGTCTCCCCGCTGACCAGAGAGCCCAATGAGGGGCTCGATCCGAGGACCCTGGGATCGGGCTTTAAGCCACTGAGCCTGCCAGGTGCCCCTATCTTTAAAACATTTTCTTTTCTCTTCTTGGGCCTCTAACAGATGCAGGAACTAAATGGTTAAACACTGGTATTACTTCAAAGTTGTGCAGGTTGTACATGGCTGTGAGATTTAAGATTAGCATCCACTGCTCACCAGCAGACTGGACCCCAGCCATGCTGGAGCTGAGCCCCCAACCAAGGGACCCCCCCACACACATCTTTAGAGCTATATGCATGCTTGTTATTTGGGCTAATAGCTTAATAATGGCTCTTGCACTGATATGATGCTGTCAGATTATCTTAAAATGAAATGAACAGTTTTGCTTCTAATCATTCCAGTTAAACCTTCAGGTTATTATTAAAATGGGCATGATGTTGATGGTGTGTATATATTAAGCTGTTAAAAATAAGCTTTCAGTGCTTTCCATGGAAAATCAATTAGACTAGTGGCCCTAGAGATTTGAGAACACCAACTTTAAACCTGTGGTGCTTACGATTCAGCAATGAAGCAAATTCGCTCCGCGTGAAGATGCTGGTGATGAGACCTTTCGGAGTCGGCTGAGTATCACAGTGGAACCGCGAGCAGGCACGGTGACGTCAAGTTAGCACCGAGGGACCCTTCAGGAAATGTAGACATTTCTGTGTCCCTTTGTAGCTGGGGAAAAGCTCGAGGCCTGGGATGCATCAATTCTATAAAAATGCATGTTTTGTAGTCCACACGCATTCACTTCACGTGACTTTACATTCAGGGTTTAATTTGCCTCACACTGGCAGGAAGAATGAGAAAACACCTCACTTACGAACATCTCGAGAGATACAGCTAAGACCCTGACATGAGACTGGTCCCTGTTCCTCTGGGAGTCAGTTTAAGAGATCGTCAGGCTCAGATCGCTGACTGGTGTGAAGACTTTATTCGAATCCCCACTACTCCTCCCGCCTCTCTTCGTTCATTCCACATTGGTCCAAAAGCTCGACATGCCAGGCTTACTACAGGCCAGTGTTAGGCTCTTGTCACTTGAATTCAGAGTAAAAACGAAACATGGGTTTTGGTTTTGTTGGATGGGCACATTTATAACGAAAGCGTGGGTTTGGTAGAGAAAGGGCGAGGTCAAAGGCGTATGTAGCAAACATTGTACACCTTTGAGCACAAGGAGAGCTCCCTCTACTCACACACTCGATTCTTCTGTTGGCTCTATTTATACCGTGCCTTAGAGACATGAGGAGGAAAACTAAACTGAGAAAATCCCTTCCGTGATGGACAAAATAACTCTGTGTTTTGTAAACACCCTATCCAAAGGGGCAGAGGAAATAGAAGCATTGGTTTACTCATGAACGGAGAGAGGAGGAGGGCATCCCCAATATATGAATCATGACCTAAAACAACTTTTTGTTGCCGCCTTCCTCCTCCACTCTACCAAGTGGTTACATGCCGTGCTATCAACAGACTCAGGGATTACACGAGCCAGGGTAAGCCGCTCGGTTCTGAGGTTGCTGGTAAGCATACATATCCTCCTCCTTTTGGAGTGACTGGGTAAAGACAAAAGTAACCAAAATCTCCTTCTTCAAGGAGAGCAAACATACAAAGACAAAATAGGTAAAGCAACTACAGAAATACAGTCTATGCTTGACCTGCTGGTCCTGCCCTTGGGTTACTTACGAAGCCGATAACAATATAAGAATCTCGACAACATACCCAATGGAAGAAGTCAACCCCAGAGACCGTATCTTATATTATTTTACGTATATGGACGGTCCCAGGAAAACCTGTGAAGATGCGGAGAAGTATAGTAGCCATTGCTTGGGGTGGGTGGAGAGGGAAGGACCAACCGATCATGAAGAGGGGCTTATTTTTGAGAGATTTCCTCAAATTACATCCTAAGATTTCCTAGAATTTCAGGACATATCTTAAAATGATATTACGGGGGTAGCTGCATGATTCTGGGAATATACTCAAAGCCACGGAGCCTCGCACTTTAAATTGATGAATGTTATGGTATATGAATTGTACCACAACAAAACAGAACAACAACAAAAAGATGAGTTACTCTAGGCATTGGATCTTCTCCAGCCTTTATGGGTCAGCATGGTTTCCTGAGTGCAGTGGTGCAAGTCACTGTAGGGGCGGGGACGGGCTAGAGACACGTCTTTGGACCCACCCCTCTGCAATCTGTGTTCAGACTCTTCCTTGCCCAGGGGAGCCTGAGTAGGAGGCAGCCACAGGTGTGCACCAACAGGAATGAAGGACAAAATACGACAAGAGACAGGCCAAGGAAAAAGCAAGAGAACAAAGGGATATTTTCTAGGTGTCTTCTAATGTCTGTGTTCTTTCCAGATCTTTCCCCTACACCAGTGACTTCAGTGTTCCCTTGGAATCCGGGTTTTTCTTGATTCCTCAGACAGAATCTCCTCCTTGGAAGTGGGTTGACTTAACACAGAACAGTAGCATTCTGCTTCTCAGAGGGGAGAGGGTCTGACATGATCTCTGCAGCCCTCCTTTGTGTGTGTGTGTGTGCGCGTGTGTGTGTGTGTGTTTAATCAGGTCCGGAGGTTGAGCTCATAATACTCCTCAGTTCGTGGTTCACTATCCTGACCGATTTCCGCAAAAGCCGTTCTGTAAAATCATACTTTTATCCTCTCTGATGCTCACGTACTGTTCCCTTCCCGCCCATGTTTTTAACCACTTAAATATGGTTTTCACCCGTCACTTCGTATATGCACTTTCAAAATGAGAGTGTGTATTTTCAGTGAACATTAGTGGTATTTGGTTTTTTTGTTTGTTTGTTTGCTTTAAGTATTTTACTTATTTATTTGAGAGAGAGAGATAGCAAGAGAAAGCACAAGTTGGGGGTAGGGAGAGGGAGAAGTGGGGCTCGATCCCAGCACCCCGGAATCATGACCTGAGCTGAAGGCAGAAATAAACGACTGAGTCATCCAGGCGCCCCTAAATGATATTTGTTATAATTTGTTATATTCTTTTAGTCTCCTGCTTATTTAGCACCATAGAACTATGCCTGAATATTTCCACTTTGAAGGATTTGAATGCTTATTTAAGGCAACCATATAAAATAAACTAAATTATGTAGAATTAACCATGGTTACGATACTCTAAGCTCCTTGAGGGAGAGCCTGTGTGCCTTGTCAATGTTCTTTGACTGTTGAAAGAAAGTAAACAGAGGAAGAGAAAGAATGAAGGAAGGAAAGACGGACTGAGAGCTCACAGGCACCTGTCCTCAGCCTAGAACTGTGAGCTCACAGGCACCTGTCCTCAGCCTAGAACTGTGAGCTCACAGGCACCTGTCCTCAGCCTAGAACTGTGAGCTCACAGGCACCTGTCCTCAGCCTAGAACTGAGAGCTCACAGGCACCTGTCCTCAGCCTAGAACTGTGAGCTCACAGGCACCTGTCCTCAGCCTAGAACTGTGAGCTCACAGGCACCTGTCCTCAGCCTAGAACTGTGAGCTCACAGGCACCTGTCCTCAGCCTAGAACTGTGAGCTCACAGGCACCTGTCCTCAGCCTAGAACTGTGAGCTCACAGGCACCTGTCCTCAGCCTAGAACTGAGAGCTCACAGGCACCTGTCCTCAGCCTAGAACTGAGAGCTCACAGGCACCTGTCCTCAGCCTCGCTGTCCTTCATTCACCTGCCACCGCTTACACCTCACAGGCTGTTACCCTCCTTCCTGGTGTGGTCCCCCCGTCTGAACTAGGTACTCGAGCGTGTTGCTGAATGATAGCAAATGTTTCCCATCAAGGCCTCTCTTTATTGATACAGTCAACACTCGCAGTATTCAAAAACAGATTGGTCATGTGTAAGCCAAGTGTTTGCTGATCGCTCATTAGTCCCAGATGCTCAAACTGTTAGTCTTTCTACTTGACACTGCCTCCCACAGATCCGGTACCAATGCAGCAGCTTAGGGAGCTCTGCTGGGGTCGTGACAGATACTGTTCAGCTAGGTGGACAGTTAAAATTAAAAATGATGGTAGCCAAAGTTCAGCCTAGATCTGAGGCTTTGACAAAAAGGTCCTATTCACAGGATCCTGTCCAAAACTTGCTGGCTCTCAGCTAAAGGGGGTACTCAAACTTGAAGTCATTAATTGGATGATCACAATCTTGCTTAAAGGAGCCAGATACAGTAACATAAACAAGAGGAAAAAAAAAAAAAGCAGCTAGAACTTCAGGTTCAAAGGTAGCTGCAACATGGGTTTTCTTTTTCCACTCTTTGTCCAGAGTCTCACCTTCTTTCAAGTTGGGACTCAGGCTTTGCATCCCTGGGGAACTCTGCCTGGATTCATGAACTCTCAGTGGCCATTCTTCCATAAAGATATTTCCTTTTACTTACTTCTTCTATGTCTAGTTTCCTCCTTGCCAGCTGGTGTGCAGAAGGTGACGCTGCTTTTATACAAGACGGAACTTTGATATGCAGAAACTTCTCACTTACGTTTGTTCCCCAGAAAACTGACCAGAGAGGAGAGATTTGTATTTGTATTTGTATTTGGGGGGACGTGCATTCAGAAACAGTATCACTCGGGGAGGTGGGGGACACGCTGGGCAGAAGGAGCTGTTGAGCTGCTCTGGGCTGCCTCAGAGACCTCAGCTGATAAAGCAGGGAGCTCAGGAGCTAGTGTGGTCTGGGGTGTCATCCTGAGTCAAGGCAGGGGACCAGAGGTTTCTACCCCAGGGACCCAGCGATTCCTGAAGAGGTGTTTATCCATTAGCTATGGGCCAGTTGCTCCTCAGCACCAACAGCATCCCGCCTGCAAGTAAGACTTGATTACAGGTAAGATAAATGCCCCTAGGGAAGGATGGTGAGGATCTCAGAAGCAGGTGTTCATTCCACAGCTTCTGCACAGACCTTTGCCTACACTTCTCATGACCTAGACCAGGAAGGACGTATGCTAGGACCTGCCATACCTCCCTTCTTCCCCATCATACATGCTCAGCCAAGGCAACTAAAAATCTCAAGTGAACATAAACTTCAAAGACAAATGATTAGACATTTTAAGGACAACTAACGGAATGCCTTATTCCAAACAGCATAATTATGAAAGCAGCGAGATTAGGAATGTACAGTAAATGTTCTTAGGAAAAATGTCTTAAATTTAACAAAAGAACAAGTAGCTACAAATTAGGAAAAAGAGAGTATGTATAGAAAATATAGTGATTAAAATAAAGGTATCGATAGATGAGTTTAATGAAGACTGATACAGCCAAAGAAGACATCAGCAAGTTGTAACAGTAGCTACAATATTTTCCAAGGGCATGCAGAAAGAGAAAGAGTAAAATAGAGACAATAAAACACAAAAATAAAACCTTGAAGTGTGTACAGGAAAGAGAAATAATGCCCAAAACCTAAGGAATGCTTCTAGAAGAATCACAGAAATAATTTGTCAGTTTCTTTCTTTCTTTCTTTCCTTCTTTCTTTCTTTTTTTAAGATTTTACTTACTTGTTTGAGAGACAAAGAGAAATCACAAGTAGCAGAGAGGCAGGCAGAGAGAGAGGAGGAAGCAGGATCCCTGCTGAGCAGGAGCCCGATGTGGGATGTGGGGCTCAATCCCAGGACCCTGAGATCATGACCTGGGCCGAAGGCAGAGGCTTAACCCACTAAGCCCCGCAGGTGCCCCTGTCAGTTTCTTAGAGGGATACAGACCTCTAGAGCATAGAACCTTTCTGAGATCATTACCTCTGAAGAATAAAAATTTTGCCCACACAGCACACAAAGATTTATACATGAATGTTCATATCTGACTTATTCACAATAACCAAAAAAACTGGAAAAATCCTAGTGTCCATTAATATGTGAGCTGATAAACAAAATGTGGTGGTACATCCTTGTCATGGAATATTATTTATCAATGATCAAGAGAAAGATCAGGAATAGACATAACAACACAGATAGATCTCTGAATCATTAAGCTAAAAAAAAAAAAAAAGGCCAAACATAAACAAGTACAGTCATAAACAAGCACATGTCATACCGTCCCATGGGTATGAAATCCTGTAAGAGACAAACTGGTTCATAGTGATGGAAAGCAGATTAGGGTGGTCCAGGATTACAGGGGAGGGGAGTTTCACTGCAGGGGAATTTGGGGCATGAGGGAATGTGTCTTTGTGTCTTATTGTTGTGGTCATAAGAAGGGGTAGATTTTCAACACTTATTGAACTGTTTACTCAGATAGTATTCATGTTATGGTATGTAAGGATACCTTAATAAAATGTATATATACGTAAAAGGAAAAGAAACAGAGAAAAATGCATTCATGTCAGTAACGCGTTTTCTACCAAAACTATCCAGAGACACAGTAATGTTGAGCATAGACACATGACAAACCATTCTTTATACCTGCATAAAATAAGATCAAGTATGAACATTTAAACATAGTCTAAATAGATCTGGAAGCAAAATTATGTGTGTATATATATATATATATATATATTTTTTTTTTAATTTATTACTGGCTAAGTAAATAAAACTGTGTGTAAAAACATAAATTATCCAACACCATTTAGCCCTCAAATAAGATATGTTAGTACCAGGAAGATATGTCAATATATTAGTAGGTCAGTGGAGTGAAAGATAAAAGATCCCATAAAATCTCAAGAGAGGCAGGAGAAAGCACTTCAGCCTTTAAAATAAACCTCAGAAGACTTGAGTGAGGTATAACTATACATAAAGTCTAATTATTTTATACAGAAGTCCTAGAGCAAATATCATCTGCGATGGTGTCTCTTTGGCTTCCATGCTGACTTCGTGGAGATGAATATTTTATTTAATTATATGAGTTACAAGACATGAGACTTTATTTGCTACATTGCAACTTCTTGTTTTGCTTTCTTTTCTTTCCGTGGTGTGTGTTCTCACATCATCTCACTATTCTTCTTTGAGCATACATGCAATCATTAAAAAGGAATCAAGGCAAGATCCTCCTTGATTAGCATTTGTTTTGACTAAAGTGAGATTTTCCTGGTTGACCAGTTTTAAAGATGCCATGTTGAAGGGGATGGATGGACACACAGGCAGCCCCTAAGAGCCCCATGGCTGGCATATGTGGTGTTGAACACAAAATGCATTTACCAGCACAAACTAGCTCCCTGTCGGGAGCAGAGCTCTGGTCCTTGATGACATTGTAAAGAGTACAAACAGACTGTTTCCAGATATGTTTATTAGCGATCCCTTCTCCAGCATCACAAAGATTCATTCTTCATAAAACTGTGGAAGCCTAATTAACCAGAACTGTATTACCTGGCCTTGGACAGATCGAAAACAAGGCTGACTATTTAAAATCCTTTGGGCTTTGAATTAGGTCTTTTTAAATACTCTTAAAAGCAGAAACAAAGCCTTCAGGAGAGAGGTGGCAAGCCACAGTACGAGGACGTCTACAAGATGTGGTGTGCTGTCTGAGTGTGTGATCCTTTACTGCCATCTGAAAGAAAGCTCGGTGAATTCCAATTCTGTGCTCTTCGAATGGTATCTTCCAATAAAAAAATTGCAGCCTCCCAAGAGACATCGAGTAAACACTTCCATCTAGAAGAAAGAAGCGTACTTCACATGGGAAAAATGAGGGTGTTGTCATAACAACTATGAAGAGTGTTTTATTAGAGGACTGAATTGAATGCTGTGCAGAGCTCCTGGGCTTTGTGTTCTTATCCGAAATTCTGGAACCCTGCTTGGGGTCTCACAGCCTTATAATCATACAAAATGTGGCTACTATGATCCCCAAAGTGTGACCTAGTAAGACATCTTAATTCTGGCATCTATTTCAAAACTGAAAAACATCCATATACATAGAAAGGCGTCTAGACTGCCACACTCCTGTGCTGGGCTCACTGGGTCGGTCAAGAGAAGTCTCTCGTTGGATAGAATGTCTTGACGATGTGTTTGCGCTCAGAGTCCCACGGACTGACCCAGGGGCTGGAGTTTTTATGCGGTGAAAGGGAGAGCCACAGATCCGGAAGCAGAATCAGCTCTGGATTTTCTTGGCTATTTCAGATTACTTATCTCAAAGATGTCTTTGTTTTCTTTTGTTCAAATTCTTCTCTTCTATTGTTGGAACCAATGTATACATGTTTACAAACTACTTGATCAGCCATGCTTTGGCCAGTCCTAACTGCTCCAACAGTTGTATAATTATGGATATTTTATTATTGCTTTGAAGGAATTGTTAAATTAAAAATAAATACTCTAAATTTTCTACCCTAACCCATGAAAAATTAACTTTAGTAAAAAACAACAACTATGACAACAAAAAACCACCTCTAAGTCAGCTAATTTTGATTATTCACAAAGATCAGGTACGAGGATAATAGGAACATTGGCCATTTGTACAAACTGCCTCATTCTTTTTTTCTTTTCCAGACACTGATCTGAATGATCACTCAGAGTGCTATAATGTGTCCCAGGAGCTTAGAACCACACAGGGTATATGGGAGGCTCTCCGTGCATAGTTTTTGAATAAATGGTTTGATTCTCACTTTACTTGTGTCTGTCGTGAACTGCAGGACTGAGTTTTGAACTCAAGGATTCTGACTTCAGATGCAGGACTTTGATCCATGTGCAACACTGTCCTCTGAGGGCTCTTATCAGTTAGGATTTTATTTTGTTTTACATTAGAATAACTTGTGAACTTGCTTCCCTCCTCTAATTGGGAAGTTTTGAGGGGATAGAGACAATGATCTACAATCTGCTGGTCCTAAAGTACAGAGGAAGAAATCTGTCTCCAGTCACTGGAGCCAGGCATCATGGAGAGGACACATGGGTTTTAGATGCAGAAAACACATGAATTTTACATCAGGCACTGTTATAGGCTGAACTGTGTCTTGGCAGATCCAAATGCAGAAGCCCTCACCCTACCACCAAAGAATGCATCTGTATTTGGAGGCCAGACCTTTCAAGAGGTCAGAATGAGGCTGCTAGGGTGGCTGCTCATCTAACGTGGCTGGTGTTTTTATGAGAGGAGGAAGAGACACCAGGGGTGTCAAAAAAGGCTACATGAGGACACAGGAGAAGACAGCCATCTGCAAGCCCAAGAAAGAAACCTCAGGAGAAGCCAAAGCTGCCGACACCTTGGTCTTGGACTTCCAGCCTCCAAGGCTGTGAGGAAATCAGTTTTGGTTGCATGAGCCTCCCACTCAGAGGGGGATACAAAACTGGAAGCTCTGAAGCCCGCCCAGGCTCAGAATGCAAGAGCCGGACAGTGAAGTAAGCAGAGACAGATATGTCAAGACTTCACTTAAGTGTGGAATTTAAAACCACAAAACTCAAAGGAACAGAGAATAGACTTTTGGTTTTCAGAGGCAGGGCTAGGAGCAGGGGAACTGGGTGAAGGTGATCAAAAGGTGTAAGATGGCAGTTATAAGGTTAGCAAGGACCGGGGTGTAAGGTGCCGCGTGGAGACTGTAGTTCACACGGCTGAATGGTGCACATGAAACTTGCTAGGAGAGTAGACCCTGAAAGTCCTCATCATAAGCAAAAATAACGCACTTTTTCTTTCCCTCTGTAATTATATAAGGTGGTGGAGGTCAACTAAACTATGCTGTCACCACTTCTCCAGGCCATGGGGTATACTTAAACTTACACACTATTGTTTGTCAATTATATCTCAATAAAGCTGAAAGGAGGAGGAGGAGGAGGAGGAAGAGGAGGAGGAGGAGGAGGAGGAGGAGGAGAAGAAAAAAAAGAATACACAAAAAAAGTCAAGATGACTAACGGATCCAGGGTTAAAGATGGTGGACGGGGTCAAGAGTGCTACCAGGAATAGAAAAGCAAACTAGGTCTGCAAAAGCTGAAGTCAAGAATGAGGTGGCTTTGCGAAACAAGGGCCGTCTGGCCTGGAACAAGATCATGGGCAGGACTATCAGCCCCACAACAGCAAGACGTGGTGAGAGCAGGAGGTGGAGACCAGCAGAAGGAGGCGTGGCCAAGTAGCCATCTTGTATGAGACAAGCAAGTGGACTCCAGCTAATGAACCTGGGTATGTATCAACCCACAGTAAATGGGTTTTACAGACATTGTTCTTTCTGACTTGCCTGGACTGGAAGCAGGATGGGCGCATCAACCCCTGACAGAGGCCTGATTGTGATGATTTACTCCTGAAATCCGAAATGACTCAGCCAATACAATTCTTCTTTTGTCTAACTAAAGTGTCCCCTCTCTCACACAATAATTTTCTAGACTCTTCATTCATTATGGCCAGCCTCTCATTTTACCATTATTTCTTTCTTATTCTTCTGCATTGAGCCCTCCTGCTACCCAAATCAGAACATCTCCATGTTTACAATAATGCATTGAGTTTTATTCATTTCAAGGTAATATAGCCCGGGAGAAATTCTTTGTACCACTTAAGCGCTATCTGGCAGGCTGGGCGTAAGAAAGGGAAAAATGGAGGCTTGTTATCTGTGCAGCCTGAAAGCAATCCCTTCTGTTTTGACTTGAAAGGCAGCTGGTTTTCAGGGATACCTTTTCCCGGGAAGAGCTCTCACTCTCTTGTAAAAGTAAAGGCCACATAGATCTTTGAGACCCTGACACTGTGATCAAAGACACAATTCACTAGTGTCTTACAGTCATTGACATAAAGGCATGATCAAATTAAGAAGACTCAGAACATCTAATAAAGTAGTCCTTGTTAACGTGCACACGGATCGTCCAGGTTCTGTTCGGGCGAGATTCATCTGAAAGTCAGAAAGGTCCTCACACGCAAATACTCACATTCTTTCCCTTACAGAATTCCTTTGAAAAGCATGAGTTGTGTTTTACATCTAAGTGATTTAATTTTTGTGCTGATTGTTAATTAAATAATGGATCCCACAATAGCCTTATCATTTCAGTTCAAGACCGATTCTTAGGTTTTCTCCGTAATGCTTTGTAGAGATTTTGTAAAGTCCTTGTATCACAATGTCAGCAATGTCTTGAATTTAAAATATTGAAATTGAGGGACCCTGAAAACCTCCCTGGAAGAGACTTTTCAGAGGAAAGTGATTAATGTTAGAAAACAGGTTCCAAATATATATATACATACACATATGTATATACATTAGAAGTGGGTAAGATTTCTACATATTTTTCCCTCTTCTTAAGTATAAAATCTCTGACTCTCCACTTCTTTCCACATGGCTTAAAAGCATTTTATACTTTTTATTCTGAGAGATATCTTTTTCCTCTTCTTGCTTCCAACTAGTCACCTTTTTTTTTTTAAGTCAGCAAATGTCTCCAAACCATAGCCCACACATAATTTACACACCATTTCATAATAAATTCTTTGCGATATGACTTCCAGCACCGTCATCAGGATGACCTCACTGGGGACTCGAGAGGACAACATTGCATTTTGTATAGTTGTCGGGAGACGCCCACACTGGCCCTGTCTGCACACTCCAGGCACTGATGATGAATGAACTGCCAAGTCAAAGTGCTTTTCTTAGTTCTTACTCTGCTTGGCTCATGGTCCCCACCCCTTCCCTGAAGCAATGGTCTTGGTTTTGGTTGATGATTTACTCCTTTGGATTGTGTTCCCATTCTTACCACAGGTGGGATACCAAACTCATTTAGTGCTTCTTCCTTCATTTCCTTAGACTTTTTTTTTTTTTTTTTTTTAAACAACAGCTCATTATAAGATCTACTACTGGCAAAGTTGTCCTAATAACTTGGGGTGTGTGTCAATGTCAAATCTCTACCCATTTACTGGCAACTTCACTACAGGTACCTTTCCTTCCCAAAGCTTCCCCTTCCCACCTACACACACACCACACTGCACAGTTAGGTCTCTCTGCCCCTGATGCTAGTATCCTACCAGTAGCTCCAGCTTGGACTTTTGAAGAAATTATTTTTTCACATCTCTTGCATGTAACTTGTTTCAAGCCTATGTAATATACCAAGCACACATTCCACCCCCGACCCCACTCCTTAAGACTTTTGTTTTTAATCTTGTTTACCTGACTCTAATCTTTTATCCTTTCAATAGGATACTTGCAAATATTTCATTTTATCATTCAGAAATAAATGCCAAGCTGGACAAATACTAGCTAGTACTGCTTCATGACAAAAGATACTAAAAATCAATCAATCAATCATGACTGAGAGAACCAAATTCATGCCAATGCCAAAATACCACAAAAATAATTAAAATTATTTGCAAAATCAATATTAATTATATTTTTTGCATATAACATGTTTTTGCACTTCGGCATTGATTGTGAAGGACATTTTCACATATGGAAAAAGTACAGAGATCAGAATTGAGATGATTCCTTTTTTTTAACTCAACACTCTTATTGCTCTGCTAGGGTTACCAGAACAAAATACTACAGACTAGGGGGCTTGACCAACAGACATTTGTTTCTTATAGTTCTGGAGGCTGGAAGTCCAAGATCATCGTGGTGGCAGGGTAGGTTTTATTCTGAGGCTTCTTTCTTGGCTCATAGGCCGCTGCCATCTTGCTATGTGCTCACAAGATCCTTTTTCTGTGGTTGCGTGGATAGAGAAAGAAGTCGCTGGTGTCTCTTCCTCTTCTTATACGGACGCTTAACCCTTATGATCTTTCAGAGGTTGCATCTCCAAATACGGCCACAGTAGGGTTTAAGGTTTCAACCTGTGAATTTGAGGAGGATACACACCTTCAGTCCACAACAACACCAGCAGCCGAGTGCTGGGACAGGGGCTGTGAAACTCAGTGATGCGGAGGTTAACAGACTAATATTTCACAGAGCCATGCCTTTCAGGTAGAGTGGACCAAACTTGGCTTGGAAGCAGGAAAGGATGGTGGTAACCTTCGCACAGTTAGCGATGAAATGTGTGTCTCTGCTTCCTTTTCCTACACACACACTCCTTCGGTTAGGTGAGTGATATTCCTCTCCTTGACTGTGCTGTGGGACCTCTAGCCAAGGAGCACTTCCGGGCTTCAGGAACGATCACTCGAACAATCACTCTCCACAGAGGAAGAAAGTCTAATGACCCTTTTGCCAGACCATACTTGTCATTGCTTTTGCTGTAGCAGCCTTTGGGAATAAATTAACTTTTTACTTTTCTTATTGGAAAGGCATAGATGGCCTTGATGCAAGACACCTGCTGCTATCAAGAGTTAAGATTCTTTAGTTATCTGGAGAATAGAAAATTTGGGGTGACGGGGCTTTACTGGCTGGGAAAAAGAAAAATGCATGCGTAAGGAGTTACTCTTTGTTCCTCCGTCACCTGGATTCTGTTCCTCAGCTTCACCTCACACAAAGTCTGTGTCATAATGCTAAGCCTCATTCACAGGTGAGTTCTGCCTGATTCACTTCCAAGGAGAGATTGCATGCGGGAGGAAGGTAGAGCTCTTAAAGTTTCCATCAAGGCCAAAATGGGAGACTCAGACTGTGACTGCCCTGTTAGGAGGTGGGAGACTAACCCCAGGCCTTGGATGCTAGTCAGATGAATCTGCTCCCCTTGCATTCACCTCCCCAAAACATACACACTTCTCTTTACCGGGACACCTGTGGCCCAGAAACAGTTTAGATTGGCCAGAGTCATCCTGTCACTGACACAATGTTTATTTGGTGTACAATGACTAAATCAGGACAGAATAAGAACAACAATACTAGAAAGAGCTATAGAAGCCCCATAGGTCTAGGGTCTGGCCTTTTCTGGGAGGGAAGAAGATGAGGTATAGGGTCAGTGTAGCAAAGCAGATGCATAGGAACAACTTCAATCCTGCACCTACGTGAGAACACCTTTGATACAAAAGAGGAAGGATCCTGAGGACAAGTGCCTGGATCGGGACATTTCGGCATCGAACCACAGTGGACCTCATCATCATAAAAGGAAAGGGGATGGGAGGTAGGAAAAGACCCAGATGTGGGGCGAGGCGAGGGGAAACACACTCTAATCTGGCCAAACACACCAGAAAGGATCATTTCTGGAGACCTAGGAGTCTCCTAGATCAATAAATACTTAGGCCCTGGTACCGAAGAGTGAGTTCAGAAGCTGCGGTGCTCCTTCCAACGACATCACTGACATGAACTGCCGGGGGCTCAGTTTTGTGCACTCACAGGTGCCTGACCACAGGGGCATCGGCCAATCTCTAATGTACATATTAGTCTGTTGATTTACTGATGCTTATTTATTTTTCTATTTTGGTCCAGCTGAGTTCCTGTAAGAGTCTCTTTCCCTCCAGCCTGTCTGTGAGGTTGGAGGACTTTCTTCCTGAGCCCACAAGCGTGTTGGAAGCTCAAGGTTTAGGGAGGCTTTAATTTGAGGCCTCAGACCCTTTGGCTAGGATAGGCTTTTGTTTTTTATTATTTCTTGAATAAAATAGGGAGATTTTGAGTCAACATTCCTTAATTCAATTTCCTTCTTCCAATTGCACTTCTAAAATGAAGTGTCGAGTGTTTTTCTTTAAATCCTCTAGGGGGAGCACATACCTATTTGTATGTTAGAAAACTACATATGTATACAATGTATTATTTATAACATATATAGTGTGTATATATATATCATATTATTTATATTATAATATTTAGGATCTATACAGTTTCTGCTTAAAAAAAATACATAGTTCCTGGGATAGTCCCAACAGCTTTGGAAAAGAACAAAGAGCACTTTCACATGACAATATCGACCTTATTACAGAACTACAGTCTTCAGGGTAGCACAGTCCTAGAGTAAGGACAGACTATATCAATGGACTGGAATTTCGAGACATTAATAGAAAAGAATTGAGAGTCCCTAGATAAACTCATGTATTGATACATCAACTGATTTTTGACAAAAGTGCCAAGGCAATTTGTTAGGGAAAGGACAATCTGTTCAGCAAGTGGTACTGGGACATCTGGGTCTTCACAAGCAAAAGGATGAGCTTGGACCTTAATATGGGTCACAAAAATTAACTTCAAATTGATCACATGACTACATAAAAGAGCTGAAATGATCACGTTTTTGCAAGAAAACAGGAGAAAATCTTCAAGACATTGGGTTCAGCAAAATTCTTACATGCTATACCAAAACATGTTCTGTAAGAAAAAAAAATAGATTTCATCAAGCATAGAGTGTCACTTGATAAGATATCGTTAGAAAAATAAAAATGTGGGACGCCTGGGTGGCTCAGTTGGTTAAGCGGCTGCTTTCAGCTCGGGTCATGATCCCAGGGTCCTGGGATCGAGTCCCACATCGGGCTCCTTGCTTGGCAAGGAGCCTTCTTCTCCCTCTGCCTCTGCCTGCCTCTCTGTCTGCCTGTGCTCGCTCACTCTCTCTCCCTCTGTCTCTGGCAAATAAATAAATAAAATCTTAAAAAAAAATAAAAAATAAAAAGAAAAAGAAAAAGAAAAGAAAAAGAAAAATGCAAGCCATAGATTGAGGGTAAATCGCCTTAGCATTATCAAATGATCTTTCCACCCCAAAGTAAGCATTTGTGGACTCCATCCGCGTACCTGAGAGATGCATGAGAAACATCCTTGTGACTCCCTGAATTTCAGGGACAGGCGAAGGAAGGAGAAGAAGAAAGAGAAGAGGAAAGGTAGGTAGAAGGCAGGAAAAGACATGGCAGGTAGTCCTGTAGGGGAGGCTAAGACAGAAAGAACTTCAAACAAAGGGGATGACCGTCATGTAGAATTGAGAACAGCATTACCCTTCGTGCTTGGGAAAGGGACATTCAGAAGAATCCTTTGTTACTTATTTCCAAAAGAAGACAAGAGCAGAAGGCTGCATGAGGAGGCCTCATGGTTTCATGGTTGGAAAGCTCTTGTTGAAGCTGTGTGACCAGGATGCCTGAAGGGCTCCCCAACTTGGGAGAAGGGGTCCCCAACCTAAGAAGTGGAACACTGTGCACCTGAGGGCATCAATGAGGAGGCCTAATGGGAAGGACATGCAGGAAACAAGGTAGCTGGGGAGAGCTGAATGCATGAGAATCGGACAGATCTGTGGGCACCGAATCAAAGCCGGCTCCACCAAGGAAGGGCAGGAAGTGTAAGCCGATGCCGAGTGGGGAGCCCTGGATTGTCCAGACGTGTGAAAGGCAGATGGAAAGATCTCCAAGAGGCAGAAATCAGGCCTCGTTACCAAGGACGGACTTAAAGAATTAACTCCATTGTAAATGGACGGGATCGAGCCGCATTAGGCAAGAAAGGGGATCCAAGGTGTAGATGCCAGTGGAGCCGGCAGAGCCTGTGTGGGCGAAAGGGCAGTGATGGCAGATAAGACGTGGTCCTGAAAGGGGTTTTCCTCCCCATAGGTATTGTTTTAGTTAAAATTATCTTACCGCCCGAAAAAAGAAATCCAACAGGGCTGTGATTAGACAGATTTCACCTGTCATGGGTGAAGGTAGAAAGAACAACTAAAATAGATGGGAAAGAGGTTGAGGAGTTTAACAGCACAAAGACGTACTGTAGACGTTACTGCAGACCAAGGGGGGTGGCCCCTGCAGGTGAGATGGCGTGGACCCAGACCTTCAGTGCTGTCCCTGCAGAAGACCGTTCTGAGCTTTGGGATGCTGCACACCTGTCCCAGTGTGCCAGGACACCGGTGGGGCTGGGTGCCATGATGCACTTGCCAGGCAAAGGGGCAGAATGGAAGGGGAAGCATTTGGGGGAAGAGCAAGGGGCAGGGTTATGGGGCAAAGGTGGTTCTGATCTTGCTTCTAGCAGAAGCAAGAAAAATACAAAGTGAGTTGCTCACACTAGTTTTAATGGAAGTGAAGGCAGGAATCGCGTCTTTTTGTCCCGGTAGTTTTGGTGTCCTCTGTTGGGAACATGGGAATAATAGATATGTGGCTTTGGTAAAATCTGCAGACTGGGCTGTGACAAGGTCCCAGGCTGCACTGGATTGCCGGAGACAAGCACGTGCAAAGCTCCAGCATCTCTCTCGGCCTCTGGTCGTGTCCACTGGAAGGTGGGGTGAAAGGTGAGACACACGGGTATCCAGTGTCACACATCTTCACATCAGCAAAAGCAGCCGGGGTTCCTGTGCTCCTTTAAAACCTGGAAAAACAAAGGGCTGCTCCCTCTGCCTCGTGCCAGAGAGAATCTGGGTAATTAGAAAATGTGTGAACTCACATTCTCCTGGAATAAATCCTTCTTTTTGATTCTCAGGTTAATGCCAAATTCAACAATCTTCATGAGGCCAGAAACAATCTGATGCAAAAGAAATTCGTGAGATGCCTCTTTCAATATTTGAGAATTTCAGTTTTTATTATGTGTATTCCTAGATCACTTTCTTTGTTCAAACAATTATAAATCCCAACTCCGGTCTAAAGGTATATAATAAAACAACTCTGACTGTTCCTCGATCAGTAGAGGAATTCAAAGGGGTCAGGTGTGATTTGTGTTTCTGTGAAAATTTCTCATTTCTGTTTGAGAACAGAGCCTGTCATGCTTTCAGCAACCACAG
This sequence comes from Mustela erminea, assembly GCF_009829155.1. Taxonomy (NCBI): domain Eukaryota; kingdom Metazoa; phylum Chordata; class Mammalia; order Carnivora; family Mustelidae; genus Mustela; species Mustela erminea. The sequence continues at coordinate 137,608,438 of NC_045620.1, forward strand.
AGCAGAAGAAGCCGTCTTGATCTTCTTGGTTTATACATTTTTCTTGCACAATCTACCCCTCATAGTTTTTTTATGATTTCAGTGAGTCTTCTTACCTCCAGCTTGTAAGAGCACCTGAAAAGAACAGCTCGTTGAATTTCGTCCTGTGTGTAGGCTGGATGAAGCCATCTGTATTCCAGGATGAAGTCTGGAAAATCAGCAAACCCTAGCTCCATTCAGCACTCACCAGTGGGAAGATGACTTGAGACCAAAGACCAGTCCCTGGGAACTGGGAAACGCCAATTCCACCTCTAAAATATGAGCTCCTGGCTCTGGGCAGTTTTGCTCGGCTGATGGTATCCTGCGACCCATTACGATTAAATTCCCAAGTCAAACATAGACTTGGCAAACTGCTCTCTCTCTGCAGAGTCTTTCTGGAGGATTTTCAATACTGTGTGCTTCGGGATTATGCACAGGTGTCAGCACCACTGTCTTCATGCCCCATTGGTGGAGATGCTCCAGGACACTGTCGCCCATTGCTGTCCAGGCTCACCACGCCTGCAGGAGGCCAGAGAGGAGCAGAAAGACCCCCAGTGCTGACTTTGCACAGAACCGTCTGCCCCACCTGTGCCTGACTTCAGTGGGACCTGCGGGACTTTGGGGAGGGAGGTTCGATCAAGTGAGTTTATTTTATTTAATTTCCCTAGGATGCCCTAAATGCTTTCTCACCACTTACCGCTTTCTAAACTCTCACTTTTATTTCTTTATGAAAGTTTTAATTTATGCCTTTGACTCTCATTTCTTTGTGTTCTGGCTTTAATCCAAAAACTTCAATTTCAAGATTGGACCTCCAACTGCAATCTCTAAATCTATCACATTTCTTCTTAGATCTCCCTTATTTTGTCTTTCTTTTTTCATGGTTGAAGGGAAGGTGGCATGTTTGTCCTCTACATCAGTGATTCAGTATTCGGCAATTCCACTTGTGGGTGTCTCCACTGCAGGTTTCAATTCTCATGCTTCTCTTTATGCTTTCCATTATGTCCCTACTATCTTTCCTTGGGGCTTTAGATCCCAATTTCAAAGAGAAGCTCTTTTTGTTTTGCCTCATAGTGAGCAATGCAATATGTTCTTCTTAAAAAAAAAAAAAAAAAGTTGATTCCAGCATCAAATTATTTTCATATATATGAACTTCCTCTGAGCCTTCAGGATAATGTTCCTTTTTTATGATTATTTTTTAACAAATATGATCTTTGCAAATTACATATTTTTATAAGAATGAGAACATTCAGTATAAGACTATTTAAAGTGCCAAGAGACTCTTAGCAATAAATTCTCTTCCACCATCACAGGAATGCTTCTGTACATTATGCAATTTTAATATAAAAAAAATAATACATACCTGGAGGCACCTGGGTGGCACAGTTGGGGAAGTGTCCAAATCCTGGTTTTGGTTCCGGTCGTGATCTCAGGGTCCTGGGGTCGAGCCTAGTGTCAAGGTCCACGCTCAGCGCAGTCTGCTTACAATTCTCTCTCCCTCTACCTCTGTGCCTCCAACTCATGCTGTCTCTCTCTCTCTCCCTCTGAAATAAATCTTCTAAATAAATAATACACACCTACCCAACATATAAAGGGTGTAAAAATAGGAGACATATTTGAGGCATACTGTTACTTGAAAATGAAGGCTAAAAAGGGACATCCTGTTATATATGGAAATGCAGAAGATAAAAACAATTCAACTAACCTGGTGGGGCTATGTCAAGATTATTTTTTCATATTTTTTCATAATAAAGTTTATGTTTTATTGCTAATAATTAAAAAAGAAACACATTCGTGAAGCTAGATATTAGTGGGTTCAATTGTGTAGTCACAATTTCAGTTAACTTCAGGGCGGATGACAGCTGGAGAGAAAAGCTTTGGATTCTTAAAACTTGGGTTTAATGACTTTTAACTTGCCAGGGTATGGACTCCATGATCACTGACTGCTTTTTTTCCCCATGTTCTTCTTACTTGCCCAAAGAAAATTAAACTGTAGGCACCTGAGTGACTCAGTTGTTAAGTGTCTGCCTTAGGCTCAGGTCACTATCCCAGGGTCCTGGGATTGAGCCCCGCTTGTGGCTCCGTGCCCAACAGGACGTCTGCTTCTCTCTCTGCCCCTCCCCACCTTCGTGCTCTCTCTTATTCTCTCTCTGTGTCTGAAATAAATAAGTAGAATCTTTAAAAAAAAAAAAAAAAGAGTAAACTGAACCAACCACTGTTCCAGTGATGACTTTGTCTTAGAGATATTCAAGTAATTATGTAGTGGCCAAATTATTGTGATTTTGAATTTCTTTGAATTGTGGGTGTAGCAACAAGATCAAAGACATCAAACAAACAAAACATAGGTTTCACTTCCTCCACTGGGTCCCTGTTTCCATATCTATTTAAAAAAAGTATTGGAGTTGTCCTATCACTCCAAGAGTCCTACTAATTCTTACGTTCTGTGATTCTAATTACTATAATTTTCATTACTGATAACGAAAATAAATGACAGAGTGAACATGGGAAGATAGCATTGGAGTTGAGTTTCACAGTGTGGTAGAGTTCAGAGAGTTATGCATTGGTCTAGTGTTTCCTAGGAACAGTGAGGGGGGCGTACGTGCCGAGTTCCTGATCTAGGGGGGAGGGGAAGTGTTGTTCTTTCACTTTTGTTCTTGTTTTGGTTTATCTGTTTGTTCTGCAGATGTCCTCTCGCTGGTTGGGGATGTTTCCTTCTATGTCTGACTTACTGACTTTTTAGTGAATGGATTTTGAATTTTACTAAGGGCTATTTCTGATATCATGATAATCATGTGTTTCTGTATTTTTTCCTTTAGCTTTTTTTTTTTTTTTTTAATATGGTAAATTGTACTGATTGATTTTTGAATGTTGAACCAGCCTTGCATTCCTGGGGTTAGCCCTACATGGCCATGTTAAAATCTCCTTTTCAAATTTATTATTTTTATTTTTTATTTTGTGGGATTAAATTTATTACCATTTTTTGAGCATTTTGTATCTCATATTCATAACTGATTTTATCCTGTAGTTTTCCTTTCTTGACATATCTTTGGTTTTGGCATCAGTATAATGCTGTCCTCATAAAATAAATTGGGAAATATTCCACCCTTTTTCATATTCTGGAAGGATTTGTGTAGAAGTACTATAATTTCTGCCTGAAAAGTTTGGTAGAATTCACCAGTGAATTCATCCATATTTTGGGTCTTGGGTTTTCTTTGGTGGCAGGTTTTTAACTTAAAATTCAACCCATTCAGTGGAGTTAAATTACTCATGTTGTCTAATTGTTCTTGAGTTATCTTTGGTCATTTGTGTCCCCCAAGGAATTTTTCCATTTTGATAAATGTCACTTACCAACTTTATCTTAAAAGTTGTGAATCATGATGGCCCTCTGCACCCTTCCTTCCATCACCCCAATGCCCTACATGAATGAAGTCTTTCCATCAGGAGAGCTGGAACTGATTATCATCTGATAGCATCTCACTTTTTCCGATTTTTTACTCAGACTACTTATCTTCCTGAAGCGCAAACTATACTGTAGTATCTCAAGTACTAGCCTCAAAGCTCTAACCAAATGGGCACATTTCAATGTAGCAGATTTCATGAACCCTCCCACTAATATTTTCCTCTCTGCTTTGATACTGACCCCATTTGGAACTTCTTTTCTCCCTTTGACTTCATGTTAGGACACGCAGAACAGAGACTAGGGCGAGGCCAGAGAGGGACCCAGGACACACAATTTTAAAAGGTGCTCACTCTCAGGGGTCCTGCAAGCTCAAGGTTGGTGCCTGCGGGAATCTAGCAATGAGCTGCTCCTTGTCGTCTGTGTCCTGGATGTTCCAATTGCCTCATCTAATTCTGGTCTTTTAAATTTTATTACTTCTCTGAATGCTTTAAAAATGTAAAATCCTTGTCAGTGTTTTATCTGAAGTATTTTCAACATCATTTCCAAAGGAATGAACTGAAAACCATCATTATTTCTGACCAAGCCTTGTAAATCACTTTCATTGGTGGTGTTAAGACATTATTTAAGAAAATTATGCAGGCCTAATAACCATAAAAAATGCTACAGGCCCCAACTGTGTCCTTCATCTACCACCACCACAGTGCTTTCCTGCAATCATATATGGGAAAACACGTCCATTTTCACAACTTGCTCTGTTTAGGATGATTCTGGAATACGTGCATTTCCGGCAGTGCTATTGAAAGCCCCGTCCATTTCTCTCCCACTCAAGAAAGCACATGACAGTGTAAGTAATAGATGCCACTACAGGAATAAATTTAAATATTTTCTAATTTACTATTTACCATTCATAAACTGTTCTTTATTTTCATAACAAATTATTTTTAGATTAAATCACTAGTGACTACCACACTCCTACAGGCAGAACGGTAATGGCTGTTCTACTGCACACTTTACATTAAACAGTATTACGCACACGATATATCGCCAAGGATTTAGAATTTTGATCAGCAGTTTCAGGAAGCCAAGGGCTTTCGGCTGGTGGATGAATCATAGAGAGGGGCCCACCATTTCTCGTCAGAGACCAATGCCTCTGTGTCAGTGGCCGTGGGATTTCCATGGTCCGACCTTAGGATGACCCCTTTTTATGGCGAAATAAGGTATTAAGCAAGGTCGTTCTCTCTGGAGCCATAAAAGATTGACGAGGGAAGCGCTGAGCTGTGCTTTGTTTAGAGCAAGGCTGCAGCACCTCCACGGCCTCCCCTGGTCCAGGCGCTGGTCACGCTAAACAGCGTGTCCCCCAGCCTGCGTTCGGCTCTGTCTTCGTACCCGGGCCTTTTACAATTGTGCAACTGCTTTATTTCATTGTCTCAGTCCAAATGTAAATAACAGAACCCTGTATGGCAGCCTTGGAAATGGAGAACTGACCTGGGAACCTGGGTGCTTCCTCGTTTGCTGTGCTTCGCACTTGGGTTTTAAATCCTTCATCTACACTTGCTTTGAAATATTCTGCACCAGAGAGTTCACTATATGTCTCTATGTCATTTGACTTATTTTCAATAATGAATATATTCAGCATGAGTAAAATAGAATTGCAATATAGACACTAAAAGTGCGAGTTCACACATTCTTTATATTAATTTTAATTCAATGCTTTCCATTTCTCCATTGCTTCAGACCCAGGAGCTTAGAATATTTACATTTGTCTGTTAAAGAGATGATGAATGCCTCACTAGCACATACCATGTGCTAAGAATGTTCCCCTTTTACTACTTACAACATTCAATTAGGTACATAATGAAATTCCCAGTTTTCAAATGAGCAGCCCAAGTCTTAGTGAAGAAAAGTAACTTGTCCAAAGTCACACAACTACAAATAGAAGAGCCAATTTTCACTGTAAATAAATCTCATTCTAATTTTTTTTTTTAAGATTTTATTTATTTGTCAGAGAGAGAGAGAGAGCGCGCAGGGGGCAGGGGGAGCAGCAGGCAGAGGGGGAGGGAGAAGCAGACTCCCACTGAGCAGGGAGCCCCATGCAGGACTGGATCCCAGGACCTTGGGATCATGATCTGAGCTAAAGGCAGACGCTTCACTGACCTCACTACCCAGGCACGCCACAAATCCATGGTGGTGGTTGTTGTTGTTTTATATAAAATACTCTCGTCCAGGACTTGCTATGGGAGAGACTGTTTTTCTCAAATTTTACCTTTCCTTCTATCCCCTAAGAAGATAAACAATTTTCATATATAAAACATTCTTTAAAACAAAACAAACTTCTTACTAATTAATTAGTGAGAGGTGTCAGAGGGTACAACCAAAACAAGCAGCCCCCCAAACCAAAAGAAAAACCTGAAGCAATAATTCAGATTGAAGTGTTTTAACAAACATGAAAATGTTGTTGATATCACTGCCTACTACTGGTGTCCCCAGTGGCATGATGACGTTTCCTCGTTCCTGAGTCCTTGCATTTGCCGGCTTTGCCAGACCTCGCTTTTCTTCTGGTTGCCAGGGGCGGGGCGTGCTGGACCTTCCCACCTCACTCGGTCCAGGTACGGATATGGAGTTCCTTTCATTAAACTTCTGTAAGAAATTGGATTCTCTTCCCAAGGTGGGACCTGGAAAACACAAGGAGGTCCATTTTAATTATGTCCTTTTTCTTCCTCTCTTATTTTTTTCTTTTTAAGTTTAAATTTAGTTAATTAACATATAACGTATTATTAGTTTCCGAGGTAGAAGGCAGTGGTTCATCCTTATACACTACTCAGGGCTCATTACCTCGCGCACTCTCCATCCTGCGCTTAGTCTTCCTCACATCGTAAGAATATGTTTGCAAAATTAACCTGAGAATTTCCATTGGGTACATTTGCAGCGGGGACAGCTACCTGCGCTGAGCTCCTGTGTCAGTCCTGAGAAACCTAATGAGCCCGAGCGTGTGGGGTGCAATGTCCACTTTCAAATCCTGAATTATTAAGGTCAAAGAGGTGTGGCCGTATTCAGTTCCTGTGCACAGACTTTGCTTGACCAGAAGCCTCGATTCATTACCAGATCAAATCCGGGGGGGGTTTGTTTTGCCAGTTGCTAACCAGTTTAAGTGGGTTATACAGAAAGACTCTATATGACATTAAATGACCTTCCTAAAAGCTTATTTCTCTCCCAACTGCTCATATTAGAATCAATTTCAGAAGTCATTCAAAATGCTTCGTTTATGAGCTTCCTAAGTGCATTGACCACTCACCAGATGTCCGAGTCACACCAATCTGCTGCTTGCCTTTCACTGACCGCGTCCATAGGAAACTCTCGCACCCCAGAGCAGCGTGGTTGCCATGCTGGGTCCTGGGGAGAAAGAGGTGCTCACTGGGTGCGGGCAAAGCAGACTGAGTCACAAGGTGAACTTAAAATGGTAACATTAGGTTCTCCCAGGTTGAATTTAGAAATACATTATTTTTTCAGACTTCTCAGTGTGTTTCAAGCATTTATAACTCCTTCGATGTGATGTACGTTGATTGGAAATGAATGGAAACTCGCCTCCCCCGCCTTGATGGTCCTAGGGTTATTCTATGGCTGTTGGAGACCTGGTTGTTTTGAATGTCCTGTTAACCCAAGCACTCTGTCTAAGAGGCACACACGTCTCTGTTTTTTCCTTAAGTGATGAGATTATCATCGTCCACTGTCGCTGGCTCACTCTGAACAAAGTGTCACTTAATCGTGAAGTCATTTCTGCATTTGAACACGACATATTTAGATAAAAAGGCTTAAATCGTAGTTCTCAGTAAACGAGGATCGCAACTCTTAACTCTAATGAAGCCAACAGTCTGTTTCACGGATTTTCATAAACTAAAAAAACAAAACAAAACAAATTATTGCTCTTCTCCTTCACGTGGCCTTTTCTATATGCGAGTGACCACATATCCACTGCTCAGAGCAGATTCTGAAAATACCAAAAGATGATATAAAAACCGCCTGAATAATTTTTAATGTTCCTACAACATATAAACAGAACTGGACCAAGTAAAACTAATGGCGACCGGGGCGCCTGGGGGCCTCAGTGGGTTAAGCCTCTGCCTTCAGCTCAGGTCATGATCTCAGGGTCCTGGGATTGAGCCCCACATCGGGCTCTCTGCTCTGCAGGGAGCCTGCTTCCCTCCCCCCCCCTCTGCCTGCCTCTCTGCCTACTTGTGATCTCTGTCTGTCAAATAAATAAATAAAATTAAAAAAAAATAATGGAGACCAACCAAATGGTTACTATAAAATAAATGTAAACAAATTGAAAAATATTGGTAAAACAGCATCTTGGAATGAAAACTTAAGTTCTGTATTTGTACTTTCTTGATTGTTCCGTTTCTATGATAAGAACTGTGGATATTGTGAAATATATATTTATTTTGTAGAAATATATCATAAAAGGGACAAGGTAGGCATCAATAAATAGAAAGTTATGGAACATCAACCAAATGAAGAGTAATAAACACAAATATACCATTTAAAATATGAAACATAATACCTGTTTTCCTGATTTTACGCAAAGACAGTTGCTTTCTATATGTTGGGTCTACTAAAACCTCACAGCTAATGATCATTTTCTTTTTTGATGTCATGGGGTAAAACTGAATTATGTAGCTAACCATAATGAACATTGTTAGGTTATTTCTGAATTCCATAGGGAAAGTGTTAAATTACTTTTTTGTTCACTAAATTGTCATGTGTACCCAGGTACTTAGTCAAAAGCTTCTTAAAGGTGAGGATGAAAAACTTGGAAATATTAGGAGCGCCTGGGTGGCTCAGTTAAGCACCTGCCTTCAGCTCAGATCTTGATCCCAGGGTCCTGGGCTGGAGCCCTGCATTGGGCTCCCTGTTCCAACGGGAGCCTGCTTCTCCCTCTGCCTCTGCCCTACTACCGCACTGACGTCCCAACTCATGCTTGCTTTGTCTCTCTCTCTCTCTCTCTCAAATTAAAAAAAAAAAAAAATCTTCAAAAAAACCTTGGAAATATTAAAACATGGAAATTACTCAGATTAATTTAACTATGTTAGGATAGGGGTTTTATCCACCTTCCCCAAATGAAGTAAAAATTCGGCCAAAAAACTCTAGCAGTATTTAGCCAAGTGAAATTGGTATTACCTTCTTTGGGGATGTTTAAGACAAAAAAAGAAACATTGAGTAGAATGATATAGGGGAAGAGTGTGAGTCAGACCGTCCAACAATCTTTGTGAGCCTCTGTTTACTTGTTTGCCAAATGGAGGAAATGCGGCATAGAAATAATATTTATAAATTCCCCAGCATCCAGCAGCAGCTCAATAATGACAAGGGAGCCAACACGACGCCTATCTCGGGGTCCTCAGCCTTGCCCCTGGCTTTGCCGAGTACGGAGCATGCCACCTTGACCTCTTGGGTCTGCTTCCCTCTCTCGTTTTTGAGAGTGGCCTCTGTTTTGCCAGACGTGGTCCATTAGGTCAGGAGCAGCACAGCCGGGCTGTACTGAAGAGGAGACTGGGGAGGAGGAGGAGGCGAGAGGCAGGCGCTCAGCGCTGGAAGGGGGGGGCATTTGGGTAAAGGGAGGGTATGAAAGTGGGAATGCAGTGAGCAGAGGAGTGGGCAAACGCTTCACAGCAGGGCTGCAGGCCTACTCACGCTGCTCATGGTGTTTGTGAAAATCAAGTAAAAGGCAAATTATTATGAAAGTGGTTTTGGTTCCTAGAATATGTTCTTTTGAACTCAATACCCCTCGGACACTGAATTATGTAGCTCCTCCCTCTGCTTGCACTAAAATACATAGGGTCGTCATTCTCTACAGAGATGCGGGTGCATTCCTGCCTCTTAACAAACGTGGGGTAGACCTCTCCACTCCTTCTCTGCACCCACACGCTCCCTACGTTAGAAAGACACCGCCTCCTCCGCGATAACTACTGTCCCTGAATCATCTCACTGGCAGACGAATTTTGCAGGAACTCCATCTGGCTTGTCTGTACCGATCTTTTGTCAGGAGGAAGGGTTGCTCAGGAACGAGCTTGAGATGGAGATTCAGGTGAGCGTGATTCACTGAGGGATGCCAGCAGGAGTAGGAGGACATGCGGTGGGGGGATCCAGCAGGAGAGGAGCTAAGGAGAGTTGTGGTTTCAGCAAGACTCTGGCCCCATCACACGGGATGTTCTGGAACATTAATTGCATCACTGGGTTGGTCCAGCCTTGAGCTAAGGGTATCAGCCTTTGGATGCTGAAGTCACTCCGACGTCGACTGTGGGCTCTGCATCACCCCCTGGGAAAAATACCGAGCCTCCCATCCACTGAGGGAGGCTCTCCAGAGGAGGAGGTCGTATCGAGCCAGGGGGTGGCCGACACTCACAGCAGCCCAGTCGAGGTTACCTGGAAGGTGTGTCCATCCCACCCACTACCAAGTCTTCCTGAGAGCCTCTCCCACTCTTTACCTTGTGTTGTAGAAATTCTGTTGTATTTCGACTTGATTGTGAGTTTCTGGAGGAGAAATTCAGTGCAATGTTTACCTCGTACTTCACAAGACATGCAGCCCAGGTCCCTTCCTGTGAGCCATGGGACGGACTTTGGGATTGGATGCCAGGATTTAATTTCTAATGGGAAGGAGACTCAGAGTACGGGTCCAGCTCATTCTGTGTCGGTACGGAGTAGACCAGGGGGGACGCGCGCATTCGTGGGGAGCCTCCTGAGAGCTCAGGAACGCGCAGGCTCTCCCACGCTACAGGAGTGTCCGCAGCAGAAGGGTATGACCGAGGGCGGGTGAAGGCGGCTCACACGAGGGCTGAGTGACCTGTTCCCACGCACTGGGCTGAGAGACACGATTCTTCCCCGGGCCTCAGCAAAATGACGTGTGTCCGCACCTTTTACACCTCCAGGAGAGTCAGGGCGAATGACCGGCTTATCCGATGCGTGAACACCGTGGGTTTGGTGGCCATGTTGGATGCATAAATGAGTGACATATTGACATGCAGAATGTCTCACACATACACATTGTAAAAACCCCCAAAAGATCAGTGGGAATGAGAGGGGAAGACAATTTGAGGATAACTCTGTTTGACCCAAACTTCCCCAGGGTTTGCCACAGCCCCACTGCTGCCCACACCACCTGTGGTCTGGACACGCCCAGGTTCAAGGGTCCATCTTGATTCCTCACCTGCGTTCTTTTTTTTTCTTTCTTTTTTTTTTTTTTTTAAAGATTTTATTTATTTGTGAGAGAGAGAGAGAGAGCGCAAGCACAGGCAGAGAGGGTGGCAGGCAGAGTCAGAGGGAGAAGCAGGCTCCCTGCGGAGCAAGGAGCCCGATGTGGGACTCGATACCAGGACGCTGGGATCATGACCTGAGCCGAAGGCAGCTGCTTAACCAACTGAGCCACCCAGGCGTCCCCCTCACCTGCGTTCTTATCCCAAAGGCTGGGGACACACTTTCCTGGTGGCCCAGGCAGCTTCTGTAGCTGAACACGAGAGATAATCACCACCACCCAGGTCATCACCAGCCTTGGGCCGCATCGCCATCAGAAAGAATGTTTGGATTTGTGTTTCACAGAACCTTCTACATTTCAGTGAAAATAAAGTCTACCTGGATTAGTTTGCTAATTTTTCCCATACTGTAATTTTCTGTCAAAATCAGGTTTGGCAACATAAATGTTGCTAATGGAAAAAGTTGCTGATGCATTCTTGTATTTTTTTTCCCCATGGGATGAGCTTCGGGAGATTAAACTCAGCCTTCAGTGGTTGGGAAACTCTGTTCTTGAAAGCTAAATGGAAGCTGATCGTAAATCTCTAGATGCTTCCAGGCACTGTTAATTTGGAGATGTGCTGATGATGTAATTAGTAATATATAAAAATAAGAACTCCAAAAGCAGACGGCTGTTCTCATGCTCTGGCAGAGAGGCAGGTGGGAAGCTGGGTTCGGATGGGGTATAATCATTTTATACCTCTGCACAGAAAATCTCGTAAGAAAAGTGCCTCTTCATTAGCTGCCACAAAGAATTATCTGTGTCCTGGGAGTAGCATGTGACAATATTTTTTGCTGAATTTCAAAAGAGCCCACATAACTAACGGCGTGGCACTGACACACTAAAAGAGCAAAACCGGTCAATCCCTTTGTGGCAGCTGTGCTCTGCAGTCAGGAGACGTGGGCGTCTCGGAAGCCCTAAGGGGCGGGGGCTTTGCGGGGAATTAGTTCTTTCTTAGAGCCCTGGACGAGAGCAAGGGGGAGTTGGTTTGAGCGCTGGGGATGCTCTGCTTTTGTTCTGTCCCTTCCTGTGTCCTTCTCATCCTTGAGTAGGCACAGGGGAAGGGAAGGCGCGTTCCCTGGGGTCCGGCGGAGTCACCCTGCGGGCTGCCTGTGGTTCAGGCCCCTGTCGGCCTTCCTGAAGCCAGCGGCCACAGCCCTGTGATCCCGGCTTCCATAGTCACGGTGATGTGAGAGGTGGCCCAGGCTCTCCCTCTAACACTCCGCAGATATGACGGAGATGGAGGGCCAGTGTGAGCCGCAGACAGCCGCTGACCCAGAAGGACAGCCAGAGACAGCCAGAGAGCTTCCCTCCTCACGGCTGGGCCCAGAGCACAGCCCCAGGGACCTGGCCCCTCCCTCCCTCCCCTACAGGCACACTTACAGGAACCCACATTGAAACGAAGGTATTTTTAAACCTTATTATAGGGCTGATATTTTTAGCTCTTATTTTGAAAGGTGTTCTTTCTCCCTCGTCTGCTTCAGACCCATCTCATCTACTTCTGCCTGTTTTCTGCAGCCACTCAAGCTCCCCAGGACCTGACCGCCCCCCCGCCTCAGGCCTATGTATAATGACGGGGCAGGGGGGCTGAGGGGGGAGAGAGAGGAGGGCCATGGCTGTCTGTCCACCGTGCTCGCTTGCTGGGAGACCCTCGGCTTCTCTGTGTCTCAGTTTCTTCGGCCGTAATCTGGACATAGCGACACTCCTCTCCAGGGGACTGTCATGAAGGTTGACGGAGTTAGTATCTGGAAAACTACTTAGAGCGGCCCCTGGCGCAGAGTCAGGGCTGTATCATTCTTTGTTTTCATTAGTATTTTCAGAGCTGATCTCAGGCCAGGTGACGGAAGGTCAGCATCCATCCCTCTCTACGGGGGTCCTAGAAGGAAGCTGTCCACCCACCCTGGCTCTGGAGGCCTGTCGCACACACCTCCTCAGTGTAACCCACTGCCCTGCCTCTGCTCCCGGCACCCAGTGATTTAGAGTCTTAAGGAGAACTGTGGGGCCTGTGATGCTACTTAGGAGACCCTCCCACTGCTGCCCCCGTGGCCTGCACCTGTCCAACGGGGATGGACAGACTTCTGCTCAGTGCCACTCCCAAATTTCGATGGATTGTCCGTGCTCATTAAGAGACGAAGAAACACTGTGCTCTGATTTCAGCCTAGCGGGGGTCTTCTGTCTTTTCTCATTGGGTCAGATTTTCCTCCAAAAACAGAAGCGATGTTTTGATCAGCCTCATTGCCTAAGACCTTTATGCTCATAGAAAAATCGTACATACATACACATACATCTGAAAATCAATACAACTTGTTAAATAAAATAATTAAAATGTAAATGGCATTTAAATGAAGTATTCAATTCTTAGTCAACTAAGAAAATGCTAATGATGTAATTCTCAGTGAAAAAGACAACATATAAAATTGTATATATCACATGGTTTTATGCCCACGTATTTAGCCAAATAGAAAAAAGCAAACAGGATTGGGGTCAAGATGGCGGAGAAGTAGCAGGCTGAGACTGCTTCAGCTAGCCGGAGATCAGCTAGATAGCTTATCTAAAGATTGCAAACACCTGAAAATCCATCGGCAGATCGAAGAGAAGAAGAACAGCAATTCTGGAAACAGAAAAACAGCCACTTTCTGAAAGGTAGGACCGGCGGAGAAGTGAATCCAAAGCGACGGGAAGATAGACCCCGGGGGGAGGGGCCGGCTCCCGGCAAGCGGCGGAGCAACGGTGCACAAAATCAGGACTTTTAAAAGTCTGTTCCGCTGAGGGACATCGCTCCAGAGGCTAAACCGGGGCGAAGCCCACGCGGGTTCAGCGTGGCCTCAGGTCCCGCAGGGTCACAGAAGGAACAGGGGTGTCTGAGTGTCGCAGACCTTGCGGGTATTGGAACGGGAAAGCCGGCTACAGAGACAGAGCCGACAGTAAGCTCACAGCTCAGTGTTACCTTGAACTGGTCGCAGGCTCGGAGAGCTCGGAGCACGGCCGGAGGTCAGGCAGACGGGAGTAACTGGGCGCTGTTCTCTGAGGGCGCACTGAGGAGTGCGGCCCTGGGCTCTCGGCTCCTCCGGGCCGGAGACCAGGAGGCCGCCATTTGTATTCCCGTCCTCCGGAACTCTACGGAAAGCGCTCAGGGAACAAAAGCTCCTGAAAGCAAACCCGAGCGGATTACTCACCCCGGCCCCGGGTAAGGGCGGTGTAATTCCGCCTGGGGCAAAGACACTTGAGAATCACTACAACAGGCCCCTCCCCCAGAAGATCAACAAGAAATCCAGCCGACACCAAGTTCACCTACCAAGGAGTGCGGTTTCAATACCAAGGAGAGCAGCAGAATTCGGAGGAGGAGAAAGCCAAGCACGGAACTCATGGCTTTTTCCCTGTGATTTTTTTTTAGTCTTGCAGTTAATTTAATTTTTTTCTTTTTCATTTTTTTTTTTTTTTTCTTTTCTCGCCTTCGGGTAAAATTTTTTTTTTTTTTAACTGTTACCTTTTTCTTTTTTAACGATTTTTTACTAGTTTATCTAATATATATATTTTTTCTTTTTTACATTTTTCTTAGGTGTTTTCCTTTTTTTTTTTTTTTAACTCTTTTCTTTTCTTTTTTTTTTTTTTTTTTTTCTTTCTTCCTTTTTGAACCTCTTTTTATCCCCTTTCTCCCCCCTCACGATTTTGGATCTCTTCTAATTTGGTGAAAGCATTTTTTCCTGGGGTTGTTGCCACCCTTTTAGTATTTTACTTGCCCCTTCATATACTCTTATCTGGACAAAATGACAAGACGGAAAAATTCAACACAAAAAAAAGAACAAGAGGCAGTACCGAAGGCTAGGGACCTAATCAATACAGACATTGGTAATATGTCAGATCTAGAGTTCAGAATGACAATTCTCAAGGTTCTAGCCGGGCTCGAAAAAGGCATGGAAGATATTAGAGAAACCCTCTCGAGAGATATAAAAGCCCTTTCTGGAGAAATAAAAGAACTAAAATCTAACCAAGTTGAAATCAAAAAAGCTATTAATGAAGTGCAATCAAAAATGGAGGCTCTCACTGCTAGGATAAATGAGGCAGAAGAAAGAATTAGTGATATAGAAGACCAAATGACAGAGAATAAAGAAGCTGAGCAAAAGAGGGACAAACAGCTACTGGACCACGAGGGGAGAATTCGAGAGATAAGTGACACCATAAGACGAAACAACATTAGAATAATTGGGATTCCAGAAGAAGAAGAAAGAGAGAGGGGAGCAGAAGGTATACTGGAGAGAATTATTGGGGAGAATTTCCCCAATATGGCAAAGGGAACGAGCATCAAAATTCAGGAGGTTCAGAGAACGCCCCTCAAAATCAATAGGAATAGGCCCACACCCCGTCACCTAATAGTAAAATTTACAAGTCTCAGTGACAAAGAGAAAATCCTGAAAGCAGCCCGGGAAAAGAAGTCTGTAACATACAATGGTAAAAATATTAGATTGGCAGCTGACTTATCCACAGAGACCTGGCAGGCCAGAAAGAGCTGGCATGATATTTTCAGAGCACTAAACGAGAAAAACATGCAGCCAAGAATACTATATCCAGCTAGGCTATCATTGAAAATAGAAGGAGAGATTAAAAGCTTTCAGGACAAACAAAAACTGAAAGAATTTGCAAATACCAAACCAGCTCTACAGGAAATATTGAAAGGGGTCCTCTAAGCAAAGAGAGAGCCTACAAGTGGTAGATCAGAAAGGAACAGAGACCATATACAGTAACAGTCAACTTACAGGCAATACAATGGCACTAAATTCATATCTCTCAATAGTTACCCTGAATGTTAATGGGCTAAATGCCCCTGTCAAAAGACACAGGGTATCAGAATGGATAAAAAAACAAAACCCATCTATATGTTGCCTCCAAGAAACTCATTTTAAGCCCGAAGACACCTCCAGATTTAAAGTGAGGGGGTGGAAAAGAATTTACCATGCTAATGGACATCAGAAGAAAGCAGGAGTGGCAATCCTTATATCAGATCAATTAGATTTTAAGCCAAAGACTATAATAAGAGATGAGGATGGACACTATATCATACTCAAAGGGTCTGTCCAACAAGAAGATTTAACAATTTTAAATATCTATGCCCCCAACGTGGGAGCAGCCAACTATATAAACCAATTAATAACAAAATCAAAGAAACACATCAACAATAATACAATAATAGTAGGGGACTTTAACACTCCCCTCACTGAAATGGACAGATCATCCAAGCAAAAGATCAGCAAGGAAATAAAGGCCTTAAACGACACACTGGACCAGATGGACATCACAGATATATTCAGAATATTTCATCCCAAAGCAACAGAATACACATTCTTCTCTAGTGCACATGGAACATTCTCCAGAATCGATCACATCCTCGGTCCTAAATCAGGACTCAACCGGTATCAAAAGATTGGGATCATTCCCTGCATATTTTCAGACCACAATGCTCTAAAGCTAGAACTCAACCACAAAAGGAAGTTTGGAAAGAACCCAAATACATGGAGACTAAACAGCATCCTTCTAAAGAATGAATGGGTCAACCGGGAAATTAAAGAAGAATTGAAAAAAATCATGGAAACAAATGATAATGAAAATACAACGGTTCAAAATCTGTGGGACACAACAAAGGCAGTCCTGAGAGGAAAATATATAGCGGTACAAGCCTTTCTCAAGAAACAAGAAAGGTCTCAGGTACACAACCTAACCCTGCACCTAAAGGAGCTGGAGAAAGAACAAGAAAGAAACCCTAAGCCCAGCAGGAGAAGAGAAATCATAAAGATCAGAGCAGAAATCAATGAAATAGAAACCAAAAAAACAATAGAACAAATCAACGAAACTAGGAGCTGGTTCTTTGAAAGAATTAATAAAATTGATAAACCCCTGGCCCGACTTATCAAAAAGAAAAGAGAAAGGACCCAAATAAATAAAATCATGAATGAAAGAGGAGAGATCACAACTAACACCAAAGAAATACAAACTATTATAAGAACATACTATGAGGAACTCTACGCCAACAAATTTGACAATCTGGAAGAAATGGATGCATTCCTAGAAACATATAAACTACCACAACTGAACCAGGAAGAAATAGAAAGCCTGAACAGACCCATAACCAGTAAGGAGATTGAAACAGTCATTAAAAATCTCCAAACAAACAAAAGCCCAGGGCCAGACGGCTTCCCGGGGGAATTCTACCAAACATTTAAAGAAGAACTAATTCCTATTCTCCTGAAACTGTTCCAAAAAATAGAAATGGAAGGAAAACTTCCAAACTCATTTTATGAGGCCAGCATCACCTTGATCCCAAAACCAGACAAGGATCCCACCAAAAAAGAGAGCTATAGACCGATATCCTTGATGAACACAGATGCGAAAATACTCAACAAAATACTAGCCAATAGGATTCAACAGTACATTAAAAAGATTATTCACCACGACCAAGTGGGATTTATTCCAGGGCTGCAAGGTTGGTTCAACATCCGCAAATCAGTCAATGTGATACAACACATCAATAAAAGAAAGAACAAGAACCATATGATACTCTCAATAGATGCTGAAAAAGCATTTGACAAAGTACAGCATCCCTTCCTGATCAAAACTCTTCAAAGTGTAGGGATAGAGGGCACATACCTCAATATCATCAAAGCCATCTATGAAAAACCCACCGCAAATATCATTCTCAATGGAGAAAAACTGAAAGCTTTTCCGCTAAGGTCAGGAACACGGCAGGGATGTCCATTATCACCACTGCTATTCAACATAGTACTAGAGGTCCTAGCCTCAGCAATCAGACAACAAAAGGAAATTAAAGGCATCCAAATCGGCAAAGAAGAAGTCAAATTATCACTCTTCGCAGATGATATGATACTATATGTGGAAAACCCAAAAGACTCCACTCCAAAACTGCTAGAACTTATACAGGAATTCAGTAAAGTGTCAGGATATAAAATCAATGCACAGAAATCAGTTGCATTTCTCTACACCAACAGCAAGACAGAAGAAAGAGAAATTAAGGAGTCAATCCCATTTACAATTGCACCCAAAACCATAAGATACCTAGGAATAAACCTAACCAAAGAGACACAGAATCTATACTCAGAAAACTATAAAGTACTCATGAAAGAAATTGAGGAAGACACAACGAAATGGAAAAATGTTCCATGCTCATGGATTGGAAGAATAAATATTGTGAAAATGTCTATGCTACCTAAAGCAATCTACACATTTAATGCAATTCCTATCAAAGTACCATCCATCTTTTTCAAAGAAATGGAACAAATAATGCTAAAATTTATATGGAACCAGAAAAGACCTCGAATAGCCAAAGGGATATTGAAAAAGAAAGCCAACGTTGGTGGCATCACAATTCCGGACTTCAAGCTCTATTACAAAGCTGTCGTCATCAAGACAGCATGGTACTGGCACAAAAACAGACACATAGATCAATGGAACAGAATAGAGAGCCCAGAAATAGACCCTCAACTCTATGGTCAACTAATCTTCGACAAAGCAGGAAAGAATGTCCAATGGCAAAAAGACAGCCTCTTCAATAAATGGTGCTGGGAAAATTGGACAGCCACATGCAGAAAAATGAAATTGGACCATTTCCTTACACCACACACAAAAATAGACTCAAAATGGATGAAGGACCTCAATGTGCGAAAGGAATCCATCAAAATCCTTGAGGAGAACACAGGCAGCAACCTCTTTGACCTCAACCGCAGCAACATCTTCCTAGGAACAACGCAAAAGGCAAGGGAAGCAAGGGCAAAAATGAACTATTGGGATTTCATCAAGATCAAAAGCTTTTGCACAGCAAAGGAAACGGTTAACAAAATCAAAAGACAACTGACAGAATGGGAGAAGATTTTTGCAAACGACATATCAGATAAAGGACTAGTGTCCAGAATCTATAAAGAACTTAGCAAACTCAACACCCAAAGAACAAATAATCCAATCAAGAAATGGGCAGAGGACATGAACAGACATTTCTGCAAAGAAGACATCCAGATGGCCAACAGACACATGAAAAAGTGCTCCATATCACTCGGCATCAGGGAAATACAAATCAAAACCACAATGAGATATCACCTCACACCAGTCAGAATGGCTAAAATCAACAAGTCAGGAAATGACAGATGTTGGCGAGGATGCGGAGAAAGGGGAACCCTCCTACACTGTTGGTGGGAATGCAAGCTGGTGCAGCCACTCTGGAAAACAGCATGGAGGTTCCTCAAAATGTTGAAAATAGAACTGCCCTATGACCCAGCAATTGCACTATTGGGTATTTACCCTAAGGATACAAACGTAGTGATCCAAAGGGGCACATGCACCCGAATGTTTATAGCAGCAATGTCCACAATAGCCAAACTATGGAAAGAACCTAGATGTCCATCAACAGATGAATGGATCAAGAAGATGTGGTATATATACACAATGGAATACTATGCAGCCATCAAAAGAAATGAAATCTTGCCATTTGCGACAACATGGATGGAACTAGAGCGTATCATGCTTAGCGAAATAAGTCAAGCAGAGAAAGACAACTATCATATGATCTCCTTGATATGAGGAAGTGGTGATGCAACATGGGGGCTTAAGTGGGTAGGAGAAGATAAAGGAAACAAGATGGGATTGGGAGGGAGACAAACCATAAGTGACTTTTAATCTCACAAAACAAACTGAGGGTTGCTGGGGGGAGGGGGTTTGGGAGAAGGGGGTGGGATTATGGACATTGGGGAGGGTATGTGCTTTGGTGAGTGCTGTGAAGTGTGTAAACCTGGTGATTCACAGACCTGTACCCCTGGGGATAGAGTATTATGCCTCCATCAGAAAGGATGAATACCCAACTTTTGTAGCAACATGGACGGGACTGGAAGAGATTATGCTGAGTGAAATAAGTCAAGCAGAGAGAGTCAATTATCATATGGTTTCACTTATTTGTGGAGCATAACAAATAGCATGGAGGACATGGGGACTTAGAGTGGAGAAGGGAGTTGGGGGAAATTGGAAGGGGAGGTGAACCATGAGAGACTATGGACTCTGAAAAACAATCTGAGGGTTTTGAAGGGACGGGGGGTGGGAGGTTGGGGTACCAGGTGGTGGGTATTATAGAGGGCACGGATTGCATGGAGCACGGGGTGTGGTGCAAAAATAATGAATACTGTTATGCTGGAAATAAAAAAAAAATAAAAAATAAATTAAATAAAAAAAAAAAAAAAAAAAAAAAAAAAAAAAAAAAAAAAAAAAGAAAAAAGCAAACAAACAAACAAAACAAAATGGATATTTACCTGGTGCTGGTGGAATTATAGGTCTTCTATATATTTTAAAAATCATTTTCTATATTTTTGAAGATTTTAATAATGGATTTTACTTTATTAATTTGAGAAAAAAAGAAATGAAGAGTATTATTTTTAGAAAACCTGAGTAAGAAGCATTTACTCAACCCCGTGGGTACTTACTGTTGTCTATTTCCGCCATTCATCAGACTGAAAATCTTTCAACTCTGATGTTGGAAGGCTCCTTTGAAGAACCGTAATGAAAATTCAGAAAATTTGTTGTGCTGATGCTCGGGTTCACTGACCATGAGGGTGCTGGAATTTGTTGTGCTGATGCTCGGGTTCACTGACCATGAGGGTGCTGGAGGCTACTGCCCTCTCACTGCAGCCAGTGCTAACATCTCATAAGCATCTAGTACACTTTCCTAATTTGGCTGGCTTATCGATTCAAATAAACCCTTGACAGCAATAGTATCCGTGATCTGAAAGATTTCTGATCCAGTCATTCAAAAAAATAAAATAAAATTCTCCGTTTCCTATACCCAGAAGCCAAGAGTTTTCTTTCTCCATTGTTGAGTCCCACTCTGGTTTCTGTGATTTCCCATGCTCTCAGTTGACCCCTGAATCCCAGACCTAAGCATCGGGACTGGGAGTCTGAGCCGACCTGGAGTGGCCTGGAGGGTTCTGGCGGGTGACACGGCAGGTGACTCAGGGGGACAGAATTTCTCCCAGAGGTGCAGCGGCAGAGCCTGTTGTGCCTGATAGAGCGGCGTAGTCGCGCTCGAGGGCACTGGTGCAGCCGTTTCTTCAATGATACACAAGAAGATTTTGGAACTTTTTGGAACTAGTTTTCCTGAAATTCCCATTTAACTAACCGTGGAGAATGAAGTTATTTTTCAAAAGTATAGGTTGCACTTTTCCGAGTTTAGTCACACTACAAAACAAGTCATCTTTAGATATTAAACAATAAAAAAATGTAGATTTTGAGAAAATGGAAATAGAGAAGTGCCCACAAAGAACACAACTTGCCCTTCGCCCTCTGGGAGTAGAGGCAGGTCAGAGTTTGAGGAAACAGGGGTCACCCAGATGATCTCTCCCTCCTTCTGAAGGTCTCCTGCCAGACACCCACTTCAACCTGACTTTTGTACCAGTCGGTCAGCACTAGCATGGGCCATCCTGCCATCTTTGTTGATTTGTGCACTGCTTCCATGAGTTCCACGATGGAGAACTTCCTGAAGACAGAAGGGAGCATGTAGCGCTCATCAGAGCAGAAGGAGAGAGCTCAGATGATGTGGAATTCAGGGTAGGGGAGTCGCAAGTATTCCAGTGTCAGTCACGAGCTGTCCAGACCCACATTCAGTTGTGTGTCACCTACTGGAGTAGAACTTGTGGGGTGTGCTCGTGTCTGAGGTCTTGGCAGGCGAGGTCCTCTCTCTGGTCACCGCTATAGGTCCCCCATGCCATCCCTGTGGGTGCCAACAGTGCCCTGCCTCCTGGACACACGGTGCTTTCCACTTGCTTCCTGCGTCTTCCTTCCTGGTGGTACAGCAAAGCCCACCAGAGGATCCCGCAGGGCACCTGGCAATGCACAAGCAAGAAGTGGGGGGGAGGGAGACACCAGATTCACAAACTCTTCCTTCCTTCTGCCCTCAGATGGGTGGTCTCCAGCAGCAGCACATACTGCTTCAGCATCCTTGGGTGTCCAGCAACAACTTACAGTGACTTCCACATAATCATGTACCTTTATTCCAATTTATCTTCCTGGGCTGCAAGTTTCTCTTCCTTCATTCTTGCTCTCTAAGACTGTACTACCTCTCCCCCAGACTTCGCTTTCTAGGGACTCCAAGCTGGGACGCTGCCGGAGGAGTGGGGAGCAGTCCAGATCCGGTGGGGCTGGACAGCGATGTTCAGACAGAGAGCTGTGAACAGGAAACAGAAACCAAGTGAGCCCAGATGAACTGGGAATGCTGTGCCTTGCACTTTACTTGGTATAAATGCAAGTGTTGTCCTTATCTATTCAGGAAATGGATGGAAAGAAGGAAGGAAGGAGGGAAAGAAGCAGGAAGAAGCAATCGAGTGCTTGAAACAGGTCAAAGTCGAGAACTGCAAACGGGGAGCCATAGGAGCACCCAGTCCCCAAGGCTGCCCCCGTTGGCCGGGAAGTCTGCTCTGCCGTCCTTCTGACCGCTCAGCGCGCAAACATACAAGCGGCCTGGACCTTAGAGAACTGATTTTAATACTTAAGGTCCTCAGGGCCTCAGCATTTCTGATACATTACAGGCATTTAATCTACTCATTTGATTCCTTTCTCTTTTCAATGTATACTTCTTGAGGACCCACTGTGTGCCGGACATAATTCTGAAACAAGTCCCAAGATGTGTGGCTTTCCTGTGTACATGTACACACATGCCACAGAGCGGTGCCTTGGGGACCAGGCCCTCACAGAAGAGGAGCAATTCTTGCTCTAGCATTTCTCCAGGACTTCCTGCACCTCCTCTGCCCCTCATCCCTTCAGCGTCCTATGTCTCTGTGGCTAGGACTGTTGGAGCCCTGGCTCCTCAGGCCCCAGCGGCGGACTTCTTGTGCCTCTGGATGGTGTTAACCTGAGCAGGTCCTTCAGACCAGGTGGTCCAACAGGACATTCTGAGATGAAGGAACTGTTTTAGATCTACACTATCCTAAATTGTAATCCTTTGCCTCAGGTATGACTAGGGAACAGGATTTTTAAATTTTATTCCATTTTAATGAATTCAAATTTAAAACCCACAGGATGACCAGAACCTATAGTTTTGTATAGTCAAGTTTGCCTACATCTTGCAGGGCCACCCCCTTGCTTGCCAGCATTTCCAGCCCTTCCCTGGATGGCCCTGCCCTACCCCCACACCCAAACCACTGCATTACCTTGCTTGGCTTTTCAGAAATCTCCCATAATTGACGAGTCGGTGGGAGCTTGGAGGAGTTTTGGCAAAGGGTGAGAAACACAGACTGAGGGGAAAGAGCCACTATAGAGCTAAAGAAAAGGGCAGACAACGGTAAATATCTAAGAACAGCAAGAGGAGAAAATATTGCTCTATTCACACAATTTCATCAATGGACTAAAGGCACTTGGGAGATGGAAAAGCTAACAAATGTGGGGGTGGCCCAGGGAAACTGCATCTGAACTGCGGGCACACGGTTGGGTTCAAGAGAAACTGCACGGGAGAGTGAGGGTCCCCCGGAAGAGCCCAAAGTGAGGGTGAGGGCTGATGGAGAAGGGAGAGACCACACAGACACCCTATTGTTCTTGGGATGTAATTGAGTTTGTGAAAATAAATGCAACATCTCCCTCGTGTTTCGCCCTCAGACCTGGTTTATGGAGCCGTAAGTGTTCCCACCACTTCCCTTAAATGAGTGATGATGGATGAAATCATAGAATGGCCACAGGATGACCACAGCCACTGTGATGCCCTCATGAGTCAGAGAAGAACTGAGAAGGAACACGAAATACAATGATATAGCACCAAAGCCTGCATAGGGCAAAAGTGACATTTATAATATATTAAGTATTGGGAAAGTATAGTTAAAAGGACTTGAAAAGTCCCAAATCAGTGTGTAACATATTGAAGCACTTGAGGACACAGTACCAAATATGTGTAGACACACAGAGACTTCCTTCACCAGAATCCCTGTCTGGTGTTGTGGGGCAGCATGGAGACGAGCCAGAATGCTGGGTCACGCACAGCACCTCTGTTTTCTCTCCCAAGCAAACAAAATCCATCTAAGTGTGTCACACACCCTCCATTTGTATGTTTTAAATCCCCAAAAGAGAAATCTTTAATATAGAGTTTGGTTTCCTGCCAGCAGATGTCCTTCTCCATCAAACCAAAGGCTAGAGAACCCAGGCTCACTTGTTTTTAAATGTTTCTCTTTTGAGAGACTTGATTCTTTGAGGGACTTTGCAGCTCATGGGGGCCAGGCTTATTAACAAGGCAGATGCCAAGGCTCCTTCCCTGCCTGGGTACTGATGGAGTCTGGGTCACTGGGCTTAATGGTGTCCACCTGATGCTAGGGAGAAATGGGGGAGTGCCCAAGAAGAGGGACCACCAGCTTTCAGTCTCTAGGCCTGGGGGAGGGGCTAGAGGAAGGTCACCTTCTTGTCTGCCCCCAAGATTCCAGTGTGTGTGGGTCTGAGCATTTGAAATCACTGAGACTCTATTACTCAGAATCTGCTCAAGCCAGCCGAGGACTTAGTCTTGGACCAAGAAGTCAGAGGGAAGCAATTGGTCCAGGGCCACCCAAGTTACTACTGAATGGAGGTCTGCCCACTTGGATGTGCCTCCTCTCAGGCCATGCGAGCCCCTTGGAAGCTGCATGAGGAGCTGTAGGTGAGGAATGTCCAGGAGACAGAGGCTGATGGGACGCCTCCCTCTGGACCGGCATGAATCTCCACTGCTCCAAAATGAAATAATGTAGTCAGACTTCATCCCAGACCATAGGGATGGCTTATTCACATCTGGGGAGGTGGGCTTCCACAAGGCTCTGCAATGCACACCAGCCACTTTTCTCCTTATCCCAAGACTTTTGTGTGTTTCCATGCTCTGTCTTTCTTTCTCTTACCATGCCCTTTTTAAGGTTAATCGGAAACCCAATGCAAGTGTAGACGGGAGAAAAATCCACATTCCGTACTTGGGGAAAATGTGCCAAATGTGTCATTTACGTGAGTAGCTTGAGAAGAGGAGGGCGCTGCGGAGTGGGGGATGGGGTTAGAAGTCAGGAGGGGGAGGGGAACCGTTAAGTCTTCATCACTGAATGCCTACCGTACGCCGCACATCTTACTGGACAGATCAGTGTGTCTTATTTTCTTGAATTCTCCCCAGTGTCCTTGAAGATCACTTTCATTGTTCCTGTTCCGTAGATTCGGAAGCAGAGGCTCGGAGGCTGTGTACATTGTTAGGTAACAAATTAGAAAGTAGTGCACATACTGTTGGGACAAGTGTGCCTGGGTCTTCCTCACAGTAGAGGAAGCTCTGCTCCATCCCAGGCCTGAGACACACCTTCCTTTGTCCTTCGATTACCTCACCTCTGGCCACTTCCTTACATAGAACTTCCATATTTTCTCCGCTTATTTTCTTTCTTTCTTTCTTTCTTTTTTTTTTTTTTTTTTGGATTTTATTTATTTATTTGACAGAGAGAGATCACAAGTAGCAGAGAGTCAGGCAGAGAGAAAGGAGGAAGCAGGCTCCCCACTGAGCAGAGAGCCCGATGGGGCTCGATCCCAGGACCCTGGGATCATGATCTGAGCTGAGGGCAGAGGTTTTAACCCACGGAGCCACCCAGGAGCCCCCACTCTCTGCTTATTTTCTTCATTTCCTTTATTGTCATTTCTTCAGGGTTTGTTTGGTATTTGCTGGAGACGCTATCTGTTCTGGTTATTATTATACTTTAAGTGCCAAGCCCATAACAAACATGAGCCTCCTGGGATGAACGAATGAATGACCTACACACAGCGTCGAGGACCAAAAGCCCATATTTTGTTTGCCTAGTGCCCTTTGTATTTGTGCGACTGGTTATGACTCTTAAACAAGTCACGCTCTGTCTTTTACTTCTCTCCTGGAAAAACAAAATCCAGCATCGATAGGACCTGGACATCTCTCCCAAAATGCCTAATGCATGTTGCATCCATAAAACATTCACGAGGCTGAAATCCTCACTCACCTTCATTCCCCACTGAGCATCGTGTCATGTATGCTCAGTGATTAGTAATAAATACCCAAAGTATTAAATATGTAGTTGGACAATCTGTTATATTATTTACATAATAGAATTGTGGTGGGCATAAATGTTAATAAATAACAATGCAATATTATTAGTGATCACTTATGCTTGGAAAATGATAAATTATGCAGGAGCCTCTAAATTCTTGAGTGTGATATTATATTAGATGGAAACTATCAAAGGTGTGTTTTATTCATAGAACACGCTCAGCATTTATACTTTTGACAGCACCAATCATCTCAGTCCAACTTTGTGATTATAGGAGCCCTGTGCTGCATAGACTTTGGTTAATGCTTTGCAAATTGTCAGGGACACCGTGAGTTTCCATGCAATGTCCCGGCCCCACTGTGTTCATAGAACTTTGAAACATGGGATTCCAATGTTCAGGTCTTCGTTGAGGTACCGAAAAGGGGTGCTCACTTGCAAATGTGGTATAATGAGAATGTATCAGATGACCATAACATATGTTTCCGTGACTCCCACAATCTGCAAATGTATTTTCAGGTCCCAGAATAGTTTTGAATGTCTCTGGACTCCCACGTCAAAGCTAGATATTTAGCATGATAGGATGAATTTCTCAGGTACAAATTGTGGAGAGGAGGTAACTCAGGGTTTCTGTGTGCTTACTACATTCTATGTGTTTTACTTCCTATTGTCTTTAATTTTTTGCAAGGAGCCCAAGATACAGCATTACTACACATACTAGCCCACACTCTAAAGCTAAATAAACAATCTTAGGGTCATCAGGTATCTTGCCCAAGGTCTAGATAAGCAGCAAAGCAGGAATTTGAACATAAATCTACCTTGGTTTAAAATTTATGTCTTTTTAGATTGCATTTCAGGCTGACCCCAGGCAACTCAAGCCATACCTTCATCATCATTTATCCAATGGTAGTATTTGGGGTACTAGTTTCGTGTAAGAACAAATGTGAATTGAACTTCTGTTTTGTGCTGATTATCATATGATATTAAAAAAAAAAAAAACATAGTATGTAATCAAGATCTGATCTCTTCTTCCCTTTAAGCTTTAAAAGCTTAAAAAAGTTAGCTCTACTCAATATGATTATTATGTTTTGAAGTAAAGTTAGAACTCCTCTTTTGGGCTTTTTCTCTTTTATTTTTTTATTTGTTTGTTTGTTTGTTTTCTGGTGGTGGGTATTATGACGGGCTTTGCTCTTTTAAAAAGCAGCAGGTATCTGGGGCCAAGCTGATCTCCTGGCTATGCCACCCCCCACCCCATTCCACTGAAATTGTCTTTTCCAAAGCATGCAGCCCCCAGTGCAGCATGGACAGACCCGGTCTTCTAACTCCCTTTCCTGGTTTGCAGAGTGGTAGGCTTTCTGTTTCCCTCTTTGGTTACCAAATGCTCTGGGACTTGCAACCGCCTCCTTCAGTTCTCCCTGTGCTTCTGGTTTCTCCACCAGGGATGCTCCCCAGGGACCTGTGCCAGGGCTGCCTGCAAAGCCCACCTGCCACCTTGTGGCTGGCACGGGAACTTCTCTCTCCGGGCATCCTGGGGCTACCAGACAGCCCCAGGGATTTGACTTGATTTTAATGTTAATTTCATATTTTAATTCATTTATTGTGTTTTGTTTTATTTTACCTTATTTGTCATCCGTGAGGCAGTGTCTCCAACAACCTTTTAGAAGGCCTCAGTGTCTAGGTCTCTTTGGTCTCCCAAGGGAGGTCAGTTCAAGGGCACATCCCTCCCTTTTCCAATCTCTAGTTTTAGGCCTGCTACCATCAGTGCACTTTCATGATAGTGTCTTTGGAAACGATAATTTAGCTTTATAACCAAAATGGTTCTAACGGTTAGGTTTAAAATGGGATCCTTTGGAAAACCAAAAACCGACCAACTAACCAACCAACCAAACAAACAAAAAAACCTTAACACTGCATGTTCTTTGAAAGAAATAGCTCAGTCTTCATGTTTGGGATTCACCGGACTGAATGAATGATCACTACCAAGGTGTTTTCCACTAATGTCTATCCTTTTTCTAAATCGATGGTCCTCAGAGTCGACTGTATATTGGAAGTCCCTTGGTAATTCAGATGGGTAACCAAGAGTGCGTCTAGGCCCTGAACACTTAGATTCCTTTGAGAAAAGACTATAACATAGAGAATTTGGAACAAGATTCGAACAAAGGTTAATACCCTTAACCAGGGTTAGCTATTAGATAGATCTTTAACTAACTATTCCTACTAACTGAAGCAGTTTGGATTCAGAGTTCAGCACTAGGATTTTTGCATTTCTAGAAATTTGTGTGTGAAGAAAACCAGAGAACGTAATAGGAAAGACCTTCAACCCTATGCAAAGTTCGCACCGAAACGGGTCTGATGTTTGCAAGTAAAATCCATAAAAGAACTGGAGGGCAAGTAAGCAGTGGCACTCAGAGTCTTGAAAGGTATTCACAACGTGTATTTCTAGAAGATTTGAGCCCCTTTCTTCTGTGGTCTTTGTCTACTTAAAGAGCTTTGTAACACTGCTGGGTTCTACAGATATTTGGCTTCTCACTTTATTGTATTTTTTAATTGAACAAATAATATTTAAAATAGGTACATATGCTTAACATTGTTTGCAGTGGTAAGTAAAACATTGTGTGCATTTATAAAAATAAGTTATAGTTTCCTCCTTAAGATATCCAGGGAATAAAGGCAATGCATGTCATCCCCCAAAATTCAGCTATAAATATAGATGATACATGTTTTAATATACATTCACCGTTCTAACAAAAGAGGACTTTATAGAGTTTACAAAGCTTGTAATAATAAACACAGCCCAAATTTATGCAATTTATGCAAAGAGATGGTACCAGGCAGTGAAGTGTAGGTAATATAAGATATATACCAAGTAATGCAAATTGATTAAAATTATAATAGTCCATTTTAAAAAATGTCTTAATTAAAAAAAAAAAAAAGTAGCTTTCCTCAGAATGATGCAATATATCCACAACTATTTTGGCTTAATTTTTCTTTGAAACTCCAACAACTCAGTCATTACTTCATGGGTTGCAGTATTTTGAAGGTCAGTGGCTGCTTGTGTTGCATCCGTGGGTAATCAGTAGAAAAGCCCATTGTTGCCCAGGCCACTCTGGGGTTCTGCGGATCTAACCTATTATTCGCCAGAGACCAGAACTAGCTGGACCCTTCCCACTTGGTTACCTGTGAAGAGAAAGCCATATATTTCTTTTGATTTTTTAAATTTTTTTTTCCTAGGAAAGCAAACAGAGAACTACTTTTTTGTTTGTTTTTTTTTCCCCTGTTAAAAACAAAAAAAAAACATAAATGCTAAGGTTAAACCTGCACTTTCTCTGTCCTCATTATAGCAATAGAGAAGGAGATAGGAAAGTGGACAGAATTTTAATATATGTGCTGCTGAAGCGAGTACAGGAAAGTGGACAGAAAACAAACATTTATTGAGCACCTGAAATGTTCTAGAGTCTGGGTCAGTTCTTACTTCACTATTTTATTTTACATCAAACCTTCAGAGAAGTTTAATGATCTCTGTCTCTCAGCTCAGGGGATGAAGCCTCAGAGAGGTTAGATAATTTGCACAATGTTGGGGCGCCTGGCCGGCTCAGCGGGTTCAGTATCCAACTCCCGATATCAGCGCAGGTCCATGATCTCAGGGTCCTGGGATCGAGCCGCTTGGCGGGGTCTGTGCTCAGTGGGGAGTCGGCTTGAGGACTCTCTCGCCCTCCCCCCCTTCCCCTCTTTCACATGCTCTCTCTCTCCAGATAAATAAACAAATCATTAAAAAATAAATGCTCAGTGCTATAGAGCACTGAGTACACCAGATACTCTGTGTAAACCCAGATTTGTAATTCAAGGTCACACTTTTTTGTTTGTTTGTTTGTTTTCCTCTTTACTGAGCTTGGAAAGAGAGAAGGACAGAGAGACAGAGGACAGTCTTCACTTTGGGCCTCTGGTTGTCTCAAGTATTGGCAGGTTCCAAGCCCTTCTATACCGGACATGTGGCTTCTTTCTCGATAGATCCAAAGACCGCATGGCCACTGTTTCCTGGGATCTGAAATCATCATTTCATGTTTTACCCAACCTCTACAGATTCTCAGAAAATGCATGTCAGGCACAGCTCGGCAGGCATTGAGCACAGCCAGAAGGTTGGCTGTCAACTTCTTTCTCTTCCAAGAGGGACATATTTTAGTGTAAACCTGATGTGTCATGATTGCTTCAGTTTGTAAAAAGCTGACACCCGTAGCAGGTGAGCTCTCTTACCGACTCAGATGTTCCCTCCCCCTCTTCACAAGTTGCACTGAAGGGACAGCAAGTGGAGACAATTACAGATGGTGACCTTCCCATTCTTGAAATCATATTTCCGATGCCTTTTTTCTACCTTAGCTCCTATTTAACTTGACCGTCTCCTCCCCCATGCCTGAGCCTCCAACACTCCACTCATGGCTTAGCTGTGCGGGGAGAACTACATTCTCACCCCCTGTTGTTGACAAAAAATAACAGAAGAACACATCCAGGACATGATCCGTTGAAACTGGTGAAGAGAAATAATTTCATGCGGGGAAAAGGGATGTTATCTGTGCAGAACCTGGCCGTGCACCACCGATAGACGGGTTGGGAGGGAAGGGCAGCCGCCTCCAGGGTGAGAGCAGGGAGCAGGGCATCTGCAGGAGGCTGTCCCCCGGCACAGGTGATTAAGAGCCAGGAAGAACAGCTTAGGGTTCATGCTTTCTGTACCAAAGATAGGAGCACATATGCTAATAAGCTTGAGTTATTTAGTGTTGTTTGCCATTTTTTTATTTGAGACAGAGAGACAGAGAGCATGAGGGAGCAAGGGAGAGAGCATGAGCAGGGGAGGGGCCGAGGGAGAAGCAGACGCCCCGCTGAGCAGGGAGCTTGACGTGGGGCTCGATCCCAGAACTCTGAGATCATGACCTGAGTCGGAGGCAGATGCTTCACTGACTGAACCACCCAGGTGACCCTGGGGTTGTTTTTTAAAGTCATTTTTTAGAGCAACTCTGTGCTCATGGCAAAATTGAGAGGCATATATTTTCCATATACCCTTGGCCCTACCCATGCACCGTGCTCCCTATTTTCGACATCTGCCACCAGAGTGGCACATTGTTACACCTGAGGAACCTACATGGACCCGCCATAATTACCCGAGGTGTGTGGTTCACTTCACGGCTCACTGTTGGTGTCGTACCTTCTGTGGGTCTGGACAAATGGATACTGACACGTAGCCACCGTTGTGGTGTCCCCTCGAGTACTTCCCTGACCTCAAGCTCCTCTGGGCATCACCTGCTCATCCGCTCCCCCAACTCCTGGCCACCACGGATCTTTTCACTGTCCCCAAGATTTGGTCTTGGTTGGAAGCTATTTTTACTTTCCATGCAAGGCTGTTCATCTTCATGGCTTCTCCCATTAGCTCCTCATAGCTTTCAGAATAAGTTCAGACCTTTAGCGCACGACGCTTCCCAACCTCGCCCCGCACCACCTTTCCAGTCTCTCCTCTCCGCACTTCTGCACGCAGCGTACCCTGGCCATGAAGAAGCATTCTAGACATAAAGCGGTTCCATACATGAAGTAATTCTAAATAGAAAATGATTCTAAACAAAATGATTCCGAACGTAAAATAAGTATAAATGTGGAGTAGTTCTGAACATAAGAAGTCCTGAATGCAAAATAATTCGAAATATAAAACAATTTAAAATATAAGATAATTCTAAACATAAAATAATTGTCTTGCATCTCAGCTGTTTTATGTGTCATCCCATTAACAAAATCATAAAATGAAAATCAGCCTGCACCTGTGGAATGAGTACCCCCCCGACACCCTCACCCCCTGTTAGAATGCAATGCCTTCTAGCAGGCAGAGGACATGGTCCCATCTGATTTGAGGAAATAGTGACTTTCAGAAGTGAACATTTTGAGTCGGAAATGTCTATAGTGGATGATGGAGTAACAGTTACTAGAGCTGTCTTCCCCTTACTTGTCCTTTTTTTGGTCTTTCCAGATTTTCCTCCCGCCCCCCTCCCCAAAGCTAGTAGTGAATAAAGCACTTTCAGGAGAGTTTGCAGTGCGAGCCCCACGAGGTCTGGATGCCCTTCTGCAGCCACATCTCTGTATGCAATCTCTGATGAACAACATACCCTAGTTCAGAGGAGCCATCAGCTTTCTTTTCTGCTTCTCCTGTAGCCTAAGAACATTTGTGAGAGTTTTTCCAGCACCCAGCAAATCCTGGCACATTGGAAACACTCAATAAAATGTTTATTGAAATGAATGTTGAAATAAAGACCGTCTTGGGTTTCATTAGATTTGCTACAATAGAGATCAAACTCAATATGAGAATTTTAAAGATACTTTGAAAACATTTCCCACTTTTCCTTTTCCTACCTTTGTAATCTGGTGTTACTACCTGGCCTGCTTCCCCAAAATGCTTACAACTGGTGCATCCTAATCCGACTTCATGTGTTGCAATATTTAGCTTTCCATGGGCAGAAACTACCAGAGTAGAGTCGAGATACAGGTCTTGGAAACTGAAAGTGCTGAGACCATCCCTGTGTGAGAGTCAGTCCACTCATTATTCTGCCCTTTGATGTGGACGGTTAGGTTGCTGGTGCTCATCTCCAGCAATTTACTCGGGCTGACTTCCTCCGTAATGGCAGCTGGGGAGAAAGAATTTCTGTGATGAACACTCAATTTGTCCAAGCTTTTGAACTTGATAAATGTGGGTAAGAAAGTGGATGGTCAATGCATGTAGAACAATAGGTATTGTAGGATTCAAGACTGCAGTAAGATTTGGCCACTTCTTAATTAAAAAAAAAAAATAGGAAAAGGAAAAGAAACAAATAATTATGAATAGATGGAGATTTGCAGAGCAGATTTACTTTTACTTAAATTCCTGATTTTCTTAAAACCCCACTGGGGCTGGATGTAAAAAGTCAAAAACACATAACATTGGTATTGAGTTAACAGAGAGTTAAATTTCATTTTTTTTTTAAATTTCATTTTTTAGTTGCACTATCTGCCTAAACTGCCCTTAACAAGATCATTTTTGTACATGAAATTTTGCACCTCATTACCCCTAATGACAGCCCTTGAAAGGCATTCTTTAAAAATGCACACTGAACGATGTACGATAGAAGATACTTATCTTTCTTCTACTCTTGTTGATTGTTGAGTCTTAATCTTGTCTGACTTTAGCATTTATCTCTTTCTATCCCAAATAAAGTGATTTTTTTTTTTTTTTTACCTAAAATTCAGAGAATTCTCTTTTGGGGACCAGGGAGAGGAAGGTGCCATTTCAATAACTACTGAAGAAGCATCATCCTTCCAGCCCTTCAAAGCTGTGTCTCTACCTTGTTTACAGTATCACAGTATCACATTCTGTGATGTTACAGTATCACAGAATCACATGGCGCCTCTGTTGCCGCAGGACTGTCAACTTCCTCAGGCCAAAAACAATTCCTTACAGATTTCTTGGAATTCATACAGTAGCTAAATTGGTGCCTTGAGAAGAATATGCATCCAACACATTGTTGTTGCCTAGAATGATAATGGGCAGATTTCATGTCTTGCAAGTAGTCCTGTGTTACCTTGGATATTTTCAAATATTAGAAATATTCTCCCTATTTTAAAATGATATCTGCTTATTTCATTTTCCACTGGATCACTTACTATATAAAACCATTCACAGTGTGTCTACCCATTCTCCCATTCAATTTAAGAAATATTTGAGGTAATTATATTGTATTTCCTAATATTTTTCTATACCCTTATTCTCACCACCAGTTTCTTTATATCTTATTTTAAATTTAATTATCCTCATCACTCTCCTTGAACACGTGCTTGCAGATATCTGTTAAATATATCTTAATAAGTAGAAATCAGAATGGGACACAGTAGTCTGAGGTGACGTGTTGAACTAAAATACAGAGAACTACCACTGTTATTGCTCTCATGCAATTTATCTCCTAATGCTAGTAATGCTATTTACACATATTTGGCTACTTTTAAAATCTTATCCCTGTGTTCAATCAAAATGATTTTCTTTTAAATAGAAATCCTAGCTTTTCTTAGCATGGCCATCATGATATTATTATTGTAACTTTAGGGGGAGCACCTAAATATGGTATTTTACATCTGTCATAAAGATAAATGATAGCTAGAGAAAAAGATACTTGAAACTGAGAGAGAGGGAGTGATAGAGAGCACACCAATATTTTGGGTGTACATTTTTTTTTTCGGTAGGCACATGCATTGTCTTACCCTCTCAACCCCTTTATAATACAACATCTATTATTGCTCTCATTATAAAATGAGAAAATAAGGCTTTGGGAGGTTTGGGGAGGTAAGAGCAGCAGTTGACCTCTGAATCCTGGGCCCCTGCCAACTTCCTCACAGTCATTTCTCCACCTGATGAGATGTTCTTAGAGTCAAAATATGTTTTGCTTTCACTCATTTTTCCATAAACATCAGGTCACCAGGAAAACAGCAGTTGCATTAGGTACATTTGGGAGTGCTGACGGAGTGTTGGAGTATCTTGTGCACCGAAAACTATGTCAGTAGGATGAGGGACGGACTCCTCCTCCCACCTCCAGTTAATTTAAAGGGTTCTTTGGTGGCAATCTCAACCCTTCTTGAATCTGTTGTAACTCTTGGAATTTTTAAGAGAAAAGGTCTAAGCTGAAAACTACATCCTGGTAGGCACAGCTGTAGATGGGTGGGACCCCAGGTCTTTTCTCAAAACTAAGCATTTGGCCGTTGCCCTCTCTGCTCAAAGGCAGGAAGAACCCTGTGTTAATGCTCTATGATGTTCCCGTCATTGGTGGAAAGCACTGTGTACACGCTCTTGTCAAGAGTGTTGATTTATGTATCTTCACGTTTTCTGAGAAGTATCAAGGATGCTTCCCTTCCCTGGTCATTTGCAAAGTATTAAATAAAGCCCACTGGGAAACATAGAACAGATTGGATTTTCTCTATTTAGAAACTGATTGGAGAAAGAAAAGAGGACCTACCATCTACACGATTGTTAGATAAGAATAAGGACATCATCTTAATGGTCAGAAAACATGTGTGTGATGCTCAGTTCACCTCTGCCTTCCCATGTTCTGTTCCTAGGGTGTTGAGACACATGAGACACTGTGTCAAAGACCCCAAGATTTCAAGACTTAAATCTTAAATGTCCCCTTATCCCCTGTCTTTCAGATCTCATAGAAAACCACACCTACTTTCTAAGATTGGTTCTGAGGAGTCTTTTCAGTTCTGATGCCCAATCAATCAGTTACTACTATGGGCCCAGGCTTGAGTTTGCATTCTAACCCCAGACATTCCCTCCTACTTCCTCAGTTATCACACAAAGTGTGGTTCTTTGCATAAGAGCTTCTCCATGAAGCACATCTCTCATAACCAGCTCCTTCACCATTCTATTCTCAGCTAAAATCTCCGTCTCTGTGAGGGCTGTGTTTGTGTGTGTGTGTGTGTGTGTGTGTGTGTGAATTTGCCATTGACAAGAAATGTCAAGGAAGGAATAATGAGTGGACCAGTGAGCTCAGATAGGTAGTAAATGCAAAGGATTTAAGAAAGTCCTGAGGGCTGGACAAAAGAAATAATTGTAATGATCCTAACCTGTATTTTAATTTACCCTAAAGAAGAGAACTAGGCTGTAGTCAGAGCAATATAGTGAGCCATCATCAAGTCATGTCTATGAACTCACATGACTCCTACGGAACATATGGTGAGGATATTTGAGGCATTATCAAACACCTGGAGATTTTCAATTCCTCATTTCTTGCTTCTGTGATTTATTAACAGTTCTGCTAATGCAGATAGAATGCAACCCCAAATTATAGCAGTGGATGGGGCTGAATGCTGCATAGTGTATGCTATTCAGAGTGCAGAATATCTGCAACCTAGTTGATCATTTTTGAATCATCAGCTCCATCTTTATGTTAAATTAACAATTTAACAGCTGCTTTCATCAAATTCTTTTGTGTCTATCAACTTGATACTGTCATTTTTTTTTCTTAAATGCAATTTCCAAGATCATTTCTGTGTCTTTTTCGTCTCAGATTACTGATTTGCATGTTTGCTCAATTTGTATACAAATGTTCAGGCATTTATATACCATCTAGGGAGCATGAAACACCCTCCACAGCTCTAGAGAATAATTCGATCCGTCTTACCATTCACTTACTTAAATTTCTTTTTCATTAAAGACAGGTGATGAATGAATGCGGTAAAATAAGACTGAGCACAGCTACCTTGGTTCCCAAATAAGAAATCTTCTAAAGCAAAAGCACAACCGAAGGTTCCATTTTCACCAAATTCCAATAAGTGGGAATACTGAAAATTGAGTCAGACTTCTCATAGAAGACATGACTTTTGTCTACTTTTTTACTAGTCGATTCAGGCTATCATAACGCAAGAGCACAGACTGGGTGGCTTAACAGTGGAAATTTATTTCTTATAGTTCTGGAGACTAGAAAGACCAAGATCAATGTGGCAGCTGATTCAATTCCTGATCCAATTTCTGGCTTGCATGTGGTCACTTTTCCATTGTTCTCAGTGGCCCTGCCTCTGGGCTTGAGCACACACACACACACACGCACACACACTCACACTCACACTCTCCCCCCACTCACACACACATACAGATGTGGGGAGGGGAGAAAAAGAACAAGCTCTCTGGTGTCTCTTCCTATAAGGATACTAATCTCCTCATGAGGGCCCTATTCTCATGATCTTACCTGAACCTAATAATTTCCCCAAGTCTCCATTTCCAAACACCATCACATTGGGAGTTAGGACTTCAGTATGTCACTTTCAGGGGGGCACGATTCATCTAATAGCATCTCTCATTTCTTAGAAAATAGTTTAGTTTTATATGTAATTTATTACTATTGTTATTAGATTTCTAAGCTATAGGATATAATAATTCAGCCTGAATTTCTGAATTTAAAAAATAAAAAAAATTAAGATGACAATTCACCTAGATTTTTAAGGAACATCTATGGTGTATTTGGGGCAGAAATCATTTGAATTGATTGATGTAAGTTCTTTTTTTAGTCACTAGATGTGCCCTAGAACCCAGGTACTCCAGATTGGAATGACCTCCCTAGGGACACTCAGTGGAATCCTCTATTACAAGTTCAGTTGACAACCGGGGACACACTATTATTAACCTCTTGAGTACTGATCTGGCCCTTTAAGCAATCCTCCAATGGGAGCTCTTCAAACTGGACCATGGCGGGAACTCGTGGGTCCAGACCTGTAGGAAGAGCTAGGAAGGATGGAAGGGGAGGGGAGCCAAGAAGAATTCCAGCCAAGTCCACGAGGGACGAATTAGAACCCAGGTGCAAGGAGCAGGGCTACCAAATGCTGACATCAAGTCCAAAGGGCCCACGCTGAGCTTGGGTAAAGAATCAAAAGATCTGGGTAAGTGGGGACAAAGTTGACATGAGAACAGGTCCAAGATCCTAAAGAGCTTTTGGCCTACCACAGCTTGACTTATCAAGTGCTGAATGCTAGATGGAGAGAAGCTTGCTCATCTGGCTTACAGAATCAGAGTCCGCCTGAACTCAGTGGTTGCCAGAGGGGCGAGAAAGCCAGCGACATGGCTGGCCAAACACCATGGCTCTTGAAGCTTTTGCTGTTCAAGTTCACCATACAGGATGGATTGCTTTAATACTTACCTCTTGCAAGTTGTAAGCGTCTTCAAAACAGAGCTTTGCCATATTCTTCTCTTTCTAGTCTCCCATATAGTATATATTGGTACCTAATAAATATTTAATTAATGTTCAACTTTCTTGCACATCTTTTTGCAAGTCAGGTATAGATGAACTTGTAAAGAGAGGCCACGTTTTTAGCTTTTCTCAAGATCTCATATCAAAGATCAAGTTTTAGTTATTTTCTTTAGAATAGGTTTTGAATTGAGGAGGGAAGTTGGCTAATCCAGCCCTGGGCACTGGATGGAAAAGGGAGTAAGTACATAGTGATTCCCAAATGAAAAACAAAAGAGACAAAGAAAGTGGTGGTGATGATAGACCTTTCTAATTGCCCAAGTTTTGACAGGGTCCAATTGACATTTTTTTAGCAATCCAGACACTGATTCTTATTCTGGAAGTCCTTGTTTGGGGATAATGAGCTTGGCCACAATTTTTTGTCTCAATTTAATGTCACTAGTAGCTCCTGTCAAAATAATTAGAATAAAGAAGCAGTTGAAGGAAAAAGGAAATTAACAAGCATTTTGGAGAAAAAAAAAAACAATTTCTGAGCAGTAATGCAGATTTTATACAGCTCTCCAGGGTTGGATGGACTAGATACAATGGACTGACAGCTGCTTGCACAGGGCGTTTCTCTTCATGTGGGTTGGTGGGCACATGATACACTCCTTCTCTGCCAAATCATGATGAGGAAAGTATGTGTGATTGCTATTGAGTTTCAGAAATAAGCTTGCTTGGGAGTCCTGGTGGTTAAGAGCGTCCATTGATTTTAAGAGTCTGAGATAATCCATTTCTCTAATCTATCCACATGGTAGAAGCCAGAGATCACCAGTTTTCCAAATATCGACTATTGAGTAGTTATACCAGAGCAGTCAGATTTCCATCCCAATCTTATTGAATTGGTATCAGCAGCATAATCCTGAAAATGTGTATTTTTTCCAGGACATCCCAAGATTCCAGTGCACTGCTAAGTTTGAAGAAAGCTGTTATAGACCCTAACCTGCCTTGAAACTTCTGGAGCTGCGCTCCTGTAGCTTTGCTTTGTATTAGAATTGTCTGGGGGAATTTTAGAAAGCCTGGTGCCCAACCTGTGCTCTGTACCAATCAAATCTGAATCTAAGAGGTCAGGGCCAAGGAGTCACTATTTTTAGGTCCTAGCAGGTGCTTTGAAGGTGCAGCAAGCCTACTTAGAGTAAAATGTGCAAAGCTAAGGGTCCTTCTTGGCTGCACTTACAGAAACGTGGATGAGGAGTGTAATATCATTGCTCTGCATGGCAGAGACATCCCCAGGGATGGCTTCACAACAGCAAGTCTTGCTCATACCATTCAAACTGGCAGAAGACCACCATGCACCAAATGGAAATTATTAATCTATGAAGAACAATATTGCCGAGATAGCAGGAAATGCTGTGCAGTATGCCAGACTCAGGGCCGGAGAGCTGAGTCTACTGTTTGTCACCTGGAACAATCCTGAGCAAGTAATGCTTACTCTGAACTATAGCGGTTTTCCCTGTGAGGTGGATGAGATAGTATCAGCCTTGCTGCTTTGTTGCATTTTTTTCTATTAAAGTAGCTGATATATTCACTTTTGCCAAATGCTTTTAATTGGAATTGAGAAGAGCTATTTGGAATTTCCTACTTAAATCTGGAGTGAAATCTTTGCTGATTAACATTCTGATTTTCTTACTTGTTTTTTTCATTATTAAATGCCTTTACAACCCTTTATAAAGCCAGTGACGCTTAGATCTGTTCTTTTGTCTTAGAATAATTTTGCATCACATTTTCTTAATTGGTCCACAGATTCTGTGGTGTTGGTACGCTTTTTATCTATTGCTGTGGGATACAAAGGGAAATGAGGAGTACCTTTGTTGCCCAGATAGCTGATAAAGTCCAGATCCATCTGGAAACCATTTGGAGTTCATGGGCAAATGAAGTAGGTCATAAAATACTAAGAACTCCAGAGAAAAAATAAACTACCAAGGTTGAATCAGATGTGAAGGTCTCAGCTCTTACCTTTGTTAATAATGCCTCCTCTGCTTGTCATGGCAACCACATGTGATGTGAGCTGTTCCAGCCAAGAGACAGGGCCGGGAAGTTCAGCAATGGGAGGGGGTGCTTGTGTGACTTGTGGAAGCTCGGACCAGAATGTGTTTGTGTGATCGCTTGTGTGAATGAGCAGGTGTCTGGATCCACTCAGATTTGGTGAGGCACGTTACTCTTCACTGTCTTTTCCTGGGTGCAGAGCACCAAGGGCTTTGGGGGCTCCAAAGTGGGTCCTGGGGGTGGTCACTGAAAAAGCTCTTAGCCTGGCACCTGGCACGTGGGAAGCATTCTGGTTAGGTAAGCTAAATACGAATAATATAAATGAGGAGTGTGTTTCTGCGAAACTGTCAGTGTACGTACTCTCAGGAATCTACTACTTAAAAAACAAGCAGGAATGGGAAGATTGCTTGATCAGTAGAGAATTGCAGCCACTGGGGCTGAGTCCTTTCTCAAGGACATCTATCAAATGAATTCATGCATTGTGAAGGGCATCTGTTAAGCTGTCCTCTTGTGGTAGCACGTTTTCTCCTGGTAATAACCTCTAAGTCTTCTTTGATTACAAATATAAAGAGTGACTGACTTGTAGAGGTGAGACAAAATTTCAGTTTTTAAAAATTAGCAAGAAGTTGAAATTATTGGACTCCAAGACACTTAAAGACCTATCAAAGGGCTGCTCTATTGACTAGTAACACTTGGCTGGAAATCGAGTGGAGTTGCCATGAGCTTTTCCCACATGGATTTCAGCTTTCAGCTGCATGATGTCAGCCCTCCTTCTGCAAGTGAAGGGAATTCTCTCAAAATCTGGGCAAGCTGCGTGTCCCGCTTCCTTCATCAGGGGAGGAATAGTGGACACAGGATTCTCTCCAGCACTGGATGGTTTTCATAAAGAAGAGAGGGGAAATTTCTAACCATTTGCAATTTCTCTGAGGACCAAAATGATAGTGTGTGTGGAGGTCCAGTTGGACTCTGGTGAACTCCAGTCTGATGACATCGGGTTGTCACCTATCACGATTCTACTCTGTTTTATCACAACCAACATTATGTAACCAGCAGACACACTGCAAGGTGGAAATGTCTCGCAGAAATTTCACAAGCATACACATTCTACTTTTTTCAGGCTGTGGGCATAACCTTCTAGTAAATGTAAGCCAGATCTTAGAGTAAGTCTCTTCAGTTAAGTTTAAAAAAAAATCATAACCTGTTAATTTCTCAAAATGGAGGAAATATCATAGTGATGCTTGGGCCAGGTCTTCTCTCTTTCTCTGAAGAAGAATCTGGCAATGGGTCTTCTATAGGGGTCTTAAAAAAATAGCAGATCCCACTGTTAGCCGATTTCCTGAACTCTGTCTCGTGGGTCTCCTCTTCAGGCTCCAGCACCTGTATTTTTTAGCCAGTCTCAATAAGGACCGGGGTTGGGTTCACAAATTAGGAATATTTTCTTAAAAATCTTGGCATCTGTGGGTCGAGGAGGAGCCTTGTGCATTCATGCAGATCCTTTGTCTTGCTGCCAGAGCTCACAAGCTTGGCTTTGGGCTTCACTTCCTGAACTTTTGTCTGGGGCCACTAAATCTTGGTTTTGCCTTGTTTTGTCTCTCCTGGATTTCTATATTTAGATTTTATCTTGCTCTGAATGGATGAACTTCCAACTTTCTGTGCCACTTCTTATACGAGTTTAAATATTGTCTTGTGCCCAGTTCCCTCAGGCCTGCCCCCGGATTGGGATGAGTCTGCTGAGACATGCAGACATGCTGACTTGGGACCCACCTTGTTGCCACCTGGGGTGATTGTGTCAGCACAGAGTTCTCAGCTGTTTGCTCCTTCAGGATTGGCCTCAGATAAGGAGAATCTTCTCATCTGGGTCATGTCTTCCAGGGCAGTCCGCAGTTGGTGGTTGAACCTGGTAGGCTGTGAAGGCCCGGCATTTCAGCACAATGGGCACTATTGTTCAGAGCCCCCTGAAGGGCTGGCTAAGGTTGTGTCGTGCCTGCCCCAGAGTGTTACTTTTTCCTTGGCCAAGTTCTACTCCTCCCACTTCTTTTCACTCTAATTAGTACAAAGGTTAGTTGAAACCTTGTACTCCAAATGCTGAGTTGGCTTCCAGAGAACACAGTCTGTGATAATGTTCTCCTAACTCTGATTTTTTATCCAAGGCAGGCATGCTTGTTCCTACTTTAACATTAGAAATAAGACTGCAGCCACTTGTCAGGGACCGGTGGCTAGAAAGAAGACCTTCTCCAGGTCCCCTTGTCTCAGGTCCTGAGGTGAGGTTCAGGGGAGTTGTGGCATGCCTCTGCGTATCTGTGCCAAAGCAACAAATTCACGTTCCCCATCAGCGCATCTGTGGCCCTCCCAGCCAAGTGCCTGAGACGACCCCCACATGTCCCCCAGACATTCCCTTCCCCTTCTGTGATGATATACACCCACCTTGTGGTAGGCTGTCCCAACCAGAAACACTCACCTTTGATGCACAAAACAAATTCCTCCTTTCCCTTGTTGCTGAGACATTTATTTCTGGGCCGTATTTGTTGGCGTATGACTGGAGTCCTGGGTCCAACACTTACCACTTGAGTGACATTTTTTTGTCTCAGTCTCTCCATCTCTGAAATTCAATAATAATGCCTAACTCACCTCCTTGGGGGGCTAACGTGATAAACGATATTTGAAGAGAATGAAGAAATGCGTACACACATGTTTTACAAACTGAGACGTCTTATAGCTGGTAGGAAGTATGGTCGTAGCAGTTATTATTTTATAATTATCTCGTAGTTGTTGGCTAGAACCTGTTTGAAACTACCCTTGTTTTCCTTCCCCGTTCCCTTTGTGGCTGGTGGCTGACATTTACAAGATGGCTGTGACGGGGCGCAGCTCCTGCTGGGGGACAGAGCTCTGCTCCAGCCCCAGCTTAAGTGGCTCATATGGTGATTGATCCCCTGACCTTGGACTCATTAACTTGATCCTCTGGTGAAAGGGACAAACCAGCTATAAGGCGCCCTTTGTTAGCACACTTTTCTTTGTATTTCTGGGGGTCAGGGCACTGGTGCCCAACTTGTCTGGGTAGTCTGAAGTACCTTCCCCTTGCCAGACAGTTTTCAGGGGGTACCCCAAATTCACTGTTTTAAGTAAAGTGATAGCATGGCAGAAAAGCACAGAAAGCATTAGAATACTTGCTAGCTGATAAAAGTAGACACTAAAAAAAAATTAAAACCATGATGCTTCAAAACTCCAAAAGAAGCAGAGAACATGATTTCACATCTAATCCCATAACAATATACAGGGATTACTCCAGTCCTCGGGGCTCAGGAAACTTCCATTGTTGATAAAAATGTTCTGGCTATTCTTCATTAAGATAAAATTTTTAACAC
Organism: Mustela erminea; assembly: GCF_009829155.1. NCBI lineage: Eukaryota > Metazoa > Chordata > Mammalia > Carnivora > Mustelidae > Mustela > Mustela erminea. The sequence continues at coordinate 137,651,277 of NC_045620.1, forward strand.
TCCTGTCCTCCATGATATTTGTTTGAAGTGGTGGGGGGGGTGGGAGGTCGGGGTACCAGGTGGTGGGTATTATAGAGGGCACGGATTGCATGGAGCACTGGGTGTGGTGCAAAAATAATGATACTGATTTTCTGAAAATAAATAAATTGAAAAAAAAAAGATAAATTTTTTTCAAACTTTCCTAGTTTAATTTGGCAAAATAATCTTACTTCTGTGTTACCGAACCACTCTGCCGTGCGAGGGACACGGGGAGCTCGCACAGAGTGCTGGGGTTTCTTGTTTTGTTAAAATAGGAGATTCTTTTTAACCAACACAGGGGAGGCACCTACTCTGTTGGTGCCCTGGGGACACAGACATGAAATCGTTCCTGTGTTTTTCCCTGAACTGCATCCGGTATCACTTTTCCAGGGGAGAGGGTGCGGGTTGGGGGCTGTGAGGGTAACCTGAGCTCTCCGAACATCTGGGCACTCACTTCACTCTTAACAAGGGTAAAGAGTGCTTTTAGAAAGATGTAGTCGAAAGATCCAAGGAAAGAAGGATCTTTGGTTGCTAGTGGATTTTCATCGGGAGGGCGGTTCAGAACCCTCTTGCCCACGAGGCAACAGCCTCCTGAGAAAGCCACATTCTTCCAGTTCCCTCCGGCCCTCCAGGTCTGGGTTTTCCTCCGCAGCATCTTCTGGACCCAGGGCCCTCTGATCGCAAGGACGCACTCCTTCTCTGCGGACAAAAACTCAGCTCTCGTCACCAGGCTTCGGAGCACTGGTATTGAGGAACAGATATGTGTGTGCCTTAATCTTTTGTTATTTATTTATTTTTAAATTTCCATCTGTGTGAACCTATATTGTTTGTAAAATGCAATCCCAATGAACTACCTGAAAATTCAAATTTGAATATAATGACAAAGTACAAGCTCTATCGTCATCTCCGCCATCATCATTCCTAGAGCTCAGAGACAAACTGATCTGTCAGTCCCATTTCCATACTTAGGCTTGGCGCATCGAGGCTGCGTCTGCAGACAAGGTCCCTGCAGGGTGAGCACTGCCCGTGCAACCCACAGCACCCGCTTCCCATGCTTAACACTTTCCTTCTTCTTCCTTCCTGGCGACCGTTAGTCCTTCACGCAGTTTCCTCAAAGGAGGGGAGAGAAGATGGCTGATGTGGCCAAGAGCATATGGACAGTCGGACTGAGGGAAGATCAAATACCACAGAATTGCCAGGGCAGTAGACGTTCTGGAAGAGACTGGTGCAGGTCTGAGGGAAATGTGTAGGAGTCAGACTGTGAAAGCTCCAAATGTCAGGGTGACATTCTCTTCGCTCTGAATTTGGAAGCATTGGTGAGTTTAAATATTGTTTTTCTGACTATGAATTGATTACATGTGATTACAGCAAATGTAGAAAAACAAAGACAAAGGTAAATAAAAATCCCCTCATAAGATCATTAAGGGATGAAATATACTTGGGAAATTTCCCTTCAGATCTTTTATTCCATGATGTCATAAAAATAACTTGATATGATATGTAATGCATATTATTTTTTCAGCTTCTTCATTTAAAACTATAAGAAAAAGGATCCCTTGTATTATTAGTTTGTCCTTTATAACCATGTTTTTAATAGGCAAATACTGTTGCATTCATCTGCAAATCACAAATTGCTTAACCATTATATCATTTTTGTGGCATTTAGATGATTTCCAATTTATTTGTCAATATAAGGAGCAACAACATTGATATTTTTGTGTTCACAAATTTTTGTATATTTCATAGGCTTATTTGCTATCCGTGTTTCTCCTTTTGTTAATTGCCTATTCAAATATTTTTATTTTCATTTACTTAACTGAAAACTAGTGTTTTCCATACACATCAGTTCAATGTATGTAACAAATAGGCATTGGTTGGTCATAGGACTACTTATATTTTCTTTCAACAACGATTGTTCTTAAATGTTAGAATCCATATTTTTAAGATTTTAAGTATTTTATTTGTCAGAGAGAGAGCACAAGCAGGGGGAGCAGTAGGCAGAGGGAGAAGTAGGATCCCTTGCTGAGCAGAGCGCCCAATTTGGGGCTCTATCCCAGGAAACTCAGATCATGACCTGAGCTGAAGGCAAACGTTTAAAGGATGGAGCCACCCAGCTGTCCCTGTTAGAGTCCACATTTAGGGGCACCTGGGTGGCTCAGTGGGTTAAAGCCTCTGCCTTTGGCTCAGGTCATGATCCCAGGGTTCTGAAATCGAGCCCCGCATTGGGCTCTCTGCTCAGCGGGGAGCCTGCTTTCCCCTCTCTCTCTGCGCCTGCCTCTCTGCCACTTGTGATCTGTCTGTCAAATAAATAAATAAAATCTTAAAAAGGAAATAAAAAAAGAAAGAATCCACATTTAAATTCATTTTCAGTATGTAGTTCTTTTTAGAAGAACCTCTGCTTTATATGGTGGAGAGAGACTCAACAAGAGAAAGAACCAGTGTCCAACCCAGGTCTGACCCTTCTGGTTAGTGTGGACACTTTATTCACTTTACTGAGACATGTCACCTTTTCTCCTCTGAATATTGGTTTGGAATGGGATCCTTTGATATGGGCTCCCTTTTGCTTTTTGTTGATCTGCTAACTTCAACACTTGATTTCTATCTTTTGGTCTGAGGTGACTGCTCCAGCATCTCCCAGCATGTCCACATTGCAGAGAAAGTGCTCATAAAAAGCAAAGATGAGTAGTTGCATGTATATCTCCTGCACATGTCCCACAGGCTGTAAGTAAGTCACAGGCCATATTTGGTTCTTAATGGAAGCAATCATTTATCTGTGTGGATTATTAGGAGACAACTGGAAGTGTCTACCACAGCCACTTCTTTAGGCACTCAACTATCTACACTTGCCCTTTTCCACATACGCCATACTCATTTTCTCCCCTCAAGAACACCCAGGTACCACACTACTTCATCTAGATGAAAATCCAGGATCCTTGGTTGATAGACAATCCTCTGTATCAGACTTGAATGTTGCTTCTCAGTTTAGCCAGCTGTAAACTAAACTCTAAGTGATCTACTATTTATACCCAATATTCTGTGGCATATCAGGAAAGGAATAGTCACAATATAAAATACCACTCAGAAAAAAAAACATGGAGACACCCCTACAGCAGTCATCACCTATAGCAATAATCAAATTATATTGGGTCACTATTATAAATGACTCCCTGACATGTAGCAAAGAAAGCTCTTTGGCAAACCCATCTGGAAGATGCTGATATTTCACTGAAAAGAACAAATACATGAGTGATCCTTTGATATCCCAGCTTTGCCCTAGGGAGCATCCTCATTTTCCATGTCCTTCCTCTCATGGGGAAATATGGTCTTCTAGTCTACCCAGCTGATTGATGGGGCATGGCAGCTCAGAGGTGCATTGTCCCCAAAGACACACTTGTGAAGGTTTCATCTTTTTAAATATTATTTCCTTAAAAACGTGGTAGGTGTATTATCTTCCTGAAGGAGCCGTATTGAGGTACCACAAACTGAGTGGTGTTAAACCACAGACATTTATTGTCTCACCTACATGGGGACCAGAATTCTGAGATCAAGGTGTCTTCAGAGCCATACTCACTCTGAGAATTCTAGGGAATGGTTGGTTATAGGCTTCTCTTCCAACTTCTGCTAGTTCCTTAACTTGTGGCAACTTAACTTTAACCCAAAGCATACATATGTTCAAATTCCTCCTTTTAATAAGGACACCAATCATATTGGATAAGGTACCCAGACTATTTCAGCATGACCTCAACTTCACAAATTATCCCTGCAGGGACTCCTGAGTGGTTCAGTCAGTTAAGTGTCTGACTCTTGATTTCAGCTCAGGCCATGATCTCAGGGTGGTGGGATCAAGCCCCACATCAAGACCCATGCTCAGCGTGGAGTCTGCTTGAGATTCTCTTTCTCCCTCTCCCTTTGCCCCACCCCCAAATGCTCAATCTCTTTCTCTTTCTCTCAAACAAACAAATAAGTAAATCTTTAACTAATTATCTGTGCAATAACCTTTTTTCCAAACAAGGTCACAATCTAAGGTCCTGGGGTCAAGGCATAAATTATGAATTTTTGTAGGAAAACAATTCAACCCATAACTGGGGTCTTCTGGACTCCTTCCTTCTGGTAATTTCCATGTGTCAGTAATCATAGTCAAGACCCATTCATAGATGGAACTGTAGTTGTTGAGCCTGAAGACTACCTCACTTTGTTTACTGATCTCTGTATTCTGCCTACTCAGTGTCTCATAACTAAATGATGGTTACCTTGGTTGGAGCCATCTGAAGAAACAGGAAAACCTTCAAATATTTTTCCCATTGTATTTCCCTCTGCATACAGATCTCCTAGATTTCACATGAATACATCTCTCTTTTACACAATTTTGCTAAAATCAGCCAGGATTAACCAAGACAGATGAACTGTTAGGCAGAATTTCTCCCTTTTGTTGCTCTGTATTCTGTACACATTATTTTATTTTATTTTTAATTTTGGTCCAGTTCCTTCTACTGGATCTTCATTCCAAGAAGCATTCAGGGGGATGAGAGAAGGGAAAGCTGTGCTCTTTCCCTTTGAGGAAGTCACTTCAATTTCAGAAAGGTTCCTTCCATTCTCATCTGATTCTTGCAACTTAATCACGGGACCACACCTGGTGGGAAGATGCTTGGGAAATGTAGTCAAAGTGACTATGTACCCAGATAAATGTAACTGTACCATTTAAGGAAGAGAGAACGGATTTGGGAGTACAACTAGAAGCCTCTGTCACAAATATATACTTTAAATTAAGGCCTTCAAATGCCTTATTAAAATAAAGCAAATTAAAGAGAAAGGTGGATGGATGGGGCAGTGGGATGTCTACTTGATAGGTAATCTGTACTCAAATCTGTCTTCTGTTCCCAAATGTGTTCCCTTGAACAGGTATTTTCCCCTTGTACTGTTTCCTCACCTGGATGATAGTTGGAGTAGAACAACATTCCCCAAATAGAGTTCTACAGAATAGACATTTGTAAAGTGATAGCTATATTGTGACAAAGAATTTTTATACACAAACTTAGGAAATGAGTAACAGTGTATCTTCATTTTAGAAATTCACAGTGAAGATTCTGATAATCTTTCTGTAAGTTACTTTTAACCCATCAGATGCCTTCATTTTTTTTTTTTTGTCACAGATACATTATTACTCAATCATCTACTGACGTTACTCAAAACTTAACATGGCGACATCAAACCCGATGACTTAAACAGCTCCTGCCCGCTCTAAGATTCTGTGATACTGAAGTACATCACTGAGCTCTTGCCACCCTTCAACATCTATTTAGTTGTTTACTAAATGACTTCATGGTCTCCTATACCTGAAATTGAGTCAAGGAAACTTACAATCAAAAGGCTTTAAATAAGGCTAAATGTCAACAACAGATAGTGAAATGGAAAAGCAAGGCCAATTTATACCTTAACATGAGTTGGAATGTCAGACTCGTTAGCCAGTTGGCTAGTTAACCACCTAAGCTCTGAGGGAGTAGAGCCAGCTGAGTTTGGAGGGAAAGGCTCGAGTCACACGAGAACTGTGAGTAGGGGTGGGTATGGGAGGAGGCTTGTTGGAGGGAGCTGGCAGAAGGGACTCCCAGGCCGGCAGAGAGCATGAGCCCCTGCAGGGCACACTGAATGGAAGCAGGGCATGCCAGGCAGGAGGGACAGCCGACTTCCAGCCTCCTTGACAATTTTGCTTAGGGCTGGCTTTGTGTGTGTGTAAAACATTCAGATAATTGCTGTAATTCTGTGCTTAGCTTGGCTGCTAAGACCCTTGATTCATGAATATTCATAAGATCTATCCACACTCCACTATTACTTAGAATTTCCTAGACAGCTTTCATGCTGAGAGTGCCAGCATGTTTGTGCTAGAGATGGCAATGGTAATGATTTCTTGTCTGAGTGGAAACTGCTCTCTGCCCACCCATCCAGGTGATGGTAGGAAAAGACACTGTTGTATGAGCTGGTCCTGATTCTGGTAGGTTTGGGTCTTACACATTGATTCTTCCATTCATCAGTGTGTGAACAGGGTGCCAGGCACTGTGCTAGGTGCCAGAGCTCTGGCACAGGAGAACAGCGAGTACCAGTCTCTCACCGGGTGCACGGTCTGACTACCAAAATAGACTCTGGAGAAACCACCATAGAGTAATGAGAGTTGTTAGAGCAGGATGAGCTCAGAATGTTATGGCTTTGAGGAGTATAGAGGAAGTAGACAAAATCAAAGTTGGAGGTGGGTGAAATCAAGATTCCAAGGTAAGGATTCAAATACCCAAGTGGAACCTTAAAATTACATCATATAACTAATATACACTTATTGCAGGAAACAGTATAATAAAATAGAAAGACAGAGTCATTTGAAAACTCCCACCCAATTTTGCCATATGTATTTGCATACTTTACCCTGTGCGTTATTTCTTTTTAACAACAGTAGCAACAATGATGGAATATGTAGTTTTTCAACTACATATTCAACTACATAATACATATTCAACTACATATTTTCAACTACATACAAAAAAGATACATAAAATGTATCTTTTTTTCAACTAAGCAAATATTTGAAATAAATCTTTAAAAAAATGAGCAACACGTTCCAGATAAATGAGTTTGAGAAAGGTGGTTTAGCCTGAGAAAGCCTAAATTTGAAAAAAGGCTGAAACTAAGGAACCAGCCTTTAGACTTGGAACTGTTTCTGAACAGAAGAATGGTCAGTTAAACTGAATCCTGGGGTCTGTCCTTGTGTGGGGCAGGCATTGTGTGCCTCTATGTAGAAAAGCTGAGTAGTCTTGTAGATGAGAATCCTTCCCCAGAAAAACAACTCTAGAGCACACAAGCTTGACTACCATTTGCAAAGATACAGCCAGAAAAGGGGAGGGTATAAAATATCTCTAAACAGTTTTTGTCTTGGTTCCAGATTGTTTGTTCAGGTTTGAATTTCAGAGAGAAGGACAGCCCTGTGGGTAAAAGCTCAGAAGGTACTTCTTTGAAAACTATGGAAGATACCCAGGCATAAGGCTGGGCTCTTTTAAAACCTTTAGGACCGATTGTAACACAAAAACAGAGAATGGCATCCTCCATAGTTTATCTCAGACCACACTGTAGCCCCTCTACCTCAACCAACTCAGCATGGCAGTGGAGGTACTCAGTGAAAGGAAAAGGGATGTTCAGGGAAGTGCAGTTATCAAGCCAGACTAAGGGTTTCCAACAGAAGTGGACTTACTGCCCAGAAAGCAGATCATGTTCATGAGCAGCAAAGAAATAAAGAAGCATTTGCAGTGGCCAACACGTAGCAGACAGGGCATGGACACCAAGAGCAGAAGAGGCCAGGAATTGCCAGGTGCCATTTAGTTGTAGAATTGGTGCACCCAGAAGCACATGGAAGGTACCAACTCACCCAGAAAAGTCTAGAACAGGAGGGCTAGGGAGTGACTGTGCTCCTGCATGAAATATTGAGGAAAGCTAGTGAAATTGTTAGAATAACACACGCAGAACAAGTTTATACATGCATTATGTTGATTTAAACGAAAAGGCTTATGCTAATTATTTTTGAACAAAATCCATTCATAAAGATGTTCACATAGTCTAAGGCACTAAGAAAAAAATGGAGACTATCAGGGTTGTCCCCCTTCATGATACGATCAACACACCATGCCTTTCTTTCTAGGAAAAGGTAGGGGGCATATTTAAGACCATGACCCTGATACTTTCTACTAGACAGGTAAATGAACAACAGACTAGAAAAGCTTTCAGTGTTAATGTTACAGATCCACTGATGTCCAACTCCAGCCCATGGGTCAAGTTGGCCCACTGTCCGTTTTTGTAAATAGAGTTTTATTGAGACAGGCACCCTTCTCAGTTTGTGTGTTATGTAGGACTGCTTTCAAGCAACAACTGAGCAGTTGTGACACTGGACTCCATGGCCTGAAAGCCTAGAAGAGTCACTATCTGGTCCTTTGTAAAGACAAAAGTCACCTCTTAATTTGTTTGTTTGTCAGGTGTTTGTTTACAAATTAGCAGCCACGCCTTAATAGAAAGACCGGGTCAATACCCTATATTCCAGAAGCAGCTGCTTCCCCAAAGCCTTACATGTGCTAAACACACTCACACCATTTCTGTGGTGTAGCTTTCGCCTGTTTGAGGAAAAGTGCATTCTAGTTTACGCGGCCACCCACCTCCTGTTCTGAATGCTGACGGAGCTCGAAAATCCAGTAAGTTGTTCCCATTAAAGCCACTCATTGTCGAGGTGAATGTTGATGACTCTTTGGGAAACCTCTTAGTGCAATACAACGGCCCCAGTCCATAATCGATTTCACATGGTGAGCTTTTCCAAGCCCATCCCCCTCACTGTGAGCGGACTTCCCCGCTGGGCGTCGCATTCCACAGAGCTCTACCGTATGAGAGAGGCGAATCAGTGGGAAAGAAAAAAAACAAAAAACAAAAAATAAAACAACTACAATAACAACAACAACAGCAACAAATGTGCTTGTTAAAAATGCAGATTTCTGGAGCCCACCCCAGATCTGTTATACCTTTTGGAGGAAGCCAGAAAACCTGGTTAGGAGAACTCAAACTTGTGAGCATGATGTGGATCTCTCACCCATTTTTTGAGGAACACTGATCCGTAGAATTATTTTCAGCCATGATGCTTCACAGCTCTGTGAACACTTGGCTTGCTTTGCATTCCATTTCTCAAATCATTCTCTACGCTTCTATTTCTCTGTCTTTCAAAGCTGGAGAGCATTCAAGCAGTGTGAGATTCCGTGTTGAAAAGGGTTTATACCAGTTGAAATTTGTGTTATTATATTTGTTTCATGCATTTAATTCCTGTAGAGACTGTAAGTACGGGCAGCTGGATCCCTCTTCCAGGTGCTATGTTTTGCACATTGTTGACATCTTTCCTCTCTGTCAGAGACCAGAGCCCAGCTGCACCAGAAGGAACAGATCTGCTGCCTACATTAGCCTCTCACTCTCCTGGGTGACCACCACTGAAGATGCAGAAGCACAACCTTGGGGAGAGTTTTCTGTCCTGGCCTCCAGGCAAGCATTCTTTGTAGCTTGGCTAATTGGAGTATATGAGTAGTGGTCTCTTCTAGACTAGACACCTTTAAGCTTTGAAAATTGTTTCTTGGGAAAAAGGAGAGGTAACACTCAAGTTTAATGATTCATAAAAATCCCTGTCAAGAAACTGTTGAGGCTTTACATGGGCATGGATACCCCACCTCACATAGCTTTGCCAGCAGGGATCTTACACAGCATTTAAAGCCCGCTTCAGTGACTCCTGACCCCAGAGAAAGTTCTACAATATCTGTTCCACCTAATTAATTGCTCTCAATTCTGTGTTCCATTGCTTTAGAACCTCCAACCTTAATGTAACCAATATCGATTAACTGTATTTTAGTATAGAGGTTAGCAGAGTCAGCAGACAGGGGCTTCAAAAATTAAAACATGATCCTTGCTTTCCAGGGGGTTGTGAGTATAAGCCAGAACTTACAGGGCAAACAGCTAAGGACGCTGTGTTGTGAGGGACAGGGGCATGCATTTCAGTCTCCTTCCTGAACTGAAACTCAGAGGTGAGGAAGCACCAGTGTCTTTGTATTTTTGTTTCTAGCATGACCTTCGTCATCAACCCTTGTCGTGAACAAGGGCACAACACACACTGCCTTGAGCTGAGTGGACTCCAAACTTTTCCTTTTGAAAGATTTGAGAATAGCCATTAACCTCTAGGTGTTCCCATTAGAAAATCATCTCTTTTAGGTAAGTCTTGTTGTTCATGATTCTCAGTGTTGTAAGTGTGTTTTGCCACCTTGGAATCAAGCTCAGCTCCGGATTAAAACGGAAAGGAGTGAAGTGAATCCCCTCCCCACAGCAATGCTCTCAGACTTTCATGCTGTCCCCTGAGAGCACCTGTACACCTGTGTGCTCTACTCTCCCCAATGTTTCCTTCTCTAACTTCCTCTTCACCAATCACTTGGCCTGTGACTATTGTTTTTCCCAGAACTCAGTGAATGCTCAGGGAATGTGATAAATTAATGATAAATCTAGTGAGAGAGTATAGTCTTATCACATAATGGATTTGCATTTTGATAGGAACCTTGGAAAACAAAAGGCTTTAGCAAATTAACAGTGGAAAAAAAAAAAAAAAAAGGAATACCTTCCAGTCAGGTAAAAAAGACATTTTTAGATAATTATTTTTTCAGTAGACATTTTATACCAATCTCACTGTTCTTATCTGGGATTAGAGCATAAATATATATATATATATATATATATATATATATATATATATATATATATTTTTTTTTTTTTTTTTTTGACAAAGGGAGCATGAGAGAGGGAGAAACAGGCTTCCCACCAAATAAAGAGCCCAATGTGGGGCTCGCTCCCAGGACCTCAGGATCATGGCCTGAGCCAAAGGCAGACGCTTTGTCAACTGAGACACCCAGGCATCCCCAGGGATTAGAATATATTAACTTTTAAAGGGAGAAACTAGTCAACATTTAAAAAATTAAGTTTAGCTTTTTTTTAAATAGCCATAGCTTTTTATTCTGAGGGCCTTCCTTATCCACAGTGTAGTATTATGTCTCTTAATAAAAATAGTGTAGTCTTGAAAGTGTCTAAACAGAACTTGTAAATCAGATCATGTTTTTCTATTGTTTTGTTATTTGGTTTTAGAAATAAATTCTCCTCAGAAATAAATCTTTCTCTAAATACACAATATTTTTAAATGTAGTAAATGTTACATACTACATAATTGATGAAAGTATATAGTGAAAATTTAATATGCAGTAGATTCAGTAAATAGCATCATCTTCTCTCTCCCACATCCCCCCCCCCTTTTTTTTTTTAACATTCCTATCTGATGCCATGGAATGTATTTTTGGAAGTGAAAGAACTTCCTTGAATTTCAGATAGAATCAAATTTTTATAGGTGAGCAGCCTCTCATTCTTAGATGTGAAGAGATTTCCCAAGGAAGTGCTGGGATGGAGTCCATGTCTCTTGGCTCGGGATTCAATCTTGAAGCCCCCGGCAGGGCAAGAAGATGTTTCAAGTTGGCAGACTTAGGCCTGAACAAGGACATGGTATGAACAGAGTGGAAAGCCAAGTGTGGGAAGCAGACTTCCTGGAAACCAGGTGTGGGCTGCCCTCTACCAGCTCCATCGCCTTAGAAATGACTTACACTCCCTCCGCCTCCACTTCCATTTCTATAAACACAAAGAATACGTGCATAGTTGCTTTGGAAACCGCTGAAGTGTTGGGCAGGTGAAAGCTATCCTATTCCTATTTTAATTATTATGTATATTTAATATTAATTAGGAGTTTGCTGGCCCCAGTGGACAGTGTTACAGATCTTCTCCGAGGAGGCAAAGCTCTCAGCAGAGATCACCCCTGTCGTGCTCACACATTCCTTCAGGAGTAATGGTTGCAAGAGACGATCAATCTCATTTTACAGATGGAGAGACCAGAGCTTCCCCTTTCCACTTGGCTGTGCTGACTCATCAGCTTATTAATGCCTGGGTCAGTGCCTCTGCCTTTAAATCACAGAGGGACAGCTGGGGAGCCCCTAACGGATCACACTGTTTTTTACAACCACTGTGGCCCTGTGTGCCCACGAGAGTTCTGCAGACACGATGCTTGATTCATGAAGGACTGAGAAATTACATTTCCAGATCATATATCAAATCAAAACTGGTTTTTGGAGGAATCCTGATAAAGGCACAGCATTCTCATGAAGGAGGAGTTGAGCAGACCAGGGAATAGGTAGGGTCCTATTCTCTAAATAGCAAGGTGACTGGTTCTGAGAATAAGATCCTCTTACCAAGACAAGCTTGTCTGGTCCGATGTGTAGATTCAGATGGATTGTGTATGGATGCAAGTGTATCTAACTTTCTATCTGCAAAAATCCATGATGTGTATTTCCACTGCCTTCTCTCCGGTCCCGGCACGTTCACATGGATTCTCTCCGTGAGCATCGTGAGGTGGGTGGGGCAGCATCTAGTTCGTTGGGGGAAATGAAAGAGAGGAACAGAGGTGGTGAAGGGAATTCTCCAAGGCCATGTGCCCAGTTAATGCCAGAGTGAGACACCCTACATGCTTTTGATTTTCCCACAGACCCTATAGCTTGAACCCTGATCAGCTACCAGATGAGGACCCAGAAGGGCTCCTGAACCTGGGGACATCTTCCGTCACGTGATATAACTGACATGGCACTCTTGCCCTCAGCGTCACTGGGAACCCACATCCCTTCGGTGCCCCACTCCGTGTGCTCGTCAGGAAATAGAACAGCAAGGCTGGCCTCTGCATTTTGAACCCTTGGTAACCGAGGTTGGAATGAGTTGCAGGGGGTTGGGCTAGTCCCTGAAGGGGTGCTTTCCACATCATAAATCCTCAGCACATCTTTCATTAAAAGTCGGCGCTGCTCTCCAGAAAGGCTGCCCCTGTGAGCCATTCAAGGGGCTGAATAATCATGGGCTCATTAGTGCAGGTGGTACCCCCGCATCAGAAGTGAGGCTCCCATTCAGCCTGTGTGAGGGCTGCTGGTGTTGAACCGCTTTACAGCACAGCTGGTCTGGAATGGACCCGTGGCTTAATTCAGAGCTTTTCTCATCTCTTCCATTGACACAGACCCCAGCTGCCCAGATGGGAGTGTCACCCAAAGAGAACACGAAACTAGACATTCTCTGCATTGTGACTCTAAGTAATATTTCTATTAGCTGCATGCCCTGTGTTCTACCTTCACTTCTGTTTATTTCCTTATTTCCAAGGAATAATCATTTTGAGTCTCCTCAACACAATAAAACTCAAAGAGCCAGCCAGAGGCAGATTTAATTCTGGGGAAATAACAGAGAAGACCAGTTATCATGAAAACCCTCCATTTGCATTTTGCTTTCCTTGGAAATCGTAATACCAGGAAGCTAATGCCATCCCCTGAAAGAAACTTCAGGGTTTCTGAACGACAGAAATTTGTTGTTTCTAAAACGACAAGGCTATATGCCTCCAGGGCGGTGAGACTATCTATTTTTCATCACTCATCTGAAATGTTCACACTCCTCCTCTGCTTGGTACTCCCACAAGGAGGGCAGACCGTTTCCCTGGGAAGAAACCCCGTCCTGGGATCTGCCCGGCAGAAACGCCTATGACGGGTGTCCCCAGATGTCTCATGGCAAGGGACGTGCTCAACCGTGTTGCCGGGCTATGAGCCCCAGCGGTGGAGGTCGCCTGCGAAGGTGCGCACGGCCTCACACCTGCAGCTGGCGCCTGCTGCCTTCCAGGGGACCAGGGACCCGGGGACGCGGCAGCCGTGTACGTGGACCGCAGCGTGCCACGCCTTCCCAGTCTGCTCAGAAATCATGTCGGTATTCAAACGGATTCTGGGGAGCATCCCCGCATATTCAGAGTTGCATGGCTTGCTCTCCCGCTCGGAGGCCAGGCGTGTCATTATTGCACCCCGTCTCCCCAAGCCGCCCAGCAAACGGGGAGCGGGGGGAGGGCGCGGCAGTTCTAGACTCAGGCAGACTACCAACAGCTGCATGGTTAATTATGGCTCTCTGCCTCTTTCTCCCTCTCTCTTTAAAATTTCAGCTTTAGCAATAAAAGATAAGAAATTCTTTAGAGTAATTAGAGACTGCTGAGCGCTTATGGTAATAATGAAGGAAAACATTCTGACTGATTTATAGCAGGAAGAGGCAGTGAGGAGCTATGCAGGTTGAAAAAAAAAATAATTAAAATCAGCTTTGCCACTATCTTGACTGAGCTGCCAGTCAGCCTCAGAGAGAAAAGAAATGCTAATGAAATATTAATATGCTGCCTTGGTTTTTATGTAACCGTCTTTGTTCCCAGGTACTGTTCCAGCTCGTCAGGCAGGAGGGTCAGGTGTGAGGGACGCAGGAACCGGGGTGGGAAGGGGAAATCAGAAGCCAGCGGCCCGAGGACGCTCGGCCTCAGGAACGGTTTACTGGAGCGTCCAGGCGGACAAGACAGAGAGCCCTTCCCTGACAGCCCGGGCCTCGGCCCCGCCAGCTGCAGAAATCCTAAAGGGGGGGGCAGAGCCTTTTCTTTCCTCTTTCTTTTCTTATTCTTTTCTCCCCCTGGCTGACAGACACTAAATGTCAGCCGTCATTGTGACACAATCAGAGCTGGTTTTATAATATCTCTAAGTGGTTGCAAAGTCTGCAGACGGCAGACAGCTTCAAAATCTCAGGGAAATTGTGTCTCCTAGGTAGTGTTCAGACGAGACAGAGCCCCCACATGATTTCTATTTCATCTAATCAATCACGCCAGCTTGGCTGCAAAGTAGACGGCACGGCTCGGAAGCAGCGTGTGTGCATGTGTGCGTGCATGTGTGTGTGGCATGTGTGTCCATGCACACGTGTGTGTGCTCACCGGGGTGCATGTGGGTGCTGCGTGAGCTCTGTGCGTGTGAATGCGCATGCGGGTATGAGCTGTGAGTGAGGACGTGTGTGCACACGTGCGAGCTGTATGTGCTTTGTGTGTGCCTGCCTGAAATCACTCAGGTCTTAAAATGTTTCTGAGTAGACGGCACACACCAGCTCTGCAGTGGTCTGGTCCCAATGGTCAAGAGCCCACTGGAGACACTAGCAGAGGACTTACACAGCACCCTGTGGCTCACTGTGTGTCTCCCTTTCTGCAGGGACTGCCAGTTTGGAGTCTCAGGACGGGTGGGCAGGGAACAAACCTCAGGTGAGCAAAGCCAGGGTCAGGAATGAGGCAGATGAGTGGGAGCAAGAGGGGAGAGCGGAGAGATGTGTCCGAAGGACTAGTCCCAGCACAGGGGCTCAGTCTCACACTGATGTGAACTTACTCTGCGTCTCCGCCCAGGACACACAGACCCTGTGACCTTCAGGAAGCCGAGACAGGAGGAAGGGCTGGAGTCCCCATGGTCTCGTTTGGATCTATCATCGGTTTAGAAGTCCTTAAGAAGGTGATGTGGGATAAGAGTCATGAGCCTTTCCACCTGCAATAGGGTTTCTGGCTTTTATAAGATAACTCACTCATCTGCTATGAGTCAAAACTTAATCACAGCTGCAGTGAGAATGGAGTGAGATGTTTTACCCTTTTTTTTTTTTAATTTTAAGGATAAAATAGAATAGTAGCGGTTTAATTGTGCAAAGATCTGCATATAAGAAACTTGCATTATTTTGGATTATCTTAAAGGACCTGTAGGCTACATATTATCATCCATCAGCGGCAGAGAAAGCAAGAAGGACTCAGGTTTCCAAGTGAGCAGAGGGCAGTAAACTAGGTGGCCCCCAGGTCTCTACTCTGAAGTCTGCGTTCTCCTTAGCTATTTGGCTTTTGGTGTTGAAGCAGACAAGAAAGCAACATCTGTTTGCTGTTGGGTCAACTTGGCATGCCACCTGACCTCTCCGTGCCTGAGCCGCGCACCCTGAGAAGCAGACATAATAACACTCCTTTGTATTTTATCTTTCACAGACACTTGACTTTTTAAATGTAGGGCCTTGAGGATAGCAAAAATCCTCTTCACGTCCAAAGAAAGCCATTAAAAACATGAGTGGCCACATAATGAATAATTATTTATTGAGTACTACACTATGGCTAGCAAAGAGGCCAAGAACAGAATTCAAGAAAAATCTGCAATTGTCGGAGTATCTGCTGTAACTCCTTATCTCACTGAGGAAAAGACTTAAATATGTATAGTAATTAGAGAGCAGGTCCTTAATCAAGCTTTAAAATCAGTGTGTGGACGGTAATCATCACTGCAGGGACCCACCGACTCGGCCCTTTGGCGGTCTCAGCCAAGCCCGGAGGAACTGCATGTTGGTGCCAGACACAGGCAGTTCTGAACCCCACCTCGGCCCCTTGCTCTAGGTTATGCAGAGAGACTCAGTTCACTGTGTTGAGCCTGGGTCCTGTCTCTGAACTGAGATACTCCGTTTGCTTCCATGGAAGGGATGTTGTAAGGACTCGGGAAGAGTAAGCACCAAAGCAGGCTGTCTGGCCGACTGTGCTTCTCTCCTCTTTGGAGGCTGGGCGCAACACACCAGTGAAGCTGGAGCTACGGCTGGAGGAAGGGAAGTCCTCATGAGAGTTGGCGTCACATGATCTATGGGATTCCTGAATGAGGAGATGTCAGGGGTGAGGCACCACAGTGGGACAAGGCTTCACGGGGTTCCAAGAGTCTTGGGCCCAGACAGGATTAGGAACAGGAGCTATAATGCTCTTAGAGCAAGTTACATTAGGGTCTTCCCTCAATGGCTTCACCCCAAGGATGTCTGCCCAGATCTTGAGAGGGCCTGTCGGGGGTGGGGCAGGGTGGTGACCCAATGTTCTCCAGCCTTTCTGATGTCTGATGGCCTCATTATTCAAGCTCAGGTGAGGCCCAGGTGGAGAAGCCTACCACAGAATTAGAAGTTACATGCAAAGAATTTAAAGTTCGTGGAGTCCAAGTGCTTGTGTGACCAAACTGCAACCCAGTGTAAGGAATCCACATCTCCCTGCCTTCCCACAACCCCTAACCATTCACCCTCACCCCACAGGTTACATATAGAAGCACTTCTTTGGGGCTATAACTAGTCTGTCCATGCTATAGGCTTAATTGTGTCCCCCCAGATTAGTATGCTGTAGTTCTCTCCCCCTGTACCTCAAAATTTGATGTGACTTATTCTGGAACAGGGTCTTTAAAGAGGTAATTAAGGCAAAGTGAGGCCATGAGGGTATACACCAATCTAATATGTCTGTCTCCTCATAAGAAGAGATTAAGACAAAGACACTCACAGAGGAACAACCTTGTGAGGGCATGAGGAGAAGACGACCATCTACAAGCCAAGGGGACAGGCCCCCTCAGGGAAGTCTCCCCTGCTGACACTGGGATCTAGGACTTCTGGCCTCCGGAAATAGGAGAGGATACATTTCTGTTGTTTAATCCTTCAATCTATGGCACCTTGCTATGGCACCCTCCACAAGCTAATACACCGCCTATCTCTGTCTTTCTCTCTCTCTCTGTCTCTGCTCTTTTCCCCAACCCCCAGTGTCTCCTTCCATTCAATCTCCAAACTTGCTCATAGTATTCAAACCCCCCATGTCTGTACCTCTCCTTAGCTCCCACTGAAGCTTGGGATCCTCCTCCATTTCTGTCTGGCCTACACCCTCTAAAGGCCAGTGAAACCATTCTAGCTAAAGCCTAGCTTTGTTTGTCCAAACCCAAAGGTCAGGTCTGCTCTTCATTGTACTTGATGTCTGGTGTTATGGCAGACTTGAGCCCTGTCTCCCTGTGAAGTGTGTGGGCAGAATAAAACATTTAGAAGAAACCTGACCCTGAATGATCCAGTTACAAAGATGGCTGTCTCATCCATAGTGTCTCTAGCAGTGCTGAGCCTCCTGAATATTCTTTGACTCTAGGTTGTCTGAAACACTTTGGTGGGGAAATCTCTCAAATAAAGGGAGTAGGATATAGAGATTTCTTTTTTTTTTTAAGACCATGAATTTTGGACCCAAGCAGTCTAAATCTTTTCTTTTTTCTAAAAATATTTGGGCAAGCCATTCAGCTGAAATTAACCTTGATTTCCTTGTCTAGTTTCTATATCATATCTCCTTAGTCACAAAGACAAAATGAGACAATCTGAGTAAAGTATCTGGTACTTTGCCTGCCACATAAAGATTCAATATATAATGACAGATTGGCTGGTGCACGTCTTGAGGGATAGAATGGATCTGGATATAAACGATCTACAGTAAACTCAAGGAACAACATTTATACAGAGACCGGAGTTAAGATTCTGTCAACGGACTTCAAAAGTTGCTTTTCAAGGCATTTTGTTATTTTATTTATTTATTTATTTAAATTTAAGATTTTATTTATTTATTTGACAGACAGAGATCACAAGCAGGCAGAGAGGCAACAGAGAGAGAGGAGGAAGCAGGCTCCCTACTGAGCAGAGAGCCCGATGTGGGGCTGGATCCCAGGACCCTGAGATCATGACCCGATCCGAATGCAGCGGCTTAACCCACTGAGCCACCCAGGTGCCCCGGCATTTTGTTATTTTAGTGAAGAAATATGGAGGACTCCATTTTATGATTCTTATTGAAAAACATGGCTGTGAAACAAAGGTTGCACTGCTATATTTTCTTTAAATCAAAATGAACCCACCTAGGAACCCAATCCTATCTCCAGGTTATAGTAGTCAGACCTCCTCAGGCATCTGCTGGAGGGTTTCACATAGGAGCTCAGGCACACACAGATGTCTCTCCATGTTCCTGTGTAGCCGTGGCTTGCCTTGTCCAGCTTTGACCAATCCCCAACCAGATGCCATCTCTCTCCTCTGAACCAGCAGTAGTGACTGACTCTCTGATCGCAGATAGGATAGGAACCCAATCCTATCTGCCATGTGGATAGTCAGCTTCCATTGTTTTGGGGGTTCCTCTGCCAAGAGAATCGACTAAGCATGTGGGTAACCTGAGAATGTTGGCAGGTGTCCTGTCTCCTCCCATGGAGATCACTACTGAGATCTTCTTCATCTCAGCTTGAACAGCCCCTTGAAGGCAGCTGGCTGTGCTCTGACAGGTCAGGGTACAGGCATGTGCTGTGTGACAAAGCTGCTGTTCTAGAATACAGCTACCCAGAGAGCACTGCCTGGGCACCCCAGCCAAGTCCTCCATCTCCCTATAGATGGATGAGGTAGGTGCTGTGGTTGCTCCTCCATCTCACTGAGAAGCTAAGTAACTTATCTAAGGCTGTACAGCCAAAGAGCCAGGAATTGAATCAAGCTCAGCAGCCAAGTCGAGAGCCCGGATCTGTGTTCTGCCAATAAAGACACAGCCTCTTCCCCTAAACAGGAAGGGGCATAAGACAAGATGGGCATAATGAAAGGCAGACTCTTAGACTTCTCATAAATGTCTCTACTTTCAATTGCAAAATGAGGAAGAAGATCTAGAGCTCAAGTGTCCATTTGGATTCAGTGTTAGAAAACCATAGTTTACATCCTGGCTAGGCTACTTGCCAGCTTCATGATGAAAAGAAACAATAACAAACCAACCAATAAAACAAACAAACAAAATAGTCCAAAACCAACAAAAACCAACAAAGGAAGCAAAAAGAATGGAGCAGATTTTGAAGCAAACGGATCTGAGTTTGAATGTTGGCTCGTCTCTGAGGAACTCGAGCGGCTTCCTCACTGCACTATGTCTTGGTCTCTCCGTCAGATGGGCATATAAATACCTGCTGAGGCCACTGGCTCTGTGCAAGATGGCTGCCTCTCCTCCTCCTGCTCTTTTACACTGTGGGTCTGTGCCCCAGCCTGAACCATAACCTCAAAGGCATAGAGTGAATGGAGCCTTCTAGTTGCCCTAGCTGGACCTACAGGAGCAGAGACCAGCTGCCTTGCTCAGCCCTGTCGACGGCATAGATGTGTGGGCCAGATACGCATGGCCTAAGCCACTAACGTTTGTGGGAGTTTTCTGTCCTTACTCAGCTCCCAGAGTTGAGCCTCTCCAGTTAGATGACATGAAAGGTGTTTGTAAATGGGGGGAGCCCCACTTCCCAGACATTAGCATCAGCATCATGGGAGCCAGATAGGTGCTGGCAATGTGAAGACTGTGCACAGGCATTGAGAGTGCGATCAGAGAGTCAGTCACTACTGCTGGTTCAGAGGAGAGAGATGGCATCTGGGTGAGGATTGGCCAAGGCTGGCCAAGGCAGGCCACGGCTGCACAGGAACATGGAGAGACATCTGTGTGTGCCTGAGCTCCTATGTGAAACCCTCCAGCAGATGCCTGAGGAGGTCTGACTACTATAGTCTGGAGAAGATTCATGCAGAACACCTGGTCTGCACACCCCAATTTCCAGAGGGCTTTCTTTTTAACCAATTTTCTGAAATTTAAAATAACAGCAATGCTACAAGACAAATGCTATGTGATATAAGTTTAAGAGTTTGGTAACTACAACAGGGAAATAAGAGTAAACCAACCAATTAAAAAAAAAAAAAAAAGCAAGGTGGCTTCTGCTGGGAGTGATTCTGAGAAGAAATTTTTACTGTGCTTGAACTTGGAGATGTATTTTCAGACTCATGTTTATCTTTTACCTTTCCAGAGCCCAAGTTTGTTTGAGTCTTGCTTAATTTCTAAGAAAGATCCTGGGCTGAGGGGCCTATACTATTTCTACAGTTGGCCTACAACCTTTTTTTTTTTTTTCCTTCTTCTGCTGAACCATTGTCTGCTTTGAATATTAAACCAGATATAAACTAAAATTGCTTTATGGAAAATTGGCCCACGGAGCTTTGTGAACATTAAGGCCTTGAAAGTGAAGCTCAACCTTTCTCTACATTTTCCTCTTTGGTTGGATTAATTTCCCACTATCTTTACTACTACATTTGATAATGAGAGTAGTTCAAGATTTAAATAAACTAATTAAATGAGGGGCTTAAAGTCTCTGCTGACCAAAGACAAGCCCAAACCTCCAACAACGCTTGAAGCACAGGGAGGTTGTGTGTGGAGACAGTGCCCCTCTTTGGGCAGCTCATCTGGGTCCTGGTGGGGCCTGTGGGGCTTCCAGAACAGGCCATGCATGGGGATAAGAGCAGACGGGCCACTGTGCAGCGTCTGTCAGATGGTGGAGGAGACCTGTTGCCTTTGCACATTAGTCAGGGGGTGTCTCCTGGTGACAGCAAAGGTCAAGATGACATTCTATAGTTTTCTGTCATGTGCAAGCCAAGAGCTAGGAGGCTCTGATGGGGTCTGTCACACATGCAATCAAGGACAGGACTCAGACCATCTTGGATCCTGGCTCCGGGTACCCTGAGCAGCTAACCTGCCGATTGCCAGAGCCTGGGAAGGCCAGAGCAAGCATCTGGGGATAAGAGAAGTCTCTTCTCATAGGCCAGGCACAAACCACCCCTAAGAGCTTCCTAGATAGAGCTTTCAACAGAGAGAGGCAAATTCTTGAATACAGCCCTTCCCACCACCAGTCAAATCACAGGTAATTACAATAGTTCATGAATCCTCTGAAATGCTAACTTTGTTACCAAGTCTGAACTCAGGGAGGCAAAATTATCAAACCAGTTGTCCAGATAAGAACCTCATGAAAATGTGTTCTGGGGTTGGATGAGGAGACTCTCTGCTTCCCAGCCAGGCTGTTTTTGTTTTGCATTGTCCAGGGGCAGTCCCCAGTAGGCTAGGACACTTGGCTGAATGAAAATACAGCACAACAGCGGATGGTCTGGGGGGCGTGGGGGTTTAGCATCCACAAGGAAGAAAACAGCCTTCTTGGCCTACAGTGTTTTCCAGCACCCTCTGCCTCAGGGCCATCTTCAGAAAGTGTCCTGTTCTCTAGCTGAGAGGCACGTGTTCACCGAAGCCCTCGGAGCTTTGCCGTCTTGAGCAAGGTCAGGAAACGCTGAAGGTTTTGTCACTGGTCACCTCCCATCACTGTCTTGAATTTTGAGCTGCCTGGTCTGCTGGAGATGAATTAGAAATAGAAGTTAATTCCAATGAAATACAAATCATTGGAAATTTTTTAAAAAATGGTATTTCCCCTGGTGCCTACCATGCACTCAGTCCTAGCTACTCGATCAAGATCTGCACTCCATCCTTTGTCACACTTCCTGAAGGTCACAAATATACAATATATCTAGACAGGCTGTGTCTTTTTTTCTTTTGTTATTAACATATAATGTATTATTATTTTTTTATTTGTTTTGTCTTCTTTTTGTTTCTGTTTTCTGGTGCAGTCACGCTGAGTCGAACCAAGATGAGTGAGTCGAGCCGTGGTCAGAGGGAGGTGAGATCTTTCTCCACCATGCTAAGGAGCAGAGCAGATCTACTGTCAATACACAGATCTACTGTTGGTCTAATGGCTCTAGAAAAAGTTGCACAAGGTTGGCCTCTTCTCCTGAGGCCAGGTGAGGGATTGACAGAGGTTTTATGTGCCCTTGTCTCCTGGGTGCCTGGGGAAGGAGAAATCACTTTTCTAAAGCATTTACACAGGGTCTGGAGCCCCACAAACTTTCATTTAATTCATAGTTATACTGTACAAGAGGCAAACCCTTCCAGGAAAACATTTACAAATGGGAACACAGCCTGGGGAAGGTGAGGAATGGAGCCCTCCGCTCTTAGGCAGAAATCAGTAGAGCTAAGATTTGATCCCAGGTCAAGTTTAGCTGAACAGTGTCCGCCTGCCTGAAATACGTCCTGGACCTACAGGTAAAACTGAACGTGTTTCTGCCATCATGCTTGAAACACAGGTGCTTCTATTACAATGCCATTTCCCTTACCGAAAAATCTTTTGTTTTGCCAAACTGTTCTGAAAAGCAACAGGGTTTATGTCACTGTGGGTGTTCCAACACCCAGCACCAATGCAACTTCAAATCAAACAGCAAAAAAAAAAAAAAAAAAGGAACTCTAGCAATCTTAGTAAACACGGATACATAAATACACACACACACATACGCACACAGAATTATGTCTCTGCTGGGATTTTCATGACTTTTTAAAACAATGTGTGAAATGTCTTCGCAGCTTTACTAGAGAGCTTAACAATGTGGAAAACTGAGCAGTGCTTGAAACCACTCAGCACCATGCTGCTTGCACCAAAGGGAGACAATTCTAGAGCATTTTGAACACATTTCTTAGTCTCCATGTTTGCTCAGCCTCTCGCTCTAATTGTAAGTTTGCCCTCTCCTACTCTGCATCACCACAAACATTAGTTTTGTATGAACTAAAGGAAGTTACGATTTATGCTGATAATATTCTCCTTGCCAATCTCCTCACTAACTGTACATGAGCTAATGTACAACAGGGAGGCGTGTTGTCTCAGCACACATATGTTACACTCATGTGTTGGCACGTTTTCCTTTCCCACTGAACTTGTGTTGTCCTGTAGCGTAGCCACTGGCCACACAGAGCCCTTCAATATGGATGACTAGACTAAAACACAAACCACATCTTAAAGACTTGGCATGAAAAAATAATGTAAAATATCTCATTGATAATTTTATGTTGATAAAACATTGAAGTGATATTTGGGATCTTTTGAGTTAAATAAGGTACATTAATAAAATGATTGGACTTGCTTTTTTTCTTTTTCCTCTGGGGGCTAGTATACACTTAAAACAACATGTGTGACTTGCTTTCCTGTTCCACTGGACAGTGCTGGGCTTGACCTCAAGCAAGGATGATGAGCTCTTGACTTCAGAGCAAAAGAAGCAGCACACTGTCTGGTGCATGGCTGGCCCGTGCACATCGATCTTCAACAAGAGAATTAGGTGTGTCTAACTCAAAACTAATGTTCTTTCCACTGCTTGTGGCAGTTCCAAGCAGAAGGAGCTGGTTGGGTGTGGGCTGAACAAAGCAAAGCCAGGGGCTTGCCCGAGGGCTGATTTATGATGTCCACGTGGCTGGTCTTCCAGGGTGGAGAGCCGTGTGGTAGTGGACAGAGAGAGTCTGCAGGGGGCAAGATATCTTGTATGTGATCCTTTTCCTGGACGTTTTTGGAGAAGGATTTCTTAGCCCCGTGTTTTTCCTGTTTCTGGTCGTTCAGTCAGTTTGCTTACTGAACATCTGTGATGAATTCACCATTATGCTAGATGACGTTTTCTGAATGCAGAGATTTCTGACACTATCACAGCAGGCCTACACTAATGAGTCGAGAAGAGTAGAAATGTCATGTGATACAGCATATAGTGCATTGTGAAACAGTGACGTCTGAATTTCGGCTTCACCATGTAATAGTCTGGTGACTCTTAGAACCTGTCCCTCCCTCATGCAGCTGCAGATTTCCTGTCTGGAAATTGTGGGAAAATGTCATTTTCACGGTATTTCCTTGGGGTTCAGTGAGATTCTTATTTGCATGTGGAAGTATCTGGCACCAAAATTTAAAAAAAAGAAAAGAAGAAAAGAAAAGAAAAAAGAAAAATCATAACTGACACAAGAAAAGATATTTAATTAATGAAAGTACTGTTGGATTAGAGACAGCCTGACAAAATGCAAAGAGAATGGGTTTTATAGACAAAACCATTTGGCTTCAAATCTTTGCCCTGCCAATAGGCAAACTAGCTAACCTTTCTAAACTTCAATTTCTTCATCTATAATACTGTGATGATGTCATTCACCTTGCTATTTCTAGGAATAAATTATATAAAGCCTGAAAATCCTTAGTACAGTGTCTGGTACCTAACAGAGACTCAATAAGTAGCAATTTTATTTATTTATTTATTACAATTTTTTTAAAGATTTTATTTTATTTATTTGACACAGAGAGAGAGAGAGAGAGAGAGAGAGAATTGGGAGAGAGAGAGAGCAAGATCACAAGTAGGCAGAGAGGCAGGCAGAGGCAGAGGGAGAAGCAGGCTCCCCGCTGAGCAGAGAGCCTGATGCAGGGCTTGATCCCAGGACCCTGAGATCATGACCGGAGCCAAAGGCAGCCGCTTAACTGACTGATCCTCCCAAGCGTCCCTAAGTAGTGATTTTAAAACAAGTTGAGGGTTTTAGTGGGGACGGAGTGGGGGGTTGGGTGAGCCTGGTGGTGGGTATTAAGGAGGGCACGGATTGCATGGAGCATTGGGCGTGGTGCATAAACAATGATCTTGGAACACTGAAAAAAACAGAAACAAAAACAAAAACATTACTTCTAATTCTCAAAGAGATCCATGGTCTCTAGCTTCAGGTTTGCCACTGAGCTAGGAATAGTACTTTCTGTAACTCACTTAACTAAGAAAAAGACTTATGTTGGATGGCAATAATATAGATCTCACTTAAATTTGTGATTATAGATAAAACTTGAGCTAATGCTCATAAAGGGCCTTTGTGAACAGCACAATGGATAGAGCTACAGTAGTTGCTGGGGAATCTGGGTTACACTTAGTCACAAAAGTGGAGTATTAAGGCTGAAATTTACATGACATCTATGCGTGGTTTCCTGAATGGGTTGTAAAGCTCTTAGCACCAATGGGAAAATGATAAAAGACATAACATTTTGCGTTTGACATAAGTTATATTAATTTAATGTAGCAATGCTAACTCCCAGGAACACAGAAAATAGCACAAACAAAATAACTGTGGTATTTGGTAGAAAAAAAATATTTCACAATATGATTTCTGCATGGAGGAGAAAGAAAGGATTCATGTTTATGGAACTATGGGTCCTGCTACCCATCTAATTTTTAGATAGTCAGTAAAGACAGAGAAGCTATTTGCCCAATACCATACTTACTTTTAGTTAACCTGAGGCAAGGCACGAATCCAGCTACCCTCTGTGTCCAGGCCACCACCGCTCCCTAGTGCCTCCTCCCCTGTGCCCACTGAGTGCCATCGGAGCTGTACACGCACAACTGTTCCCTTACACCGCATTTGCTGATGGGACACCCAGAACTGTCACGCACATAGCTGTGATTTTATACACTTGTAACCCTGTTAACTTTGCCTTGGCCCTCACCAGGGGCCAAGGGCCCTCACCAGACCATCAAGATAAGACACAATAGAAAGTGTATGCCAGAATGGAGGGAGTGGCCTCGTGCGTGCATGGGCCCTGAAGAGATGCAGCGGGGCATTTATGAGAGGGGAGCAAGAATGTAGGGAAATACGCCGAGCAGAAAATACAGGGGAAGTGTAATTGGTGGTTTATTTATAGCTTAAATCGTGTGATGACAACGTGTTCTTGTGTCTCCACCACAGCCTGGCTGCGGTGTCTGCTTGGTATCAACCCTGAACTTATTTTGCCTGTAACTCCCTGATCCACAAACTGTGTTTCGTAGTCAGGCATGCCTCCAGGTGAAATGTATAATAGTGTTTTATCAACTTTGCTAATCTTGTTACTTGTGGAAGAATTTATTAAAAAGAACCAATTTCTTTCTACATGCAACCATAGTTATTTTAATGACAGGATTTATATATGGAAACATTTATCTACTCATCCATCATTGTGTTTTTTTAACTCGACAGATATTCACAGAGAATGTCTTCCACACAAAGCATTCCAATGTAGTCACTACATCATGGAATCTGGAATCAGACTATCTTAATGCAACCACAGAACTTTCTGGCACATAAATACGAGCAAGTTACCTAATGTTTCTGTCTCCTGGTAATTGTACCTACACTGACTGAGCTTTTCCTGTCTCTTGCTCTACTGTGGTTGATCTGAGACTGGGAGGGCTCCTCCAGTATAAAACAACCAGACACTGGATCAAACATGCTTCTAAATAGATTGTTGGGCTTTCAGGAAATAACAAATAATTTTAAGGATTTCCCCTCCCCTTGGGTAAAAATGAACCTAGGGCAAATGTAGACACTCTCTAGGGAGAAGTATTGAGCACAATGGGGAACAGATTATGCTGAAAAGAGATGCCAATATTAGAGCTCTGGTTGTGACTGGAGTATTGGGCCATGGATAGATGTGTTGAATTTAGCATTCTTACATTGATTCTTGGACCCTAGAAGTAGGCTAACGTGATCCTAGGTGAGTAGCACCTCTGGTACAAAATTGATTTTTGGAAGAAGGCACTCTCCGTTTAAGAACTTGGGAATTTTAAATATTCTATTCAATCAAATATACACTTATAATCAGAGATCACCAAATGCACAAAAGGAGCTAGAAATAATGATTGACAGCATATACTATTTTTAGATCACAGATAATACAGTTGCTGAAATTATAAGATATAAAATAACACTGATTATGTGTATAATGCAAAATCATAAAAGATGGTCATAAAAGCAAGTAACCACAAGCACTAACAAGGATCTTCCACCTCTAGCCACCATGAACTTAGCTCTTACTTCCACTGTAAGCAACCATGCAACTGGGAAAAATATATCTGTATATGAGGCAACTGTTTTAGATTTTGGTTAACAGGCAGCACAGGACTGTAATCTCTGAGTGTGAGGAAGCATGGACAGTGAGCCCAATAGTCAGAATTTCTGCCTGGAAGCACTTAATATGATCATGCAAAGGAAGAGGCCCAAGCAGAACGGAGAGGTCTCAGTGAGCTAATAAAGCAGAGTCTGGCGCTAGAATTTGGAGAGGAAGGTACCCTTAGGGGTGGGGCAGAAGTATTTGTGGTATTTCTCTGGATCAAGGAGATAAATGGAGAGGTTTCAGGTGGCCAAGTCTTTGTTTCATGAAAAGATTAATAAAATAGTAGAGTCTAATTGAGATTGATGGATAAAAAAAATAAAGACAACAAAAATTAACATCAGAAATAAAATACAGGATGGCACTAGAGATTCTACAAAATTTAAAGGATAAAAAATATTATAATTAATACATAACATTAATCTAAAAACTGGAGAGAAAATAAATTCCTTAAAAAAACATGTTTATCAAACTGTCACAAGAAGAAACCAAAAGCCTGAATACTCCTATGTCTGTTAACAGAAATATAACTCTTAATCAAAAGCACTTAAGGCACACAAACTTAGATAATAGGGACAGATACAGCATTTTTGAATATGTTTAAAAAGCATTGTAACCCAGAACCAACATTTGTCAAAAACATTAAAGGAAAACTAGAGGTCAATATCCTTTATGAAAATACAAACAAAAAAATCTTTAAAAACTAGCAAATTAAATCTAGTAATATAGTAAAAAGATAATAACTCTTAGCCAAATTTATCCATTATAGAAACCAAGGTTAGTTTAATATCTGTAAATCAATTAATGCAATTCTCCACAAAGAGGAAAAATATAATTATATCAATAGCTGGAAAAAGGATTTGATGAAATTTGAAAAAAAATGACATAATTTATTCATGAAATTCACATTTAAGGAAAATAAAATATAAAACACTATGTAAGAATTATAATTCTATGGAATTTTCATTTGAGTAAGCACATAATTGCTTATCTATAATGAAACCAAATCAGAGAAAATTTGAAACCACTTTTGTTGACAAAAATTATTCCTGTGTTTTTAGGTCAATAGAAATATTGTTAAATATGAATAGCAAAAATGCAATATTTACACTCTCTAGAGATAAAACTAACCCTTTTAACTAAAAACATGTACATTTACATAATGAATATTTACAAAACACTATTCTAAAATATATCCATTTGGGATATTGTATAATCATTTAAACAATAGCAATAAAACTGAAGCAGAAAAAGATCAAAATTATTTTATAAGAAATACAAAGTAAAAATCTTGTTGTTTTCAGATCATCTTAGTGGAGTTGTTGACCACAATAAAAATAGCATGTATACTTACCTAAATAAAGAATAAATAAATGACAACAAGTTACAAGAGTCACATTTAAATAATCTAGTTTAAAACATTACCTAATAACATAATATTATTATATTTCCATTTGAGTCATTCTAATTACTTTAAGCAACAAAACTGAAAGAAAAGAATCTAAATGATTTTAGTAGAGAGAGGAAAAGAGTGCTTTGCTGTGGTGATGGATCTTCAGAAGTAGGTTCTTTGGGAGTTGGGGTCAATGTGAAGATGGCTCACTTCCTTTGTCAGGGTGTATGAACAGTGCGTGGTGTAGACATTTCATCTGACCAGTGGAAGATGTGCAGAGCGAAGCAAGTCCCTTAGTGGAGGTCATGCCTGGAGACATTATGTCTCACTTTCTGGAATAAGGGGATGGAGAGAGGTCCTGCCCTTGGGAGCCCTCTGACATATCTGACAAGAAGATGAGGGGAGGGCCTGGGCCTGGCCAGCAGTATCCTGTTCAGGTGGGACGGCTGGACTGAAAGAAAGACCCAAGTCCCTACCACTGCAAGGCAAACTAGAACAAATTATTTTATGCTTCTTGTGGGCGAGTTGATGCATCAGGATGAGGTTGACCCAACAGATGTTCTAGACAGGTGGTATCTGGTCCACATGGGAAGCAGGACACTGGATTCAGAAACCATCACAGCCTGGGGCTTCTCTTTCATGGGGATCTCATCAAACTAATATATATTTAAATATATATTTAAATTTCCTCCAGGTCTTCCTTGCTGCCAAATACCTGATTTATAAGATCAAGTTTATATATGATATGAAACTTTTTCACTCTCAATATTCCCCTGTTTGATGCATTTTTTCTGTAATTAGTATTTTTTAAATTTTTTAAAGATTTACTTATTTTAGAGAGAAAGAATGTTTGAGCATGGGGAGGGACAGAAGGAAAGGGTGAGAAAGAGGCGGGGGGAGAGAGAGAAGCAGACTCTGCTGAGCATGGAGCCTGATGCGGGACTGGATCTCACAACCCCAAGATCATTACCTGAGCATAATAGACAGAGCCACTCATAAGTCCCCTTTTAATTAACTTAAGGTAACTGAGATATGTCTCAATTATCAGATCACTCAACACATTATCATAAATTTTTCTCCCATGGGGAATAAGCTGCCTTTGATATAAGTCAGGGATGCTTTCAATAATTTCTGAATTAATTTTGGGTTGTATTTTATGGATATTGAAATGTTTGCATACACTGCTAATTCACTGACTTTGGACATCCTTTTTTCTTTTCTTTTTTTTTTAAGATTTTATTTATTTATTTGACACAGAGAGAGAGAGAGAGATCACAATTAGGCAGAGAGGCAACCAGAGAGAGAGGAGAAGCAGGCTCCCTGCTGAGCAGAGAGCCTCATGCGGGGCTCGATCCCAGAACCCTAGGATCATGACCTGAGCTGAAGACAGAGACTTTAACCCACTGATCCACCTAGGTGCCCCATGGACATCTTTTCCTTTATCTTTACAGGGTAAATTCTCCTAAATTAGATATTTGTTGAAAGTTCACTTTGTCTTCTTGATGCATTTCTGACAAGATTGCACTTCAACAGTGGAGTGGTTGCTTCTACTTTCTGTTTCTTTCCCCCCCCCCAACTATAGTGATGTTTTTTAGGTTTGGAGACTTTTCATGTGATCTTTAAGTGCAATGGCGATTTCCTCTTCTTTAGTTAACTTGGTATACATTTGGTTTCTTTCTTCTTCAAAAGTTTTAAAATAAATATTTAATTCAGCCGCATCAATCAGTTTCTTTGAAATTCCTTTGATTCATCTTCTTAGAGGGCTCTCTTTTCTGGAGCTCTGATTACATCTATTTTCAGGTTCCCACTATCCATGTTGTCTTTTCTAGGAACGGCAGCCCAAACTAATTTTTTTTTTTTTTCTCAAGTATCCATCCTAGGGCTCAGTCTGACTCTGCTCAGAGTTTTATACCTTTTTCCCTCAGTATATAACTTCATTCACTCGCCTTTTTCCATCCTTCAGCTCCTTGTGAAAGCGGTCTCCCAGAACACTGGGCATTTCCTCCAAAGCCTCTGTTAGTGCTGTCAGAAACTGTTCCTCATTGATCTGACAGATTTGGGAGGATATTTTCATGGAAGCTATTTGAAATTGGATGCATTCTGATGGATCTTGTAAGGCTAAAACTTCCCTATAATGTCAGTCATCTACTTAACGTTTTCAAAACGTTGAGATTTGTCTCCTTTTAGCCCTTTCCAAAGGGTTTCTATGCTAAACCCAAGTGAAGAGTTGGAGATTTCTAGCTTCTTTTTTAGGTGTTTCTCAGGAGTTCACTCAAAGTTGTCAAATATGCTTTTTTTTTTTTTTTAATTAGTAGATCTACTTCTTAGAACAGCTTTAGTTTTATAGGGGGATTAAGCAGAGAGTATAGAGAGTTCCCATGCACTCCCTGCAGCCCTCACCCTCCACCACACGCACACAGTCTCTGGATTACTATCTTACATTGGTATGGCACATTTATTACAATTGATGAAGCTCAATATTGATAAATTATTATTAAGTTCATAATTACATGGGAGTTCACTCTTTATGTTGTAAATTCTTTAGGTTTGTCAACTACATAATGTCATGTGTCCACCATTATAGCATCATATCAAAGAGTGTGACTGCCCTAAAAATCCCCTAGGTTCCATTTGTTTATTCTTTCCTTTCCTTCCCCATCCCTAAACATCTAGCAGCCACTGATCTTTTTATGGTCTCCGCATTTTTGCCTTTTCCAGAATGTCATGTCATTGTAATCACACAGTGTATAGTTTTTTCTAATTCGCTTTTCTTGTTTACAATATATATTTAAATTTCCTCCAGGTCTTCTCCTGCCTCGCTAGCTCATTTCTTTTTAGTGCTGAATAATTTTTCATTGTCTGGCTCCACCTAGTTTAATTATCCATTCATCTATTTTTTTTTAAAAAGATTTATTTATTTATTTTAGGGAGAGAGAGAAAGTACGGGGGTGGTGGGGTAGAGGGGGAGGGGGAGGGAATCTCAAGCAGACTCCATGCTGAGCATGGAGCCCAATGGGTGGCTTGATCCCGCGGCCCTGAGATCATGACCTGAGCTGAAACCAAGAGTCAGATGCTTAGTCGACTGTACCACCCAGGAGCCCCCATTCATCTATCAAAAGATATCTTGGTTATTTCCAAGTTTTGAAAATTATGAATAAAGCTGCTATAAACATTTGTGTGTAGATTTTGTGTGCACATACATTTCAACTCCTTTGGATACCAAATATGTTTTCAAAAGACAGTGAAGTTCTAAAAAAAAAAAAAAAAGTTGATCTTCCTCTAGGAAGGTAGAAATTCTATAGCTAGTTTGCCTCTTCTTGAATAAAGTCTCTTAATAATTAAAAACGTGAGTATGACTATCAACATCCCTATATCCCATAACAATCTATGGGGATACAGGCCTGATGTAAGATCCCTTGTCCACGCTGCCCCTGCCCCTGTTCCCCATACCAACTTACCCCAGAAGCTCCTGAAAAGGTGCAACACGGAGCATCACAGGCACTAGCAGATCCCCCAATGCTGTGTCAGTTCAGGTTGCTAGGACTCTGCCAAGTACAACAGATGCTGGAAAACATAGGTGAGCATTCCACCTAAAACCAAATCAGTTCCCACCAACCTGCACTGAAGCCAAGGGATGTTGGGGAGGAACAGGTGCGATAACTCTGCTTGTGAATACACTTTTCATGTGGATCCCTGGAGGCTTCATCTTGGCCGCAAACATCACAGAGAACTCCAGCTCTCAGCCTCCTCTATTATGTGTGTCCACAGACCTAGACTACATGGAGAGGGATAAAGTAGGGTTTAGAAGGCCCTCCAAAAGATTCCAATAATCTGCTCGTTTTGCATCAAAGGCTAAGGAAGAACAAGAGGGGAGAGATTCCAATGACCCAAGCTAGAACAACTTTGGCAACAAAATAATAACGGAATTGGATTTTAAATGAAAGTATAAGCTAAATAATGGGTACATAGTGGTATAAATAAATGACTGTTTACATGGAGAGGGAAGGGACAAATCTTCCTAACTGAAAGACTGCAGAAATCATGTGGAGATCGGAACTGGTCCCCATGCTTAGGAGTGCCCCACACTTGTTTAATGCTCCTCTGCCACTGTCTCAAATTCTTAATTTTGAACAAAGGGCAGCTTCTCATTTTCATTTGTACTGGGTCCCACAAATTATGTAGCCTGCTTGGAGAAACTATAGAAATACAGATTTCTGGGTCCACTTGTGAGATTCTGTTTCGCTAGTTCTGGGGACTGAAAACTTGTGTCCCTCACAAGCACCCAGGTAGTGTTGATGAAGCGTGTCCAGGAACCAAACTGGAAGTGGCCTGGAGACCCTTCAAAGAGAAGAAGAAGCACTACAGGAAGGTCTGAGATAGAAGAGGTGGGTTGCAAAGCATTGGGGGCAGTGTCGTATAAAGCAAAACAAAAAAATGGTTATAATATGACAATAATACCATGTACCTTTGCGGTTGCAAACATAATCAAAATACACAACAATAGTAGGTGTTAGGAAGAGGGAGATAGAATCCTCTATTTCAAATGTTCGTGAGTTCCTCCAAAGGGGACTTATGTCACAATATATGTATCTTTTCCTCTTAGAGTTTTAAAATATCTTTATGGATGTATTTATATATAAACCCTAAAAGATTATTTGTCTCATGCATTTAGTTTGAGATCTGGAGTTTTGTATATACCCATTCAATGCAGTTTGATAACTACATTGTTCATATCTTTCATAATATTACTTATATTTCATCTGCTTGACTTATAAATCAAAGTTAGGGGCGCCTGGGTGGCTCAGTGGGTTAAAGCCTCTGCTTTCGGCTCAGGTCATGATCCCAGGGTCCTGGGATTGAGTCCCGCATCAGGCTCTCTGCTCAGCGGGGAGCCTGCTTCCTCCTCTCTCTGAATGCCTCTCTGCCTACTTGTGATCTCTGTCTGTCAAATAAATAAATAAAATCTTTAAAAAAAATAAAATAAATCAAAGTTAGCATGGAATGTGCAAGTAAGAGTATATGCATTATTATTTTCTTAGATTTAATTTGTGTAGTGGGTTTTAGAGGGCTCAATTTATTATAGCTTATACATGCCAGATATCTCACTTTTATGTATACCACATTACAAAAAAAAAAAAAAGAAAAGAAAGATAAGAAAAAAAAATATTTGCTAAATAGACTTATTACCAACAAATAATGGTTGGAAAAGACATAGTAAACAATAAGAATTTCCCAAAAAGTCAGCCACGTATCTTTGGCTACCATAGCCAATAGGTCATCCTTGCTTTCAGTCCAAAGAGGAAGATGAACCAGAAAGAAATCCTGTAAATAAGTCTCTAAATCTAATTTGAGTCATTTGTTCTAATGGTTACAATCCCTTTTGTGCCAACAACCTCCCGTTCTTTGGACCATATTCTTAGCTGAATCTGTCGATCACACCATACAGGAACTCAGGGCAACTGAGAAACAATGGTGCTTTAGGTAAAAATGTTTAGTATTCACCATCGAGTACCTGTGTACATGTGAATCAAAATCTTGAGGATCTGGGGGACCTGTAGTACTGACTGCTCTCATGATCTCTCATGGTTTCCCCAGTCTTCTCGAGGAGGGGTAGTTAGCTTCCAAGATGCACCACATGATTCTTGATTCTTGGTGTTCATGCCCTTGCATATTCCCATTTCACGTTGAATACCAACCTCTGAAACTACAAGAACATTGTGCACGTGATGAGATAAGGTTTGCAAGGCAAGGTCACAAAGGAAATTGTGGCTTCTGCGTTGCGTTCTCTCCATCACTTTTTCTGGGGCAAGTTAGTTGCCTTATCATACCATAGCATAAGGATGCTCAACTAGCCCTATGGAGAGATCCATGTGGTGGAAAACCAAGATTCCTGCCAACAGTCAGTACCATCTTGCCAGTCATGGGGACAAGCCCTCTTGCAACAGCCCCTTCAGCCCCCGTCCAGTGACTGCAGCTATGGCCAACATTGTGACTTCAATTTCAGGAAAGACCAAGATGCAACTACCCAAAAAAGCAACTCCCAAATTCCTGATCCACAGAAAGTTGCATGTTTGTGAGTGTTTGTCGTAGATTTAACCACTAAGGCTGGGAGTATTGAAATCACTATGTGGCAATGGGTAACTCATGGCTAAATATAACTAAGTCATGATTTTTCTTCTTCCAACAGAGTTCAATTTTCACCTTTTCCCCAAATTGGGGAATGGTGTTTGTTGTTATTGTTTGTTTTTCACTTGATCTCAGCTTAAAGTATTTCAAATACCAGTGAAAATGGTGGTACTCTGTACCATATTTTGATACAGTGCAAAAAGTATGGGCTGTAGAGTCTTTGTACTATGACCTGGATGGCAATGGCCAACTTGCATAACATCTCAGCCTTAGCTGTCCCAGGTCTAATACTGGGATGAGGACGAATTCTTGTAAAGTCACTGTGAAGATATGATCAAGTATACTAAAACAAAACAAAACAAGAAACCCAAACCAAGCCGTGTCCTTCACATTAATGATGTGGAGGACCTGGGGAGAGGGAGAGGGCTGATTCCCGAGGTTCATCTTGAGTAGAAGTTTGCCAGATGATGGTGTGTGTGTGTGTGTGTGTGTGTGTGTGTGTGTGGAGGTGGGGGGGGGTGCACAAAACAGAATGAGGACTATGCTGAGGCATAGAGTGTGACGGAGGCCAGAGGTAAGGCCAGGCAAGCAGGGCTCAGATCAGGAAGGGCTTGTCTGGCTGTTCAGAATTTTGGATTCTCTTGAAGACAAAAGGGAATCTTTGCAAATCTTTAAAGACGCAGATGATAGGAGTTTTAGAAATATGACTGTCAACAAAAGAAAGAACAGATTTCTTGAGGTTGGGTGAAGAGGATGGTAAATCTACGTCTTGGGTACAAGTCCAGTAAGTAACCCCCGAGAAGGGAAAGGGGCCGGAACGGAGAGAGGAAAGCGGGGCAGCAAAGGGGCAGCAGGCGAGGTTATGTCAAGGGCTCCAGAGGGCAAGTCCCAACGACTTGGCACTTGCCAGTGAGGAAGGCAAGGCCAGGATGATGCCCACGCATCTCATCTGGGCAACTCGGGGGATGATGGATCTGTACCCTGGAAGGTGGACCCTCGAGGCTGACCTCTGGGCCGCCGTCCGGGAGTCTGGCCAGGAGTGCCAGAAGCTGTCTAGCCCATGCATGTAAGACAACTCTTTCTTCCTAAACCTGCGAGAGAGCTGCTGAAGAACGTGATGGACTGTGCTTTAGATAGAAACGTGGCTATCTCCGAGCCCGAGAGGCCCGGGTATGTCTCTCCTGGCCACCCCAGGCTTCTACCCAAAACAGATTGTGTTCTTTGAATAGTCATATTTGGCATTTATACAGACATTTCTTGATCGTGTGCCCCAGTTTAATATTTCCTAAACAGCATCCTACTCACCGAAAACAAAAGGCTGGTGGTGGAGGGAGCTCCCGTGCTAGACTGTCTCTCATTTGGAAATGGAAGGCGCTCCCCATCTACGGAATGACTCGTGTTTATAAAATTTGAAGTAGGTAAACAAAGGATGCAAGACACTGAAATATCAAAATGCATCAAGTCAAAATGAACAAAGAAGAAAACAAACGAATCATTATATCGGAGGAGAATTATTGGCATGATGGCGCAAATTAGAGACACTCGCTGTGATTTAAATCAACACCTGAACATAAAAGCTCAAAGCACTTAAATAACAGTGCTCATTAATGTGATCCATGGACTCCAATCCTGTTGTAAGTCTCTTGGAAACAACCACCACTTACTTTTCAATCACCTAAAACCCCTTCATACCCGACTGCCCAGCAGACGGTGTCTGGAGTCAAATTCTGATTAAAAAGACTTTCTTCCTGGAGGAGAGAGAGGCGGGCAGAGCTGGCGGCAGGGCTGACTTCCCGAGCAGCAGATGATGGAGCAAGAGGAGGCCTAGTGTTTGAGGCAGGTGCGCAGGGAGGTTCTGAGCGCATCATCCGATCCCTGCCTGCAGGGCAGGTGGTTGCTGCCCGTTTCACAAAGAACCAAATGGAGGTTCAGAGAAGTCAGACTAGGATGAAGGGCAGAGGGGCCAGGTTTGCAAGCAAGGGTCTCCGACTTCCCAGAGGAGAGGTTCCGGATAGGGGCTGCCTGCAGGATAGTGACCTTGAACAGGACAGTGACCTTGAGCTGGGCTGGGCTGGGGGGCGCATCAGGGATGCATCTGCCCTGCTACAGAAGGCAGGTTCCCAGCTGTGCTTAAGAAAAAAAAAAAAATCCTTTTATAATTTTTAACGCACACGGAGGTGTGTGTGCCTCTGTAACTCCATGGGCCCCGCCAAGGGTCAGAAGACCATCCTGGCCTCGGGCCGCCCTCCTGGGCCCCCTTGGGGACGAGGCGGGGGTACCCGGCTTCCCCACACCCTCCTCTCAAAGACCAACGCAGAGGCTGCCCATGAAAATTTCATGCCTCCAGGTGCTGCATGGATTATTCATGAAGGCTTCTGAGCTGTCGCCATGGGAGCCGATTGGCTGCGGCGTTTTTAGCATATTAATGACCTACCCTGATTTAGTGCAGGACTGGGTGCCACCTGGATCGCCAGTCACTCGGCCTGGATCAGCTTTTCCATTTGCAGAACACATTGTTTGTTATTTCTTTCCAGACGGGCCCAGGAGTAATATTTACCTAATTGACTAATCCAAGCAAGCGGGAGGCCCTCCTGGAACCTCAAAGGCCTCCAGCCATTCCCCCTCCCTCGCTGGCCTCTGTGGGGGTCGGCCTTGGGTCATGGCCTCCTCCTTTCCTTTCTCCCTGGCTGGGCTGCCAGGCCAGCAGGCGCCCTGAGTGCTGAGACATTACCTCAGAATGACTGAGCAAGCAAGCCTTGATTGAGCATCCCATTGGCAATGGGGCAGGCCCTGGGCAGCAGAGGGCGTGGCCCTAGCTGCTGCAGGGATGCCTGCGTGAGCCGCCCAGGAGCCCTCCAAGGGCTCCTGGCCACACTCTCCACGTGGGTCCTGGAAACTTGTGCTAGTGTACACCAGTGATGGCTAAGAGATGCGCTGGGAATTGCAGGGCCTGGCACAGCCCGCTCTCCGTCCAGTGCGGGCTCTGGGCACGGCTCAGCTCATCCCTACAAGCCTGCCACCCCCACAGGGGAGCTGAAGCCCAGCAGAGCACGGAAGAGGTGTGCAGTCAGGGGGCGGAGCTAGTACCTCTAGAGGAAGTGGGGTTCACATGCTTCCAGAGAGAAGAAAACGGACACTGTAGCCCAGGGAAGGCCGAGATGGTCCAGAGCAGAGGCAATCGTGCCCCCTGCGTGGAGAGGGCCAGGGTGTAAAGTGGAGAGGGATGAGGTCGCAGCCGGCAGGAGCAGATCTGAATCTCTCCGGAGGCTTTTGAGTACCATGCCACAGAGTTTCATGGTCCTTCAGAGGCTGTAAGGGAGTCTCCTTCCCTTTGAATAAGAAGGTGATGCATGTAGGTTTGCACCTCAGGAATGTAAGCGGTAGAAGAGTCAGGTGCCCTTACCGAGCTTGCTCCAGAGGGGTGAGTAGGGGGTCAGCATTCCACTACACCCCTGCAGTCGTCCGTGGGCTGGGTGCGGCGGGGTCGGTGGTGGAGGCAGCTGGGCCTCCGCCCTCCTGCGCTGTGCAGAGATGCTCTGGATGTTGGGGGACAGACCCAGCGACCCACCTCTGAAGTAGCTGCGTCCCTAAGTCTCAGCGGGCTGTGAGGGCGGGGACTGGGCGACACGACGACGGGAAGCCCTTCCCGCCACCTGGAATGTACACCACGAGCCCACGTTCCCTCTGCCGGTGCGCGGCAGGCGTGGTGTCCTGTGAGCAGGGGCGGCAGCACGGTGGGGCCTCGGTCAGCGAGGACAGGAGACCCTTTCTTCTCAGATGACTGCGGACATCTCTCATAATGTGAGTCCAGAGGGAGCGTTTGGTGGAGGAACAGGAGAGTGGGAATGGCATTAACAATCCGAGACCCGCCTGTCATCTTTTCTAAAAAAGATCTATGTTTTTAATTTATTTGAGAGAAAGAGAGAGAGAGAGAGAGACATCACAAGAAAGGGGAGTGGCAGGGGGAGAGGGAGAAACAGACTTCTGATGAGCAGGGAGCCCAAGCCAGGGGTTGCTCCCAGGACCTTGAGATCATGACCTAAGCCAAGGGCAGGCACTTAACTGACAAAGTCACCCAGGTGTCCCGCCATTTTTAAATATTTTACAAGAAATATATAGATTTGCATAAATGAGCTAAAGTTACTGCTGTGCTTTTTTGATCCTGCTAAAAATAGAAGCCCTTTGGATGCTTTGTGTCACCTGGAAACTGCATGAAGAAACCTAAATAATTTTAGGTCACCTGCCTACCCTCCAGCCTCTGAAACCAAGCTTCGGCTGATAGACGTGGGTCTTTATTAAGTCTCACATGGTGGTGGGTCTAACACGTACCAAAAAGTAGGGGAAAAAAAAAAAACAAACAAACAGAGCTAACCCATGTTTTCCACAGCTGAAGAGTGTTCTGAAAGTAAAGCTTGTAAGCCAATGGGGGGAAAATCATGAAATGTCTAAAATTGTCCACCATTTTTCACTGTAGTCATGGCACCTGGCTTCTTCCAAAAATCACGCCGAGTCCTGCTCCCCGAACCTCCCGTGCCTCCCTCCAAGCTGCACAGAAGTCATCTTGACTAGACTCAATAGGATACATCCACTCCAGGTAGAGTGAGGTTTTGCCACTATTTTAATAAGGCAATTTGGAGCAGATACAGGCACAAAGGCGGTCTCTATATGGTAAATATATACGTACGTAATTAGATGGCTGCAAATTATGTAGGGTGGTGTTTAAAGAAGCAAAGAGTTCAAAATTGAAATGGAAGCCTGGTAAATAACCCATTATAGCCAAAGACATCCTGATTGCCTATTCATAGCTGGAATTTACATGAGCCCTTGTTCATTAAAGGATGAAGAGCTGCTAATTTGCAGCATTACCAAAGCAGAGTTCAGATGACAGAAGAGAAAAAAAAATCCTCTCAAATCAGAACTCTCCCAGCTGCCCCCCATCAACACCAGTGCAACTTTCTTAATATACTGGAGACCCTATTTTTAAATTCTACTATCTAATTGAAATACCCAGGGGAAAAATGATGCAGATTGCAGAAATCAAAATTTAATAATACAAAAGAAAATGGTGAGAAGAAAATCAATCCATTTGTTAAAGCAATTTGTTAAATTGCTTTACTGTTTTATGTATGTATCTGCAGAAGAAGCTACCCCGCCGTTTTTGGAGGGACACAGGCTAAGGTTCCTATCCAGATGTATACTTCAAGCATTAAAGCAAGGAGTGGGAGGGTGGCAGGAGTTTCAAGACACGGCTCTCCCCTTAAGCCAGTGGCCCACATCTGAGTGAAATCATGTGGTATCTGTCCTTCTCTGCGAGACTGATTTCACTTAGCATTAGCCTCCCTAGGTCCATCTCTGTTGTTTAAAGACAAATACCACATGATTTCATTCATATGTGGAATTTAAGAACAGAACAAATGAGCATACAAAGGAAAAAAGAGACAAACAGGAAAACCAGACTTGAATACAGAGAAGAACTGGTGGTCCCCAGCAGGGAGGCGGGGGGTGGGCAACATACGTGAAGGGGACCGTGAGTATACTTACTCTGACGAGTCTGCGTAAAGTAGAGGCATTTTAAATCCGTATAATGTATGCTGGCAATGAAGATAACACTGGATCTTAATTATACTTCCATAAAAAATAAGCAAAATCTAGAAAGTTTGGTACTGATAACAACAAGAAACCAGTAGTCCTGCAGAGGAATCCGCTACCGCAGGGAGGTCGGGCATGGTGAAGGCACAGTGGCCGTGGGATGCCCAGCTCTGCACGTGGCCGCCTCCGCACCTTCACAGCTGACAGGCAGCCAGGATGACGGAGATGTACACCTTCTGTCTCTGGACGAGAAGCCGAGGGCAAGGACTCAGTCGTGTCTAACTGGGACCTGACCCACAGCGGATGACGCTGAGATGTTTGCATTCCCCTTACAGACCATAAACTTCTCACAGTTGATCATTCAGAGGCTAAAAGGTGAAGAATGTACCCCCGGCCCCTCCATCACCAGCACCGTGCACAGCTGGGAAAGGGTCGAAGGCCGCCATGTGATGGGCGCCCACAAGCTCAGAAGGCACGCATGGTGCTTTTGAGCACCAAATAACAAAAGATTGAAAATGGTTGGCAAATTACGGAAAACGTTCATTGTTTTCAAGAAAATGTAAATCTGAGTACA
This sequence comes from Mustela erminea, assembly GCF_009829155.1. NCBI lineage: Eukaryota > Metazoa > Chordata > Mammalia > Carnivora > Mustelidae > Mustela > Mustela erminea. The sequence continues at coordinate 137,691,805 of NC_045620.1, forward strand.
AGTTAAGGGCCGTTTGACACTTGAAAATTTGACAAAAGTAAAAGCGAGTTATAGTCACCAATGTGAGGTCAGCTGAGCAGAGAACAGACCGTCTCAATTCGCTTGTGGGAGGGAACTTTCACCTGCTTCTCTAAAGGTCAGTATGGGAACATGTATGAAAAATCTGAAGGAATATTCATTTACTCAACCAATTCCATTTGGTATAAGTTTACTGAAGAGGCAACAAAACAGAGATGCGTGCAAAAGATGTTTATAATGCTAAAAACTGGACAGAACCTACTTGTTCAGGAATAAAGATCCAGTCCTGAGTTAGAGAAACATACAATTTTACACTCTAGATGGTTTACTTATGACCCTGCATCTTTTGCGCTTCACGGGGTGAGCTCTGGAAGGGGTTTGATCAAACCCCGGCTCCATGGGTTAGTAGTTAGATAGTTCTGGACTAGTTACCATCTGTTTCCCGTGATGTCCTCTTGTGTAAAATGAAGAAAATGCTATTACCGACTTCAGTATTAAATGTGTCAACACTCGTCTGCTGTAAAGTACCTAAGTAAGTTACAGTTCATTGTATCATGTGGGCAGTAGTCGAGATTCTCCAGAGAAACAAACAATGACAGAGATGACAGACAGCTAAGTAGGTATACAGATAGACAGACGGACGGACGGATGGACGGTTGATAGAAGAAAGATGGCTAGATAGATGAATGGATGGATGGATGATAGACAGATAGAAAATACAGTTATTATGGGAACAGGCACACTGGTTAGGGAGGCTGAGACGTCCCAGGTCTGCCATCTGCCAGGTGGAGGACCAGGAAAGCCAAAGGGGAATCCAAAGGCCCAAGAACCAGGAGCGTCGGTATCTAGGGTAGGGGAAACTGGACGCTCCAACGCAAGCAGAGAGAGAAATTTGCCCTTCTTCTGCCTCTTATTCCGTCCGTAGCATCTGCAGATTGGATGATGTCCACCTTGATGGGGAGGATGATCTTTAGTCTGTCTGCGGCTTCACATGCTGATCTCCTCCTGAAACACCCCCACAGACACATCCAGAAATGATTTCCCAGGTCTCTGGGCATCCCTTCACTCAGTCAACCTGATACACAAAACTAGCCATCATGATGCATTTAAAAATATCATTGTTGTAACTGTTTTTATTATTCTTTATCATGCAGTGTTAATGAATGGTACTGTCAGAGTTTATTTTATTTTCAAGATGTTTTCAAGTTAAAAAAAAAAAAGCTTAAAGAAATAGGTCATCATGTAAAACATATTTATAAATCTCTATACTTAACTATATTTTCTATCTTTATATTATTATTCTACACTGTTTTATAATATTATAGCTTATCATTTATTATTCAATGATGTGCTCTTTCCTTTGATGGTGGATGGTAGTGGGAAGTTCAGCTTGGTCAACACCCAAGTGACCATTCCTAAATCAGGTTCTTTTTAGTCAAACTGAAAGATAAATATAATGGACCAGGTTTGGATTTTAATTCAAAAGATGACACTATTGTTTAGGGATTTTTTTTTTCCTTCTCTTCCACCTACTGAATCTATATTTATCTTCCATTTGACCCTTAAATAGAACGTTTTCTTTTCTGTCTTTGAAGTTTTAATCTATCAAGGCAGAATCAGTTCTGGCTCTCGCTACTGGGACCTGGTAGCACCCACCGGGAGAAGATGGTTTCCGAGGAGCCAGTTTCTGTAGACTGCATCTTTCTTGAGAGAGATTCTTGGGGAATATCACATGAGTGGGGTGGGACCCTGCTCAGGCAAGTGTTGGCCAACAGCCCTTTAAAGACCATACCTTTCTCCGTTTCCACCCCACGGGCACCCACACACTCTCCTCCGCAGTCCCGTAGTGGATTTGTTACTTCTTCCATCTCACCCTTTGGCTGATCACTGTAGTGGGTTTGTTAAGAAGCAAGAGTGAAACCTGTCTTCCCTCTGTCCCTCTGTATTTTGAGAGAGAGGCTGCCTCAATGGCTGACCTAGTACCCACCGTGCTAATGTAGAAACGGTCTGAATGGGATCTCCTAGTGAATAAAATACTTCCTTGTCTGAAAATGCAGGCAAGACCAGCGGCCCTATATTGCCCATGCTTTGCTGCCCCTCTCATGTGGTATTCAAGCTGACTTCAACGAGAACTCATGTGGTTCTGTGGGTTTCTGGGCTGGAATGCGGGCGGTGGTGCCGAGTGACTCACGGCTTTGACTGTGATTCGTGTCTTGTGTGCGGAGAGAAGAATCGAGGGATCATATCGGACGAAACAGAAGAGCTTGAGTTTGATGTGAGATGTCCTCCTCTCTTCCCCCCAGATGTAGGCTCTTATAAACAGCATTTCATTAAAGGAGTCAAAGGATGGTTGAAAATGTCATTATGATTCAAAAATATCGCTTTGGACTTTTTTTCTCAATAAAGGAGTTATGCTGAAGAAAGAAAGTTTATAACAAGGAAATTATATCGTGTTGGGGAAGGAGCTGATGATTCTTATGAACCAGCAGTTACTGGGTAAGCTGCTCCACTGGTCACGTGCACCTACTGCATAAATTTATAAGGTTACCAAACAATGACAGGAGGCGCGGCCAAGATCCGGACCCCAGAAACTGATAGCCTGGTTAGCAGGTGCCCCCATGGCCGGCCTCGGACGTGTCCCCCACCATTTCAGCGCTCAGCAGCCAAGCTCCAGCCCCCACACCTGGAACCCTAAGGGGGAGGCAGCATCAGTTCGGAAGCGGCGGAGGACCAGACAGAGCAGCCTGAGGCCGGCGCCCGGCCGGGCTCTGCAGTCCCTGTGGGCTCTGGGGAAGGACAGGAGGCGGGAGCGCGGACGAGCGTTGAGCCGCAGGGAGAGGCTGCTGGAAACCGCTGGGGCGTGAGGCCAGGGCCGCAGGGAAGTGGACGGTGCCAGGAGCTCGCGGAGAGCCCTCGGAGCTGGGTTCGGACTTCTGAGGAGGGGCACTCCCTGTAGTTTGTGCAGGCGAGGGCAAGCTCTGGAAACTGGCGAGGGCAAGCTCTGGAAACTGGCGAGGGCAAGCTCTGGAAACTGGAATCCGGCGCTCTGGGAACCAGCTGCCTCTCCGTGAAGGAGGAGGCTCCGCGGGGACCCGGGGCAGGGAGACCAAGCGGCGGAAGGGAGCAGGGTCCTCTCGCGTCTCCCCCCGCCCGAAGGCGCGACGCAGCGGGAGGCCCACCCGAGGACCAGCCGCGCAGAGTGGACCCCGCGCACCGAGTGGGAGGGAGGCGGTGGCGGGAGAGCGCAGAGACCCCGACTCGCCGAGGTGCCGGCCTGAGCACGGCGTGAGCCGGGCCGGCCCGCACGAATCCGACGGACAAGGAAAACACGATTTATGGAAAGCCAATTCGCAGTCAACTTTCGAGAACATTTCGATTCTGCATAGCAAGGCGCGTCCGTCTGTCGCCACAGTTCACCGGAGATCCCTCACGGAAAGCGCTGGATTCACTGGGAAATTATTTTAATTGTAATTTAACATCTTAACTTGTTGCATCCACAGCAACCTCATCTAGATATTATTTTAATACGTGGTTATTTTTCCATGTGAGGGAGGTGAGCTTCCTGTGTCTTTCCTTGTACGAAATTTCATTTTTCCATGGGTAAATTCTAAAGAGTAGCTTATTTTGCTTTTTCTTTCTGGGTGACCCCTTGAAGATAGGGACTGTATTGTCTTCTTAATTGGTTGGAGTAGAATTATATAATGAGTAGAATATTGAAAAAAAGAATAACAATTCTGGATTTCCATGTTCCTAACAATAATTTATTTCTTCCTGTTCTTTATTTGTATTTTAATTATTTATTTTCCAAGAGCCAATGGGTTGTCATTCCAAACCAAGCTATAAATTCTTTAATGGTAGAATGCAAATTGTACACTGAATCATAAAATATTAGCAATAGAGGAGACTGAAAAAACAAACAAACAAAATATCTTTTTTTTTAAAATTTTTTATTTTTTATAAACATATATTTTTATCCCCAGGGGTACAGGTCTGTGAATCACCAGAAACAAACAAAATATCTTAAAAGGCCAAGTGGACAATGTAAATAAATAATATTAATCAGTTTTAAATAACAAACAGTGGATTGTGATAAATATGAAAGTTTTCTCTCTCTCTCTCTCTTTTTATGTATTTGCTACCCAAAGGGAACACTTGCCAGCTTAGGGAAAATTCTCTTCCTCATATTCTTTTCTCATTTCATCCAAATTACTGTCAAACTCCCCGCCATATATATGCTTATATGTGTGTGTGTGTGTGTGTGTGTGTGTGTGTGTGTGTAGATGTGTCCATATATAGATATCAACATATCTCTCTACTTTCATCTACTCGTCTTCTATCTATCTTTCCATCTATCTTCAGGAAACACTGGAATAGAGGCACCTGGGTGGCTCAGTCGTTAAGCATCTGCCTTTAGCTCAGGTCATGATCCCAGCTTCCCTCTCTCGCTCTGTCTCTCTGTCAAATAAATAAATAAAATTTTTTAAGAACAGAAAAAGAAAAGAAGCACTAGAATACAACTTTGGGCTTTTTAAAGTTGTTATTAAATAATGTTTCTAAGGGCACCTGGGTGGCTCAGTGGGTTAAGCCGCTGCCTTCGGCTCAGGTCATGATCTCAGGGTCCTGGGATCGAGTCCCGCATCGGGCTCTCCACTCAGCAGGGAGCCTGCTTCCCTCTCTCTCTCTCTCTGCCTGCCTCTCCGTCTACTTGTGATCTCTCTCTGTCAAATAAATAAATAAAATCTTTAAAAAAAATGTTTCTAATAATGTTTATTTTTACTATCTCTTTGTACTTGCTTCTATAAAGCATTTATAAATTGATTTCAAATATTATTTTTAAAGCCTGAAAATTAAAAAAAAAAAAAAAAAAGGTGCTATTGGACCAGAGGGCTGTTTGCACTAGTGTTTGACCCATAAGCATCTCCTAGGTGAAGGGTGTGGACACTGAGACTAAGATGCGATCAAGGATATTTCGTCGGTCAGAGCCCGTGGAGGAGTGATATGAGGTGCTCGAGTGTGTCAGCAGCTGTGGCGCCCACAGCTCCGTGTATTTGAAGTCCTGGTGTGCTTACCTCCACTCTGGGAACGGGTCTTTTTGTCCTGACCTCTGTTATTGATTTGCTTTATGAATAGGAAATCACTTAGTCTCCCTGAGCCCATTTCTTTAACTATAAAATGAGGATTTATACTAGAATCTGTGATTGGAGGGAGCCTGAAGGCTGCATTTTTAGTAAGCATACTTTGTTCTTAAGATTAATGTATATAAGCAGGAAGCACACTTTGATTACAAAAATGAAAACAAACTTCCCCCAGAAGCAAACAGACATTTAGAGTAATATATGTGTTTTGATCAATAGCAAAGCTTCTGAATATGAGGTAGAAAGATTTGCCACTAGTTTACTCTTACCTTCCTTAGTTTTATTCCTTAGGATGGGACCATGGCAAGATAACAGATACAGATGGCTGGCCGAAGGTACTGGTTCTGAAGTCAGAAAAAAATATTCTACAAATCGATCTTAGTCTAGAGGAAATCCACCTAAGATCCTACAGAATACTCTAGGGGGAAGATTTCAAATAATTCCTTACTTGTGTGAGTTTCCACTGGAATCCAACCAAAACTTAACAGTGCTTTCGAACATAGTGATTTATACCATATAGGATTCTACCATAACGCTATTTCCACCCATACAGAAAGGATTATTTGATCAAATGGTCTATAAAAACCCTAGGAGTTTCTTCAAAAGGCAATCCTTAATACACATTTTCAGGTAAAATATGTGTGTGTGTCTGGTTATGTTTAGAGATTTATTCTTGAGGTAGATAATTAGCATTCTCTTCCACTAGTGATATGCAAGCTACTTATTTTCATGCAACAACTTTCAACATAGATCTGTGGTGCATATTGAAAATAAAAACACATTTACTCTATTAGGTACCAAATACCTTAATATATGCTTTGTTGTATTTGTGAGTAAAAGATATTTTACTCAGTCCTCTTGAAACAAAGCTGTTTAGTTTATAATCCATTTAGATATTTTTTTCTATTGATATTGGAACTCTTTTCCTAAGCAATGGTTCTAGCCATATCTGTTTGTTAAATATGCTATTTCTTATTGTTAAAGACAATGTTATCTGTGTATCCATCTACCTACCATCTATCTATCATCTTTGAAGATTTCCTACATTCAAAAAATAATTTGAGGCAATTCATGTTAAAAGACACAGGTGTTATAGTAAATTTAAAAAATATAAATTTTACCTGGGAGCATTGCAGATAAAAGATAATAGATTAAAGCGCACACACACACACACACACACACACACACACATTAAGTAGCCCCATTACTTTTAAAACACCATTAAAATGATGATAAAGACATTATTTTGGTTTTTAAAAATAATTCTATTTATTTAGCTAAAATAAAAGACATTATTTTAAAGACACAAATCCATAAATACAAAAAGTTTGAGAAAGAAGACAAGTACAGAGGCCTGTGAAGGTGGTTTTAACCACTTGTACAAAGTATGAAAGAGGTCCCCAGGAATCTCAAGTCATAATAAGAAAAAAATTTTAAACTCAATAGAAAGGTAATAAGGTAGAGTTAAAGGACTGCCCCCGAATGAGAAGAACAAAGAGATAAAAAGCAAGAAAGGATACAAGAGTGGCAGAAGAGCGTCAGGAGGTGTAACACCCAAATGACAGAGTTCAAGAAAGAGAGAACAGAGAAAACAGGGTGAGGAAACCATCACTAATCCTCAGTGACGATAATAAACAACAAACCCCGTTCATTAGAATGCAGTGTTTCTAGATTGGAGGGCCCATTGGAGGAATAGTAAAATGAATAATAAAATTAATGAAGACAAACAATATCCTTGAGAAATTTGTAAGCCTTGAACCTAAAAAGAAAATCATATACATTGCTGAAGGGAAAGAAAGTCACACTTACAGACCCAGATTGGATTTAGCCATCTTTCCAGAAATTAGGAAAGCTGAAGGCTAGAAGGCAAAAGAGCAGGTTCGAAGAATTCTGAAGAAATTGTGATGATTTCTTTTAGCAAAGTAAAGATAACATAGGATTGGGGAGGATTACTGACATTAGGTGTACACTTGAGAGTTTGACTTGGAATTTGTAGTCCGTGATAGAAAATTATGCAAACAATAATGCAAGATAAGCATTACCAGGAAAACTAAAGGCAAATGATACCAGCCAGAGGATACCACATGGGTCCCTGCGAGGAGCACCGTCAGCGTTCTGGGAGTGGGAGCACCGAATGCTGATGGGAAGGCTTCGGAGGCGAGTAAGGCTGGGGTGGGCAAACAAGGGAGTGCTCCTGCACGCTGAAGGAGAAGTGAGTGGCTTAGTGCGGGGGGAAGCCCTCATTAGAAAAACAAAACAAAACAAACAAACAAACAAACAAAACCCTCAAAAAACCTTTTAAATCTTTTTTAGAGGGAGAGCACATGAGTAGTGAGGGAGAGGCGGGAGGAAAGGGAGACGGAGAAGCTCAAGCCGACTCTGCCCTGAATACGGAGCCCAGCTTGGGGCTTGATCTCAGGGCCCCGAGATTAAGACCTAAAACACTGGTCTTAAGAGTTGGATGCTTGGTACGTCTGGGTGGCTCAGTGGGTTAAAGCCTCTGCCTTTGGCTCAGGTCATGATCTCAGGGTCCTGGGATTGAGCCCCGCATCAGGCTCTCTGCTCAGCAGGGATCCTGCTTCCTCTCTCTCTCTCTGCCTGCCTCTCTGCCTGCTTCTGATCTTTGTCTGTCACATAAATAAATAAAAAAATCTTAAAACAAAAACAAAAAACAAACAAAAAAAGAATTGGATGCTTAACCAATTGAGCCACTCAGGCATCCTGGTAAACTCCTCATTTTAATTGATGATACTAATCGATAGTGTCAAAAACAAAACAAAAAAAACATAAGAAATATCAATAGAAGCATATTATTTAGAGAAACAGAAGGGGATACAAAAGAATTATCAGAAAAATTTGAAAGCTTTGGGATTTGCTCTTTGGCACAAAAATATGCTGGGTCAGTGCCTTGGAGCTGTGCTACCTACTTTTAGGGAATTTTGTGTGTCAAATTATAATTTTATTGTTTACCTTGATGTGACGAGGTTTCACCACACACGAGCCAACATTCTTTACAGTCTATGGTTAACATGTTTGGATAAAGCCTGGATTTCCTTCTCATTGAAGATAGTTGTGCTTTTTGTTGTTGTTGTTGTTGTTATTGTTATTTTCTTTTCTTTTTCCCCTTAGTGTTTTTTAACTTTTTGGCCAATTTCAATGGTCTGTAAACAGGAGAATGGAGTAGAAACATGGTAATCCCACCACCCCAAACAGTATTGTTTGTTTGGTTGGTTGGTTGGTTTTAGTGGCTTCCTCTCTTGGTTCATGATAATGTGGAAGGCTGTCACCATCAATAGGTAGGAATAGGAGAGTTTTTTCCTCTTCCACCTTTTTTCTTCTTCTCATTTTTTATAGATTGGAAACCAACTGAAATCATCTAATATCAGTGAACAGGTCATGAGTAAGATCTGAAGGAATATTATATATAAATGTTTCTGCTATGGAAAATGGATTTGTGACACTTATTTTCAGTGCTCTCAAACCATTATGGTTGGATTCTGCCCTTGCTCTTTCGATGTCACAGGAGGCTTTTGGGTCAGGATACTGTAGACAAACGGGCTGAGCCTCCACATGTTTTCATATGTTTCTATGTCTGTGAATGGAGAATGAATATACCTTGCATAGCATACACCTTCCTTATATGAACACCCAGGGTTCCTGATCATCAAAGAGCCTTTCTAGTCATTGAGCTGTTGTTATGACAATAATCTTTCAAATATGACCCAGTTGGTGGATGAGAAGGGTATGAGACATTTGTTTTAATCTTGTAACCAAAATTAAGGTGAGATAGTATCCTAGCTAAGATGGAATTTGAAACTGTTTGTAACATGAGACTTTTATTTGAATACTTGTTTATAGATTATAAATAATTTTAGGAAGATAGTCCAAACATCATTTTGAATAGAAATGACAAACACTCTTCGGATTGTGTCTTGGTATTCCTGACTCATAGCAGACACATGAAACTTATTTTGAAACACTTGTTTAGGGTATCCATGATTCGGCAATCAACTAGTGATGTCTGCCATGTCACAGGACTGGTTTCTTCTTTGACAGTATATTGCCTTTACTTGTTCTTTTTTTTTTTTTTTTTTTTTGGTCTCATAACTTTTGTTGAAGAGATAGCTTGTGTATTCCAGTAGAGATTGAGACAAGTGGTATTTGTGCTTAGAGATCGGCATGCTATCTCTTTCCAGGACTTTAAGGTGGAGCAGGAAGCCAGTCTCATCAAGACTTGAGGAGCTCTCTCTTGTGGTTATTGCTATGGTTCTCTTGGGCTTCTACAGACTTCTTCTCTCAGATTACCTTATGTTAGGAGCTGTTTTGGCAGAGTTTTTCTCAATGTCTGTTCCGTCCTCAGCCATACGTCTTCCCTTCACACCTACACTTGGATGTCGCTCCTCAAGCTCCTGACCCCTGCCAGCAGGAGCTGTGCTGGCTGGGACACGTTGCTCCATCCTGGTTGGTGTTCTTGGTAGGGGCTCTTGTCTGCTCCCTGTTTCAGGTTCCGTCTTAGGTAAGAACTGTGCACCCAGCTCAGGGGTCTGCCTCACTCTGCTGTAGAGGGTTCTTGTTGCTTCCGTCCAGGACATCTTCCTGCCATCTTCCAGGGGATGAGATGTTCTGTTTGTTCCCATCACATATATCTCCATAGTTTTTCTAGACATGATTTTCAACATCTTTTAAAAGCTTCCAAATTGGGACGCTTGGGTGGCTCGGCCGGCTAAGCCTCTGCCTTCGGCCCAGGTCATGGTCTCAGGGTCCTGGGATTGAGCTCTGCATGGGACTCTCTGCTCAGCAGGGAGCCTGCTTGTCCCTCTCTCTCTTCCTGCTTCTCTGCCTACCTGTGATCTCTCTCTCTCTCTGTATCAAATAAATAAATGAAATATTAAAAAAATAAATAAATACAATTAAAAAAGAAAGTTTCCAAGTTGGGATGAAAGTAGAATAAGAAGAGATTATATATTAGATATGTTCAAAATCTGCCTTTAAAAACTTTTCCCTGATAATTAATATTTAGGATTTTGAATCCAAAAGGTGAAATAACATACTCTATAGTGTTGCCAGTTGGGATTCTGTTCACAAACTTATTTAAAATTGATAACCACATGATGTAGGATATCACAAATCATTAATGAGCTATCAATGCACAATACATATTTCTCCAGAGTTGAACCTGCTAGCTAAGCACATTAGTACGAACAATAAGAATCCTTCCCAAACCAAATGACCTTTATGAATTGTCTGCAAAATCCCCCAGTGTGTCTACTACACGTGAATACTTCATAAGAAGCGGCTTCTTTTTCAAGTGTTTTTAATGCAATGTTATACATTATTTGATTCTGTGATTTACACAGAACACTGACTAAATAATACTGTCCCCCAGAAGTGAGCAGCTGTTGAATGATACCTCACTGAAGATGGGTATTTGATTATTTCTGTTATCAGTGTGTAGCAGCAATGCTATCTTGTCTTCTCGCATTCTGTGACTGCTGTGGAAATGACATTGAGAAAATGAGAATTACTATGTAGAATTCCATAGACTGAAATTTAAAATACCCCAAATAGCCCAATTCATCTACAATGCTCAGTCTCTAACTGTTGTATTTGATAAGGCATTTTACTCTCAAACCACAATCTTCTCCCTAAAGACCCACAACCAAACAACCCTTTGACATCCTGGGACATTCACGTCCACTTAGGCTGATGAGATCTTAGTCTCTCCCTTCTTCCTGTCTTAAGTTCTGACTACCCCGCTCACAATATGGTCTGTTACAACCTCTTTCTTTGTACCAATCAGCTTTCTTTCTCTCAATCTCTCAATCAAGCTCTCTTTCTCTCAATCCGCTTTCCCAGCAACATCTAAATCTTGGTTTAACCCCACCTTCTGAGTACCCTCAGCCTGCTCTGTGCAGTTGAGTGAGTGAGAGGAGAGAGAAGGGGGTCTCATTTTAACTGTCCCTAATTTAAAGGAGCTCCTAGGGCCACCATGATCATTCCTACACATCTTGACTCACTCCCTTTTCCACTCTCCTAGATGTCTGGGACAAACCTTTCCTTTTCTCATATCTTTAAAACTTTGTTCTCATGCTCAACTGAGGACTCGATTTCCTATCTCACTGAGACAATACCAGTCAGCAGGGCAGAACTCCCACGGGCCCCTCCTGCAATGCACCACTGACACACTGTGCTGATGTCCACACTTTCCTTCCTGCCTGTCACTGTGGACATCTGCTCCTAAAGCCAAGGCTTGGATCCCGTGCTTGTCATGGGATCTGTACATGTCATTAACGCTGCAGCAACTCTCCCCTCTTTTATGTATCGCCAACCTCTCCTGCTGAAGCATATAAACATGCATTTATGGGTCAGGTCTAAATAAAACAAAATAGGAACAAAATAACAAAAGAAGTCTCTTCTGCATGCTTTTCTATGCTTTCCAGCAAATTCCATGACGGAACCATCTATGTTTAGTCTTCTGTCCTTTTTGCTTGAACAGATTCCAATAAGGATTTCATCCCAACTGATTCATCAAGCCCTCCGATGACATCATGATGCTAAATTAAAGAATAATTCTCAGTTCTCATCTCAAATGACTTCTGACATGGTTGAGTACATCTTCCTTGAAATGTCTTCTCCCTATAGCTTCCAGGATGATTCTTTCTTTGTTTTTCTTTTGCTTAACTCTTCCAACATTATTAAGGTTTACTGGACTTAGACTTAGACTTCATTCTTCTTTTATCTTCTTAGTTGTTCATTATTTTTTTTTTTTTTTGATGGAATGTTTCATATCTTCCACCTGTGAGTGCTGGAATAATCTACTCTTGATGTTTTGACTTTGTTTTTATGTATACTAAGTCTCAAGGAGATCCCAGTCAACCTCCTTGAATATCACCCTTCAGTGGATGAAATGTACATTTGTATCTTCAGCCCAGACATCTCCCTGAATTCCAGACTCATACATCTGACTGTTTTCTTAAGATTTTACCTGGACATGCAATATTTATTGGAAATTTTAGAATTTAGTTTGTGGTACATCAATTCCCTTTCTACTAATAAACAACAACAACATTCTCCCTCTCCCAAAACAAAGAACAAAAATAAACAAAACCCCTTGTTTCTCCCAGATTCTTCCACATCTTAGTAAGTAGCAACACTCTCTTGCAATTGCTTGGGCCAATGATAGAGTCACTGCGGGCCTCATCTATGTCTGTCATGCCTACATATAGTCTATTCCCCTCCATAAACATAGCCTGCTTCCTTTCAGATAATGTTTATATATCATATTATTTGAGAGCCTTTCCGGATCCTCCTCTTTTAAAACAAGCCCTCACTTCCACCCCAGTAGTCCCTTTCTGAAGTCTACAGATTCACCTATTCCTTGTGCATCTTCCCTGCAGCAGAGTTCAAGCTCTACAAAGTCAAAGTCAAGTCTTTGATCCATTTCATTCATGAGTTCTCTATGTCTTGAAGAGTGCCTGATACTTAGTAGGATGCCATTGAGATAAACAAAGAAGTGGTTAGTTAAGTGTGTGATTTAATTTCAAATTTAAATATACAGTCTGTGTTGTAGTCTTGATAAACTGAGATTCAACAACCTACCAAAATACATGTTGCAGAGATTTGAACATAGGTCCAGTGTTTGGAGCTAGTCATTAAAATTTCTTTCAGAGGGATAATAATTTTCATATTTTCATGTCCTAAGTTACCTGATTAATCTTCAAAGAGATAACAAAATAGTGTTGACTATTTCAAGTAGGCTCAGCTGAAATGCAAAAGCGCTTCCTTCATGGTAGTGTGCTGTGTTTATGAACTTGGTCAACTGGTCTTAGAACCCTTCTTGGGCATATTTCCAGAAATCATTTTTGAAGCTGTTCTCATGCTGTTTTGTGGCACTATTCTGAATGTAGGAGAAGTCACCAGTGATGATGTAAAAATATCACTTGCTTTAGGAGATCATTGTCTAAGAAAGTAGGCAAACACGTAAATATAAATATTTATAACTCCTTGAGATACATAGGACAAGTTCAGGCTGAAGAAAATGCTTTTGAAACATGGAGGTATCTTAGGAAATAGAGAAGACTTCGCAACAGATGCTGCACAGAAACTGGGTTCCCAGAGATGGGGCCTTGGCTAGCAGGGGGTACAGAGAAGGCCACCCAGAAGGCTGGACCACTATGTGCGAAGTGCATGGAGTGAGGGTTTTGGTGTGAACGCAGTTCAGGGGGACTGGGTACAGGTGTGAACCAGACTCAACTTGGAGACAACAGATGAGACAACACTAGGGCTTTGGCTTAGCTTCTTATCCCTTAACATTTAGTATGTACATAACAAGTAATCACTAAGTGAAGAATAAGACAGCAGAGTTTTCTACCTCTATTCAAATACTTGTAGAAAGAAGGGTGTAGGCACAAAAAAAGTATGATTGGAAAGAAAGGGTGTATGCCCTTCATGTATCCCTGTGCCTTAACCTCTATGTGTGTGCCAGACACAGTCATCTGAACTGGGATCCAATTATATCCTTCTCCCCATGCTTCCATTCTGTCAAAGGATCCACATTTTTAAAAGTTCATGTCAGGTGCTATCTCTTCGATTTTCTTTTGTGTGAATCCTACAACTGAAATTGAGCGTTCACTCACTGAGAGTCACATAATTTTGCATTTCTGAATTAAAGTCCAACATCTTCTTCAAGACATTACAGTTATTGGGGCACCTGGGTGGCTCAGTGGGTTAAGCCTCTGCCTTCAGCTCAGGTCATGATCTCAGGGTCCTAGGATCTAGCCCCACATTGGGCTCTCTGTTTAGCAGGGAGCCTACTTCCCCTCTCTCTCTGCCTGCTGCTCTACCTACTTCTGATCTCTCTCTGTCAAATAAATAAGATCTTTTAAAAAAATCAGTTATTTAATGCATCTAAAAAACACGTACAGCGATATCTCACAGGCATTGAGAGAATTGTTATGATTGAGCGCAGGTCCTGAAGCAGACTGCCTGACCTTGAATATTGTTCTGCCACTCACTATACAAATGACCTAAAATAAATTACTTAACCTCTCTGTTTCTTTTTCTCAGATGTAAAATCGAGATGATAATAAGACCTATCTCCTAGGTGTGTTGTGCAGATTCCATAAGTGGATATAGACAAATTCAAAATCGTGCTTGAAATTCAGTTAATACTCAATAATGGAGTCATTATGTTCAAGTTGACAATGTCTAGAAAGTAGCACTTAGCCTCTCCTGGGGATCATTCCAGAATAACACTGTCAGGTGACCGCAGGGGAAATTGGAAAACAAACTCTCATTGTCACTTGCACCTGGCTGATTCAAACAGGATTTGTGATTAGATGTAATACAGCAATGATGCTTCTCTCTGTATTTAGCTGTACGTTTACCCAGTGCTCATCATCTGCATGGTAGCTGTTCAAGAGTCTGAGTTGAAAGCTGCATCCTGCCTTCCAGGAGTTTACCGTCTGGCAGCGTTGTGTCTAGACTCGCACTTCCCCCTGGGAAACTCAGCAGGGACGGCGGGAGGGCAGGATCGCACCCGCCGCTATCTGTCCTGTGGGAGCATCACAGGAGGCTGCTCCAGTACTCTCAGGGGTGCGGGTCTCAGCATCTACCGGCCTACCACGCGGGGCCCCCGGGGGGTTAACTTTTCAGTCCATGGGAGGCTGTTAGGTGACATAAGAGTATAGACGATCTCCCAAGAATTCTGCATGAGCAAAACCTTTAGAATTAAGAATGCCAAAGAAACCTGATCTTCCCCTAAGACAGAAGCCAGAAGTTTAACCTAAGATAACACTGTAAGCACCAAGAATCACCTTCTTGACAATGACTGCATTGTTATTTAGGGGCAGAGTTCGCTGTGCCTAAATAATATTAAATCTTATTTACAATGAATGTTTAGTGACAATTACCTTACTCGTGACAGAGGACAAGAACGGACAATATAGACATTTTGAATTACACCCTGGAGGACTTCATAGAATTCTTAGGCCCAGGAGAAGCATGGGGTGCCATTCTCTATACCCAAGGAAAACAAAACTGTGCATTTTTTTTTTTGCCATTGTCACCTGAATATATCTATTACAGATAATACTTAATAAAAACAGATTATAATAATGAATATATGTTATAATAAAACATATTTAGTAAATGCATTTAATATAATATTTGATAAAATGCAATGTCATAAATATAATAAACATTCACTTCATAAATCTGAATTAATGAATTATCTGAATTAATGCTTATAATCCTAGTATTATTGAGTTTTTATACTTCTGTTTGCAGATAAAGTGATTTGAGAGGTTTTTGTTCTGTTCTTTTTAAGACTTTATTTCTTTATTTGTGAGAAAGAGACCACAAGAAGGGGGAACAGCAGAGGGAGAGGGAGAAGTAGGCTTCCCGCTGAGCAGAGAGCCCGATGTGGGGCTCGATCCCAGGACCCTGGGATCATGACTAGAACTGAAGGCAGATGCAGATCTGAAGAACTGAAGAACTAAAGGCCACAAGGCCACCCAGGTGTCCCTTTTTTTTTTTTTTTTTTTTTTTTTAAAGGCTGGCAAATGGTCGACGTGACTTTCCGTCACCCAGTGACTGAAATCACCCAGTGACCCCATGTCCTCTGCTCTGAGCAAGCATTCAAGGCCGGTCTCTGATGGGAGTTCTTCTCTGCAGAGACCTCCCGCCACAGGGAAGGCTGTGCATCCTCCAGGCCTGGAAGACATACGGGTGGGGAAAGCCTTCCCCCACAGCTGACAGGGACCCGAGTCCCCGGACACACAGCAGTGGAGGACAGTGCCCCCCTCCCGGCTGAGTGTCCCGTAGGAAAGCATGAAGCCCGCGCGTGCAGGCCTGCTCTGGACATGTGCTGCTCGGCCACCGACTAAGCTTATTTTGACCCCGGGGCACCGATCTCATTTTGAGTTCAACAGAGAGTCAGTGAAAGGCCATAATCCGTGAAGTTTTGGAAAGGCCCTGACTTACGTTTTCCATGATAAGCTTCACTTTCTTTGTGAGCCGTGGTTTAAATGCACAAACTGGAGGCTTCTCCAGGATTATGGGTGAATTCCTATCAATTCTTAGTCTATAAACTGAAGTATTTCCACTTGAAAAGGTTGGCTAACTTGGCTTCTTGGACTTGAAAACAAAATATATGAAAATCAAATGCATCCTTCCCTCGGGAATTATCTTTTATAAAATTAATAAAATGTTATATGTATTGGAGGCACCCAGGGCCACCATAACAAATGATCACAGCAGGAGCTTAAGTGACAGGAATTTATTCCCTTACAGCTCTGGAGACTGGGGTGTGGAGCCGAGGCGGGGAGGACCTGCTTGCACAGAAGACTTCAGAGTGAGTGCTCCGTTGGCCTTTTCTAGCTTCCGGTGGTTGTCAGCTACTTGGCATCCCGTGGTTTGCAGACGCATCAGTCCGTCCTCTCTGCTGTGTCGTCACGTGAACGCCTTCCCTCCTGGTGTGTCTGCACGGCCGTCTGAGACGGACACCAGTCACCGGGGTGTACGGCATGCCTCAACCCGATGTGCCCTCCCCGTAACTAACTACATGGGGAAAGGCCCTCTGTCCGACGAAGGTCACTCTCTGAGGTTCTAGGAGGACGTCAATTTTGGAGTGAACATAACGCAGCCCAAACATTAAATTTATTGTTGAAAGCAAGGTGGAGGAATGAGTTCAAATAGACAAAAGTTTTGAGTGGAGTATGGGAAGCAAATGGAATTGAACTGATAACGCTATGAGTTAGGACTCTTCATCCCCGGGCACTGTGTGTGTGTGTGTGTGTGTGTGTGTGTGTGTTTTCTTTTCGACATCCAAGGATGTTTCTGATTCCAGTGTTGTCGTTTATGTCATAATCTGTCGCTGTAATTCACAGAGTGAATCTTCACAGCCAAATATCCTCAGGTTTGCGAACACAATTTTTCACAGCTACATTTTCTGTCTTTTTCATCATAGCCTCGTAAAGTGCAGCTGCAATTACCAAGTGTATTTTTATGGCAGCCACATTTGAGCGTGTGATGCGTGTTCCCTCATATCATCCCGTCTGCAAAAATCAGGACCAATAGTTGTAGAAAGCGGGGATGCCCGATGCCCGACACGAGTCAAGGGCCCACCGTGGCACGCGCCCGCAGAGAGCTGATGTGAATGTGGAGGGCGTCGTCTCGGTTGGGACGTTGTTTCACCTTTAAAAGGCAACGGTGGAAAATTAACTAAGCAAGGGCTAAGGCATGAAGCATGTTGATGTGAAGACATCGTCACTAAATAGGCATCAAGTAACAATGCGGGGGGCTCTGGGCTCTCAGGGCTGTGGGAAAGGAGGTGCGCGTTGAGCTCCTGGTACGTGTTGTCTACTCTGGCTTCCTCTCACCCTTCTTTAAAGAGTGGGTTACTTTTTCTCTTACGCCCCACTTTCCTTAGTGTCTGGAAGACATGGAAGAGTCTTGCTTGCTTCCCATTATGTCTTGCAATCACTCTTCTATCCCAGTTCAGAAATCCTATCTTCTTTAAAGTCGGTGCCCCTGCGGGGTAGCTGTGCACTGGCCCCTCCCACTGGAGAGTCCACTGCCAGGCCAGCAGCGTGGTTTACCTCCCCGGCTCTTACCACGTTTCTGGGTGGCTTCGTAAGTCACCTGAATGATCCAGCCAGAGCCTCCGTCTCCCCAGGCTTGCGCACACGCTCTCTCTCTCTCTCTCTCTCACTCACACATACACACACACACACCCCTTAAGTAAAGTAAGAGAAGAGAAAAAAGTGGTGATTTTGCTGCGGGGTAATGTTTTAGTTCCTCTGCTGTGAGCTCGGGGTTTACTAGATGATCTATAGAAGAGAGGCCACCTGGTAAGAATGGTGGTTACGATCACAGTTCTCACCTCGCAGGCGTGCCGCAAGCATTCGCTGAGTCAGTGCATCTGAAATACTGGGCACCTCCTGTGTCTCACTCACCAGTTCTAGGGAGACTGATGTTGAGGGATGTAGCTTCGGGGGTGGAGAGTGAGAGCAGATTCCTGAAGGATCTTGAAGGCCATCCTTATGGCTTTGAGCGTTTTCCTTTAAGGAGTGGGGACTGTTTATTGCTACCACTTGGTTTGTGACCCAGGAGGAGTTGTTCTCCTGGCATCATGCTAGATGACCTTGGAGTTCTTGGAATTTTACACACACACACACACACACACACAAGCAGAAATAATATAGTTGGAAGAACAGGAAAACAATGGGAACTTTATTCATTGAATCTTTCCTCTGTGTCATAAATTTTCTTGATGCTTTACGTTTGATCTTTCTTATGCTGCTAGGTGGTAGGTATTAGTGGCCTCATTTTATGACTCTGGCCTCAGGGCTGTGTAATAAGTAAACACCTGGACTCTGCCAGCCAGTAGCTGAGGGATGGCGGGCCAGTTTCCCTGTCTCTTGGTTCCCACTGTCTCCATCTGTGATGTGAGGGTCACAAGCCTGCCTGTCTGTATGTGGCTGCGAGGGTCGTAGGAGTTAGTGTGCAGGTAGCATGGTGTCTTGCTCAGAGCACTGTGTAAGTGTCAGTCCTGATCACTGCTGCCGTGTGGGAATCACGAGCTGGGAAGGTAAGTACGAGTTGAAATTCCCTCAGCTCCACTGTGTCGGGACGTGAACCCCAGCCTCATCCAAAGCCGGGGCTCTCTCGTGCACGATGGAAGCCACCTGCTTTCTGCTTTCTAAGGACCGGGTGAAAGAGAATGGAAGAATGGACAAGGGGAGAATTAGGTCAAGTGTGGAGATGAGTTTTCTGGGAAATGAAGGCTGTTCACCACAACAGGATGTGTGAAGTACTGGACTTTTCTCTGCTGGTTTGCAGAGAGGGAGGGGACCGTCCAGGACGAGAGCGCTGGGAACACCCAGTCTCGGGCACGGGGGCGTTGCTGTACAGGACGCGCAGTCCGGCATGTTTTATAGTTGGGAACGACAGCTCTCAGGCACAATTGCATGATGTTGGAGCAGGCTAGATATTAACTTTCAGAAAGACCCTGAATAAAGGTCTGGAAAAGAATTAATGTTTTCTGTTGATGTGGTTGAAAATATTTTGAAAAATTTCCCCTAGGTATAGAAAGAGATTTTTTTTTTCTGATAATAAAGATCAAAATGGTCAAAAGAAAATCTTGAATATCAAAGTACAAAATAAGCTACTATTACTCCATCTGGTTTTTCTTTGCCTACTCCCACTGCCCCAACACACGCACAGGCACACTCATGTACATGTGTGTATGCGAGCAAAACTCACATGCACACGCGTGATAAAGAACTCCTAGACTCAAGCAAATAATTACCACCAGTAGGCTAATTGTTTTTACTAATTAAAGGCTTGAAGGTCAGGAGGGCCAAAACCAAATGGTGCAAATGTGCCGGGAAGAGGAAATGCTCGTCAGTGCTTTTAATGTCAAAAGCCCGGGATCTGGCTAAATGAACATGTGCCTTTGTGAGACAGAAGCAAATAAAAAATAAAGCCACGCATTTGCCACAAAGTGAACGTCTTCATTTTGAAAGCTTCAAAGGGGAATATTAGGTGCTTTAAAAACTTCTTTGTTCTCTTCTAAGAAAATAATTATGGCACAATTTATCCTAATTCAGATTTTAAGCCTTGATTAGATATGTGCAATCTTACCTTCAAATAAAATATATAATTTTCTGCAGTGCGTGCGTTCATTCACTCATTCTTCCTTCTAAATTACAGCAAATTGCTCCAATTTGAGTGCCTTGTAGTGTGCATTTAGGCCACTCAGAAGCCTGCCTTCCCCTCCACCTACGTGTGCCGTGCAGTCACTAATAGAGAATGCCATTTTAATCAAGAGGAGTGAATTCTGTCATTCAGGACGACCATTTAGCACAAGATTGTATTGCCACTGAGGGAGTGGGAGGGCAGCTGTCTCCCCGAGTCTTCTTGGGCAGTGGTTCTAGATCATTAGGATTTGCTGGGGGCTTTCTAGAGATCGTCCTTGTTTTAGTCTCCTTTGTGACAGCTTTTTGTCCAGTAATACTTTATCTAATTTGATTTCAAGTCCACAAGTGCTGAATGTCTCTGAAAAACAGGGTACTCTTGTTTTTGCTGGTTGGAGAGGAGGCGGGTTGGTGCGGGGGCGGGCAGCAGGAGAGACAGGCGAGATGCTACCTGTGCTCATCGTGTGATGCTGAGGAGAGAGACGGCACAGTAAGAAGAAATATGTTCCTGGCCCTGGGCTGAGGATGTGATGTCATTAGCTCCTCTGTTTACGGTAACAAGCTCATGTGACGGGCACTGCTCCCACTATGCTCGCCCACCTTCCTGAGGAGGAAGCAGGCTTGGCTAAAAGCTAAGTGGCAGATGTGGATTTGAACTTGGAACTCTGAACTCAGAACCCATGGAAATGACCACCACGCTCCACTGAAGGAAAGCTATAGAATTTATGAAAAATCGAATACTGATTAGTAGTGGGGCTTTTCTGATTTAAAACTCTATGTGTTTCCTGTCGTATTGATTTTCTGCCACAGACTTGGATTTATACTTGGAAGTTGTTAATTCTTCTTTATTTTTATCAATATAGATGGAAGAATTCACTAATTTTAGGGATGATAACCTTGATTAGTTTTATAAGCCTCATTGGCCAGTGCATTCTTTTCAAAGGTATAATACTAATTAATCTACGTATCTATTTATAGAATGAGTAACAGGTTCACGTGGTTTAAAATTCCAAAAGTACAAAATTGTCAGCATTAAAAAATCCGCCCTTTCTTCTCCCTGTCCTTCCGCAGCCGCCCAGAATTGTCCCTACAAGGCATCTACTTCATCCAAGTCCCGTGTGTACCCTGCCCTCTGATGTGCATATGTGGACAATGTGCATATCTATGATGCCCAGTATTTTGCAAATAGTAAAATAATAGACACAGTTTGGGGGACTATTCTTATTTTACATAGCGATAGACCGGGGAGATCATTCGGTATTAGAACATAAATATTTTCCTTGGTTCTTCTTTTATGGCTTTATAACCTCTAATTTTCTAGATTTACTGTAATCTCCCAACAAGTACATAGTGATGAGATTTAACTGGTTTACTCTCTCTTACTATCAGAAAAACATTGTAACAAATAACCTCCCACATGTAACATTTCACATACATGCAAATACCTCCTTAGAACGTATCCTTAGAATATATTTCCAATAATGTTATTGCTGGGGTAGGTTGTATTTAGCATTGATATTACTATCCATAAAGGTTATGCCAACTATCTCCCCATTAGGCGAGCATGAGACTGTGGTGTCTTTCCCCTACTTTAGGAATGCATTGCATTAAACCCTAAACTGTTTCTCAGTCTAAGCTATAAACTACTTTTGAGTAGTGTTGACTTTACTTCTTTGATTATGGACATTGAAACAACTCTTTATAGGTTCAAAGTCCATTGTTTTTCTTTTCTTTGAATTATCTAGTTGTATTGCTTGGCCAAATTTCTGTTGGTTTGTTGACATTTTTCTTATTTGTGCAAGTTCTGTGTTCATTATGGACATTCACCTTTGTTTTGCTATTCTTTACATTTTCCCTTTCATTGGTTATTTTTCTTTTGACTTTGATTTCTTTTTTCATTTAGAAATCTTGACTTTTATGCAATTATCTGTCTTTCACGATTTCTGGGGTTCGTGTCATATATAGAAGGAGTCGTTCCATTAAGCTTTAATAAAAGAATTCTGAAATGATTGTTTCTACATAGATTTACAATTTGAATTTTTGTTTTTAAATCTTGGATCCTTTTGGAATTTATTCTGTTATAAGCTGTGGGGTAGGGATTCTTTTTCCTAGATTATTATGGTTAAAATTATATTTTTCTTCAATAATTTGATATGAAACCTTTGTCATATTCTAAATTCCTTTGTTTGGACTTATTTCTGAAATTTCTACTCTTTATATTGATTTTACCAACTCAAATGTTGCTAAAATAATGTCTTATTTATCATAACTTGATTACATT
The DNA here is from genome assembly GCF_009829155.1 of Mustela erminea. Lineage (NCBI taxonomy): Eukaryota > Metazoa > Chordata > Mammalia > Carnivora > Mustelidae > Mustela > Mustela erminea. The sequence goes on from NC_045620.1 coordinate 137,713,938, forward strand.
TTTGATATCTGATAGGACTATAGTCTTTTTTTTTCTTTTCTTTTTTTCATTTTTAAAATATTTTAAAAAATTTTTATTAACATATAATGTATTATTAGCCTCAGGGGTACAGGTCGGTGAACCACCGGGTTTACACACTTCACAGCACTCACCATAGCACCTTTCCCAAAGTCCATAACCCCACCCCCTCTCCCTACCGGCCTCCCCCCGGCCACCCTCAGTTTGTTTTCTGAGATTAAAAGTCTCTTACAGTTTGTCTCCCTCCCGATCCCATCTTGTTCATTTATTCTTTTCCTACCACCCAAACCCCTCACCTTGCCTCTCAACTCCCTCATATCAGGGAGATCATATGATAATCGCCTTTCTCTGATTGACTTATTTCGCTCAGCATAATACCCTCTAGTTCCATCCACATCAATGCAAAAGGCAAGATTTCAATTTTCGATGGCTGCATAGTATTCCATTGTGTATCTACACCGCATCTTCTTTTTTTTTTTTTTTAATTTATTTATTGGACAGAGAGAGATCCCAAGTAGGCAGAAAGGCAGGCAGAGAGAGAGGAGGAAGCAGGCTCCCCGCTGAGCCAAGAGCCTGAAGTGGGGCTCGATCCCAGCACCCTGGGATCATGACCTGAGCTGAAGGCAGAGGCTTAACCCACTGAGCCACCCAGGAACCCCACACCGCATCTTCTTTATCCATTCATCTGTGGATGGACATCTAGGTTCTTTCCATAGTTTGGCTATTGTGGACATTGCTGCTATAAACATTCGGGTGCACGTGCCCCTTCAGATCACTACATTTGTATCTTTAGGGTAAATACCCAGTAGTGCAATTGCTGGGTTGTAGGGGAGCACTATTTTTTTTTTTTAAGTAGACCCCACATCCAGCCTGGGGCTTGAACTCAGGACCCTGAGATCAAGAGCCCCTATGACTGGGGCTACTGTAACAAAATGCCACAGATTGTGGGGCTCAAACAACAGATATTTATTTCTCATAGTTCTAGAGGCTAGAAGTCCAAGATCAAGATGCTTGTGGATTTTATTTCTGGTGAGGACTCTCTTCCTGGTTTGCAGATGGCAGTCTTCTAGCTGTGTCCTCATGTGGTAGAAGGGTATAGAGAACTCCAGTCTCTTCCTCTTCCTCTTAGGACACTGACCCTGTCACGAGGGCTCCACCTCCATCACCTCATCCAAATTTAATCACCACGAAGGTCTTTTTCAGATACCATCATATGGGGCATTAGGGCTTCGGCATACGACTTTAGAGGAGATACAGACAATCGGACCATGACACCCTAGTTTCAATATGTTTTAATAGTTTTACTATTTTCCGTTTTTCCCTACTCATCATTACTTGCCTTTATTCCTCAGTCTCTCACATTTATTGTTTTAGGAGAGGATGTGGGCGGTATCCTTCCTCTTGAACTGAAGATGTAATCAATTTTTATTTCCTATAATTGTTATAAATGTTTGCCTTGAGACTACATATTTTCTACTGGACATTGCTTTATCTGTAGCTCAGAGATATTAAAATACGTGGTGTTTAATATCGTTATACTCCAGATATTTTACAAACTCAAACTGGACTTTCTTTCTGACATAGGATTATTTCCCCACACCAGGAGTTAAGCACATGGTTGGCTTTTGGCTGTGTATCCAATTACTGGTTTTATTGCACTGTTTTCAGAGTAGCAGAGACTGAAATATATTTCTACTCCTTTGAACATATGAGAGAGTGAGTGTTTGTATGTGTGTATGTGTGTGTGTGTGGCTATATTTGAGTTAATTTTTGTGAATGGTCTATGTTACTTGAAATATACATTTTCTCTTTTTACACAAACGTTTTGATATATCTGTTAGATTTACCTTTTATTTAGATCTTTCATATTTATTTATTTATTTATTATTTGACAAAAAATATAAATAGAAGTCCCAGTCTCGCAGTGCCCTTCCATTTCTCTTTTTAATCACCTATATTTTTACAGAATGAATATTAATGGTAATTTTTTGATGTGCAAATACCCATAGTGCTATATAACTTTATGTTGAACTGTAACCTTCACTTAATTTAGAAAATACATATTCTTACAGTAGGATTTATATAATATATGACTTTGCTCTGTGTTCAGATGTCTGATAGTAACACAGCGATCTGTTTATTCATTCATTTTTGCGAGAGAGTGAGAGAGAGAGAGAAAGAGAGAACCAGTACAACTGGAGGGGGGCAGAGAGAGTAACAGAATTCTCTCTGAGAAGGGACCCTGATGTGGGATTCGATCCCAGGACCCAGGGATCATGAATTGAGCCAAAGTCAGACACTCAACTGACTGAACCACCCAACTGCCCCATGAAAATCTATTTTTATTTGAATTTTTCCTTATATACTTACCTTATTTTTTATCTTTAAATATTCATAATTACTTGCTTTAGTAGTATTTAGTAGAGACTTAAGTTGAGTTTTACTTAGTGATCCAATTTGAAGTTGGATTTTCTGTTTGTTATTAAAATGTGAGCTTAGCTTGTTAGTACTTATTACACTTACTGCCACAGCTGACATGAATGGTTTTAATTCTGACATAACATTTTATTTTCTGCCTTTAAAGATTTGATTCATATCTTCTCATTTTTAACATTGTTGAGGAACGTAAAAATGTTCTGTTATGAAGCCATAATTTCTACAACTTGTTTTATTCTTACTACCACATTTGCATGTTCAATATTCAGAGTTAGTTATTTTTCCCCTAATTAACTTATTATTAATAGAGTTTGTTTTCTATTATTGGGAACAATATCTCTGAGCTCTTACATGGTTAGATAGTTGCCTTTTAATTGAATCAGATTATAATGAGTAAAATTGCTTGGACCACACATTATTTTTTTGTGTATAATATTTTTCTGCTCGTACATTGTCTTCCAAACCTGAAGGTCGCAGCAGAGAGGACTGTCTGGAGTCAGTTTTCCTTTGTAAGTGATTTGTTATTTTTCCAGAATGCTTAAAGCCTTCTTGATTTAGGTTTCTAGCAATGTTACTAGTTTACATCTTGGTGTAGGCGGTTTTGTTGTCTTCTCCCCCAACCCCAGCGTTCATGAAGATACAGTGTGTCTTTGCAATGCACAACATTGACTGTTACTCTTTCTTTCTTTCTTTCTTTCTTTCTTTCTTTCTTTCTTTCTTTCTTTTTTTTTTTTATTTTCAAAGAAGTTACTTCACTAGCTCTTCTCTGCTTCAGAGATTTCAAATGTGAGTATCTTGGCTCTAAAACTTCCATTTTCTCTCAGATCCTGTAGTGCCCAACATAGTAGCAACTAACCATGTATAAATTCCTAAACTAAATCTCAAGCTAACTGAAATTAAGAATTTCGTTCTACTGAATGACACTGTTGTTGACAGGATGCTCTGGTGGGCAGTGGAGATGTAGAACATCCTCATCACCCCAGCAATTTCTCTTGGACAGCAACGATAACGCTTAAGAGTTTTGCTTCTCACTTCTGCTTCTCCTTTATGATGTTTCCACAGAGTGAATTGGATCCTTGAAAATTTGAAATTAAAAACAAAGTACTGCGTTTTTCTTATTGTTTTGTTGTCGTTGTTGTTTGCTTTATTTTGTTGTTTTGAGAATAACAATGCAAAGATCATAGTGTTTGCAGAGAAAATAACTTCCTTAAAGGATGTGTTGGAAGAAAAAGGGTATCAGCGGTGATGCCGCGATTTTGCCCTTGAGATTCGTGTCTTCTCTGGATTGCTGTGCCCAAGGTTGTCTCAGGGGAAACTGAAGTATGTCTGTTTGTCTCTGCCGTTCTCAGCTCCTTTCTGCCTATTTTTCTTCACATTATGCACGGTCTTGTGCTTCTCTGGGCCTTCCACCCCTCTCTTATTTCCTCTTAATATCGGGTTAGGGTCTTCCCTCAGTCATCTATGTCTTAGTGTGAATGAGCCTGGAGCTTTTTGATTCTAAATCTCTTCTATGTCCTCTATGATAGTTCATTTTATGTATCAGCCGGGCTGGAGCATGAGGACACCCAGAAACCTGATTAAGCATCATTTTTTGCATGTATCCATGAAGGTGATTCCAGAAAAGATTAGCATTTGAATTGGCAGACGGAATAAAGCTGATGCCCTCCCCAGTGTGTGTGGGGTGGGGGGCTGTGGGGGGGGGGCTTATCCCATCCCTTGAGGGTCTGAACAGAGCAGAAAAGCTGAGAAAGGCTGAATTCTTTCTCAGCCTGACTGCTTGATCTGAGACCTATTCTCCTGCCCTTGGTGCTTCTGCTTCTAAGGCCTGTGGACAGGGATTGAAATCTGTACCATTGGCCTCCTGCCCTTAGGCTGTCCAACTATATCACTGCCTCCCCTGGGTCTCCAGCTTGCAGATGGCTGGTCCTAGGCCGTCTCAGTCTCCATAATTGTGTGTGAGCCAACCCCCACCCCCATTTTATTTATATATATATATCTCCATCCATCCTAATGGTTCTGTTTCTCTGGAGAGCCCTGGCTCATACACATGGGAAATAAAATTACTTCAATCGCTGAGTGAATGAGGAAGTGGGGAATAGGATAAATATTATTCATAAAGGCCAATATACTGGTTCACTATTTATGTAACCTAAACATTTAAAACCTCAGTAATAAAACAGAACATTTAGAGGAGGAATTATAGTAATAACATATAATCTGAGTTTTTACTCAACAGTTGCAAAAAATAAAAAGAGAATTCACCGAAGTAAGCTTTATTCAGCATATATTTATTAGGTATACATGTGGGTCACGTTCTGGGTAGAGGTAAAAAGGATGAATGAGGTCCTCTCTGTGCTTGAGAAATTCATGGTCTTTTAGAAGAAAATAACAAATACCCCAGGAATTGATTCTTTAAGGTTCTTTTTACATTTTTGATCAGGCTGCAGAAAAAGAGAGCTCACCAGTCATCAGTGACCACAAAGTTTGATCTTTGAAAGTTTAGAAAGTACACAGACTTCTTTTTATTTTCCTTTTCTTTTGGCAAGGATGTTCTGTAAACCTTTCCTACCTTCTTATAACCTATCTCCAATATTAAAAAAAGAAAAAAAAGTGTAGCATCTTTTCTCTTCGATGTGGTATAGTTTATGTATCAAACAAGTTATTCATATGAACCTCTTATTTCCTTAAAAATCTGGGGCTTAATTTCAAGGAGTTACCAAGATTTCCTGCAGGGAGCACGCTGCCTCATGTTTCTAGGAAATAATCAGCGTATTTGAACCACCCTTGAGGCGAAATAATAATGTCAGTGCAGGTGTTTATAACCCACAATATTCTCCAGCAGAGCAGAGAGACGGATAATGCTCAGAATACTCAGGATGCTCAGGAGCTGAAGTATGTGTTTCTCCTTGAGCGGCGAACTGTCGTGCACACTGTAGTAATGACAGCTGTCACTTGTAAAGAACCCGGTATAGATGGTTGGAGCCCGTTCTCCGTATATTTCCAACCCTCTTGTGACATAGTGTAGATTCCGAACTGTGTTTAGTACATGAAGAAGCTAAAGCTGAGGGAGTTAAGGGACTCACCCAAGGTCGCACAGTCAGGACCAAACCACCCCTTTCTGAGCCAACCCACGCCCTTGTACTCCTACTCCGGACCCCTCTGAGTTGCAGTGAATGCTTGCAGGCCCCCAGCTTTTCCTTTCCATATTGTCTCTTCAAAAGGGGCAGACTTGGGAGAGCAAAAATGTCTCCCCTTTCCCCTTCAGTCACCTTCTGCATGATCCAAATAAGTGTTTGTGGCTACACCAGGACTTGGCTATACCAACATGAACAAAGTCCCACACCAGTAGAGTGATCAGACACATTTAAGGACATTTGCATGTGTACCTGGTGTTTCTCAGACTTTTTCTTTCCAAAAAAAAAAAAAAAAAAGAGGTGCATTTACATGTTCTCTTACCTCTTGGATAGTTATTCATAGTCATGAAAATTTTCTTTTTTAATGGTTAAAAGACAAAAATTAAATTTTAACTGATAAAAACTAATTAAAAATTAAAAATGAAATAAAATGTAGAAATGATAAAAGCAAGGGTTTGAGGTTTTTGTTCTATGATGCCAACAATAATAATCAATACAGCAGACCATATTCTGACACTGTTGCTTGTTGTAAAATGTGGTCTAGGAGAGGGACACTAGGACAGAGAAAGAAACTGCATTTTCTTTTTTTCTTTTTTTAAGATTTTATTTATTTACTTGACACACAGAGAGAGATCAGAAGTAGGCAGAGAGGCAGGCAGAGAGAGAGGGGGAAGCAGGCTCCCCTTTGAGCAGAGAGCCCGATGCGGGGCTCAATCCCAGGACCCTGAGATCATGACCTGAGCTGAAGGCAGAGGGTTAACCCGATGAGCCACCCAAGCGCCCTGAAACTGCATTTTCAGGCCCAACTTCCCACTAGGCTGTGTGACCTTGGTTAATGGACATTTGCCAAGCGATTATACGCAGCATGGAACCTCCTGCTCACGTCTGGGCGATTCCCTCTGGCATGGGTCTCAACAAGAGGATTGACCAGCCCCTTCCCACTATGAAAGGGTTCACAGAGTCTGCCCTGTCCAGCCTGCCCTGAGAACTCTGTGCCGTGTCTCCGGGCTTCCCTGGTCCCAAGCAAGCACTGGCAGTAACTGCGGGAGGATTTCTCAGAGCAGATGTGTGGCGCTTGTGCGGGTAGCCAGTGCATGAAGGTCACTCGAGGTCACTGTCCTGACAGATGCACTGGGCACGTGAACTTCAGGTGGGCACTGTGCACCCCTGCCTCTACGTATCTGCTCTGGGGCTGCTTTGGGGTACGGCTCTTACATCGCTTTCCATCTGCTGCTTCAGGTCACCCGAAGCGATCCCGCCACTGACTGACATCCTTTGAATAAACATGTTTTCTGTCCCTACCATTCACAGTCAGCTTCTCTTCCGGAAAAACTAAAAACGAAATAGCAGCAGCAAACCCTTGACCGGTCCCCTTGTAGAAATCCTCCTCTTCTCTGAGCCACATCTTGGGCGACTAGCATCTTCGTTGTGGGGATCAAAAGAATCCTTCTACGGAAGGAGCTGTGCTGCGGTGTTAATGGAAGGGGTCTTTGGTTTCATTTCATTTAGCTTTTTTGTCTTTTGGAATTTTGTGGGTATCTGATTTTGGAGAATTCTTGTTTTTCCTTCCGCCGGTGGCGACTTCTGGTCAGGCTCGGGGATCATGGCCGTGGTGGCGCGTTTGCCTGAAACGGGTCCTCGTGAAAGAGGACTGCTTCAGAAGCTGCTCCAGGTCACTGGAGTTTCCCGAGAGAAAATTCTCCATTTGGCTGTTTTTCCAAATCTCATCTCGATGCTCTAAGCTGGGAAAGAAATTATGAACCGTTGCTGTGAGAGTCCCACAGAGGTCGCGTGGAGGACAGAGGCCCTGGCGTGCGCGCAGAACCACAGGAGAGAAGGACAGTGGGAGTCAGCGACCTTTCCTGAGCTCCCCTGTATTCCAGGCACCGTCGCGGATACCTCATACACAACGTTTTTATTTAATGGGCCGTGGAACTCTGAAGTCCACATGAGAAAGGCCGGGGCTACTCTGCCCACTGTCTAAATCCTAGCAACCATCCAGATGCTTATCAGAGAATTGGCACTCACATATTTGCATGAATCACTGATTGAATAAGGAAGCAGCATTTCGTGGATTCCAATCCCCAAGCTTCAGACACTTGAAAGACAAAGCGATTCTTCCAAGACCACAAGCTAGAAAGTGCAAAGCAGGCTTGGAGGCAAGGCTTCCCTAACAAGAAAATGCAGAAATCTCACAAAATCAATCCAAAGACATGGAAATGGAAGAGCTCGGTGTGAAAGACAAGGAGGTAATGAAGAAATGTCAACTTCTTTATACTCCGAATAAACGCACAGATTGAAGGGCGCGCTTGCACACACAGTTCTCCCGCAGGCCTCATGTGTTAAGTCGGAGGCTGGACATCCGACCCGCTCTCGCCCTGACACACTTCCCTCCCATCAGGGCCCAGCGCCAGCTCATTTGACTTTTATATCTCTCCCATGCCTTGTTGGGAGGTCATTTCATGCATTCATGCTTCTCTGCCTGAAAAATTTCTCCCAGGGTTTGGGTGTGAACATATTTTTCTCTCTTCTCAATGATTCCTGCATTATTCTTTTATCTCATCTGGATAGCGGCGAGATGATTAAGTAGATGTTCACAGCACTTAATAGTGTATGCAGCTAAATAAGATCCCTCACTCGAACTGCTTTAATTGTGTTTACCTTTATTGTAACTTAGTGTACTTATTCTGCAAGAATTTACTTTTAGCCTTTGTCTCAGATGGAGCCCCGTGGCTACCATCATCCAGCCAAAGTAACCCAGGCCCCCCCAAAAAACCTCTGGAATTGGGGTTTCCCAGATCTAGAGACTGTGAGAACGACTTCACAGACATTTCAGTGGTGGAAACAGAATCTGCAAAGGCAAACCACTGTGAAAATTCACCGCTGTGCAGAGAAGATGAGGCGTCCGGTTTGGCTTATGAATACGATGGAAGAGAATGCAGATTATTGGTTGATGAGATCGAGAACCAAGAAAACCCACGATTCTAGAGAGGTCGCTTGACGTCGCATCATGATGTATCTTAAACACAACATCAAATGTGTTTTTAGGCAAAATAATTTTTTGCTAGAAGTGGAAGGAATGGTGGAAAAAATGAAAACAGTAAACAGAATGTTGTAGGAGTCTCTCTTAGCCAGTCAGATGTTAGGAAACAAATCATGGCCTCACTAGAAATGAGCACACAGCTTTGTTACCATTGTTACTGTTGTTATTGTTGTTATTAATTGCTACTACACCTTCCTTCTGTGCACAGCCCATTGACTAGTTGTAGACACGTGCACCAGCCACCTTCATGGGTGTGGGCACGCAGGCGGCACATGACTGCGTGGGGAACGGGGAAGAAGCGGCCACAGGAGCTGTGCTTGCCTTCTAACAGATCTACAAACTGAAATTCACACAGGCCAATAACGCATTTTTTCAAGAAAGACATTTAGATAATTCTCAAAGATGTAAATTGCATTATGATTATATATGAGATTGTTTCATAGGACAGTTTTATTTTTAAAATTTGTGCCAATTCTAAGACACTGTGCTGTATCCAAAGAGCATTAAGCTAGTACGCAGTCTCCTGCTGGACAGGGGAATTGGTCCAAATCAGCACGCATATTTTATCCAGCCATTAATGTCTAATATTTTATGAGTCTAAGAAAAGGCCTGTGAATTTCAGGCTTATCTCTCTAATTTATAGAGACATCTTTAGCCAGAATAATTCTAGGCTAATATTTCACTGGAAAAATTAGAGAAATCATATACTATACTTATACAATTGTGACACCGTCAAAAATAAATACAGGTTTAAAATATGTGGTGTTAAGTATGGAATTTTCAACACTTGAAAAGTGAGTTCACATAGGAATAGCCATGCCGGTAACTTGGCCTCCTTGTTTTCATACGTGTTGTGGAATTAGCATGGGATCTGGAGTTGAAGAATACTGGGTTTGGGTATTGGGACATTTCATTGATCTCTTTGAAATTCAGTTTATTCACTATACATTGAAGTAATATCTACTTTAACCTATAGAATGGGGATTAAATATTAGGACCTCATAAAAAGCTGATCCGGACAATGACCCTTCCCAGGCCCCCGTTAGGGGCATTTGTCGTGATAGGGACTTCTCACACGCCCCCTTGGACTACGCTCACAGCTTCCCTGTGTGTGCCACCTGCTGCTGCAGGAGTGTGAGGGTCACGTTGTTTCCAGCTGCTCTGTGTCAGTCCTCATATAAGCCCGCGGCACGGGGCTTTGTCTCTCCCACCATAAGGCAGGGTCCACTTTTGGGGAAGCCACCCAGCCTAGTATTACTTACATGTTTCATTTTTAAGTTGATAACATTCTGGAATAATGGAAAGTCTCACTGCTTCTCCTTTTTGAAATTCTATTCAAACCTTGACACAAATATTAGTTGTCTGGAGTGAATCCAAAAGCTTTACGATCATCATTTTTTTTCCCTTCTCTCTCTTTATGAAGCTTTTACTTCTTCCCCATAATTAACCCGCCGTGAGAGCTGACCCACTTTCCCACCCGAGTTCCAGAATGAACGCCCCGCCAGGCGGGTCGGACAATTTAAGCAGGTGCAGTCACGGCTGCCGGCCTCACTCCGCTCTCCCCAGCCCTTTGGGGAGATGTTATCGGTCAGCTGAAGGAAAGCAAGGCCCCGTCTCTGAGAATCCCCCCAGACATATGGCACGCCGTGGAGACAGGGACAGGCAGAGCAGTTAGCAGTTGCTGCCGTGGCTCTGGCCGGTCTCCACGGCTCGGCTGCGTGCAAGGGCCCAGGCCCATGCTGGGGGCATATGCTTGCCGGCTCTGCCCTTCGCTGCCTGCTGCTGGGGCTCCCGTATTCTAATGGGAATTCCGCAATCTGTTCCTGGACAGCTCGGGGCCAGACGATGTGCCCGCCGCTGACAGGGACATCCTTTCATGAAACGCTGATTTCTGGGCACCTGAGCACTGGGAAATCAGCGAGCCCCCGCGCTCCACGATGCAGCCTCGGACTGAGACCTCGGAGGACGCCGCAGGTCGCCCGTCAGCACCCAGTCCACCGTGCCCCCAGCAGGGCGGTGCTGGCGGCGTTTTCCTGCAGGGGTGAGGCTTTCTGAATTCTACACCAAGAGCTTTGGGGAATGGTTTTCCTCTTCCTTGTTGGTCGTCCTGGAGGAAATCGCTCGGGGAAGCCTCTGTCTGTGGGAGAAGGCCACGCTGTCCTTGCCCTGCCTTCTCAGGTTGGCTCTACGTCCAGTACTGGGTACGCACATGAAAGTGGACGGCCACAGGAGGGGCGGAAACACTGGTTTCCAGCCCGCCACGACACACTTCCAACGCCCTGTACTCTGCCGATGCTCCCTTTCTCTCTCGTTCCTGCATTCTCTGTTCTGCTACTAGCTCTTCAATTGTACCACTGAAGAATGACTTCCCTGCAGATGCGGGTGTGTGCGTATCAAATGGGTATTAGGAGTAAATACGTATTTAGCCACACACATATACACACGTAATTTTTTCTCCAATAATGCTTATCCCCAGAATGCAAGTACACAGTTTGATTCTCATTTTAAAAATCTTCAAAGTCGGCCTCATCATCACCATTTTGCAAAGGAGGAAATGGAGATTCAGAGAAGACAAGATGGTCAGTAAGTCCAGTCAGTAGAAAGTGAACAGCCCCAGCTATCAATTCCTTGAAATCCCAGAGAGAAGAACATTCTTTAAAATGCATCGTTAGATTGTAGGAAAGACACATTTCCGTCTGTCAGAAATGAGCAAAGCCCAGAACGCAGAGGTCAGAGAACACAGAAGGCGGGCAGGAGAGGGCTGCAGAGTGCGAACCCGCGGTGGGGGCTGCAGGTCCGCCGGACTGAACACCTCCATCCCTACGACGTTTCGAAGTGGAAATGAGAGCCGGGAAAAAGCCAGAACTTCTGAAGGACTTTACTCCACAGGAAAGGATGGCCTAGAAAAAAATCCACTCATGAGCCCAGTGGGATCACAAGAATGTTAACCTGTTGCTTTCTGGCACTGGGGGAAAAAAAGGAAAACTGGCGTCATCCTTGGGGAAGGGGAGGGCCTCTGTGGGCCAGGATGTGCTTAGGGCCTTGTGGGCTTCAGCAGAGAGCACACCTAAGAATTCCAGAACGTTCCTCGGCCTTCCCCATCTCCACCTGCTTTCTGCATCGCTCCTTCTGCCAGGGCAGCTCAGTTATTTCCTCCCGTATACGTGTCTCCTGCTGTCCCATTAAAACTCGTGGAGAGCAGAGACTCTATTTCCGTTTCCTCACGGAGTAAAGCAGCACTTGCCATGCGGTATGTGTCTAACAAATATTCATCGAGTGACCAGAGAGAGGAGGTCATGTTACATGGAAGTGTGGCCCCCATGGGGACTCGAACCCTGAACGTTTGAGAAGCAGGTCCACCCCCACCAGGTTGCGGGGGCTCTCAGAGCCCTGACCCCGAGGCCTGGGAGAGATCGCTTATTTCTCCTGATGCCCGGACAGCGGACAACCTGGTTAGCTCCACGGAGCCCAAGCTTCTTCCTCCCCAAAGTAGGTACAATACATGAGTTCTGACTTTGTGCCAAATCTGTTGGGAGAGCTCGAGGTGCTGAGCCGTCAACAAAGCACAGATAAACACAAATGGTGCCGGTCCTAATGGACCTTGTTTTCACGTGGGGAGGGGAGGTAAGGAAGTTTAGACGGACGCGCGTACATGATGATGCCATGAAGGAGGCCACGCGGAGCACGGGGACGAGCCGTAGCCCGGAGCAGGGGCCGGGGGCGGGGAGTAGTGTTTGCTGCACCGGCTAGTGAGGACGGGCTCCGGGCGTGGACACCAGGGTGGCATTGAAGCAGAGACCCGAGGAGCACTGACGCACGAGCCTGAGGGAGTCACCGGGGAAGAGGGTTTCGGTGGAGCCAGAGCAGGTGCAACGATGAGAGAGTCATGTCGACTCGCAGAAGCCTGGAGAAGCAGCCAGGGTAAGCTCGCCCGGAAGAGCTTCCTTCCTTCCTTCCTTCCTTCCTTTGCATGAAAAAGTTGTTTTCTGAGAATCCTGTGAATCAAATGTACACAGTGCCCAGGGTATCATTAGTCAGTCAAACCTTGCTGCTTCCCCTGCATTTATAACGGATGCTCAAAGAGTAAGTGTGTCGGACCTTCCACCCCAGAGCTACATCCTGTCTTGCACGTTCTGGTGGCGGGGAGTGGGTGCAGGTGCGCGGGACTGTCCGGGGAGGCCGGGGCTCAGAGTCCGGCGCCTCCCTCGGTTCGTAGCTCTCTAACTGCTCCTCCATAATATATGTCCAGGGACGATTCTCAAAACAGCCCACATGGCATTTTAAAGAATTTGAGAGGTTCACTTCCATCACCACTGGAAACAAGGACACTCTCAATGTGCAGATAATCTGTATGGCTGAAGCCTATTGCTTAAGTATGTGAGTGTGTCCAGGAGATATAAATATCGCCAGGCAGCGCTCACTGTGCGCTGGGAAGTGAGAGCCTGATATATGGGGCAGCTGCCGCTAATAAGGCACCTCCCCGCCTCCCCTTCTGCCCGTGGCCTCAGGAGAAAGGAGAGATGAGGCTATGGCCTTCCTTCCCTCGGGGAGAGGGCCCCTCAGCTGTCGGCTTGCAGAACAACAGCAGAGGGACGGTTGACCAGCTGGCTGGGGACGGACCACCCCCAACCCCCCCTCACTGTGCCCTCACTCCTGGGAGGGCGGCTCAAATGGGAGTACAGAGGAGAAAGTCCGGTCTCCACAGATGTGCTGAACAGTGCACGGAGCCGGGGAAGGACGGCATCGTGCCCGCAGGACAGCCTTGGGCCTGCGGAGAGCCATGATTTCTGGCATCCGCTATGGGACCCAAGCAAGTCACCTTCTCTCTCCTTCAGCTTTTCCTACCCACAAACCAAAAATCACTGGCCAATCTCTTTATAATTCCCTCCAGCTTTGCAAAATTTGTCTCCCTGCCTTTTTAAATTATTATTACTACTGTAAAGGGAGGTGAGGGGCAGGATGGTGTGAGAGAGAAGTGTCCTGTCACTATGGGCCGCCTCCCTCTGTGGCCCCCGCTGTGAGGAAGAAGCTCACTGAGCCACCGTCCTTCCCCGAGAGACCATCAGAGACCTGAACGACCACCGTGCTATGACAGAAATAATAACAATACAGAAAAAGAACACAAAGGGGTTTTCTAAAAAGGAAATTACCAGCCACACGCATTCCACATAATGTTGGAAGCCCTTCAAAAGGGACAGAGCTCTGAGTGGACCCAGGTGAACGCAGATCTGACATTCACCTCCACTCAACACCGAATGATGGGACCTCTGCTAGTTTCTTAGGCTGTTTGATATTTTTTCCTTATCTATAAAACTATAATGCATCGTATCGACGGAGGGTAGATTGTCCGTAGCAAGGGGCATGCATGGTTTCTCACTGATGGGAGTGCCTCTTCTTACTGTAATTGGGGTGCGTCTGACTTGGAATGATGCTTTTCTCCTCTCCAGAACGCCACTGGATAGTGGATATTCAGTTGCCCGTTGTGTCTGAATCGGAGTCATTTCCAGTGGGACGTGTGAGGAGGACGCCTCCCTGAGCATCTTCCTGTGAGTGGGTTTCTGCTCTTGTTGCCAGGCTGGCGAACGCCCAGGCCACCCCAGGGGACAGGTGTGACCGTCCCGGCACAGCTTCTCAGCCCGAGACACATCTGTTCTAAGACGATCCAACACCCCAACAGGCGTAAGATACCACATGACATTCTTTTGCTTTTAATTTCTATTTTGCCTCATCACTATTTAGGCTAAACCAATTCTGGAAATGAGTTTGTTTCTTATTTATATGAAAGCAGAATTGGAGAATTCCGTGGCATGGGCAGGAAGAAAAGGGAAGGGTGTGTGGAGTATCTTCTGTTTTCTCGGCCAACAAATTAATCCCCGGAAAAGGGACAAGCTCAGTCTCTCCTGTGTTTGAAGGGAACCCACTCAGATGGCGTCTTTCCCCGGTGCTGCGGGAGCGGCAGAGATGGGCCCCTTGGTGGCAGGCAGCGATAGGAATGGAGTTCCAAGGACTGAAAATCAAATTCGTGCTTCCTGGGGATTAATGACAGAGATAAGGTGTTTCAGCGGCTTTTTAGAAAGCTCCTTTTGTATTGAGTTTTTTTTTTTTTAAAGGAAAATAGTGCTGCACAATTTTAAATAATCAATAGTTCTTCTGACAAAATAATAATCATATGTAGAGAGATTCAGGATGAAAAGATCGCACAGTAAACATATGACAACTCGGAGCGCCAGGATACCCATTAGCATCCCCATCTAATTCTAACGTAGCAAAGTGTCGGTTAAAAGCCGTATTTTTTTGCCTGAATCCATTCAACACTTGGAAGGATATCATGTCTTCTCCCACAAATCTCAAAAAATACCCTGCTATTTTGCCTCAATGAACCTGACAAGAACTTTGGCATCTAATTGTGGGTGTGCTGGGGAGGACCCCGATACCCTCTTCTGACTCCTGGAATTTGTATTTATTAGTCATTGCTGTTCTCTCTTAATTTTTTTTTTTATTATCATTAGTAGTAGTGGCCAGCCTCCAGCCCTTCCCAAGGAAGTGGGATGGCCAAGGGATCCCAGGCCCCAGCCCGCCCCTTAGAGAAGGACCCAGAAGTTGAGGTGCACTGGGCAGGGCAGGAACAGGGTGCAGACCAGCCCTCGGACTGGGGAGAAGCACACACGTAGAGCAGAATGGCTCGGACGGCTCTGGGGGGCGAGGCCTGCCGTGTGCGTTCTCTCTAAAACAGCACAGGGTTCCTTGCTGCACCGTCTCGGTGTTGCAGGCACCTGCTAACCCCCAAGCTTGGAAGAACCGCACCTTCTTCTCTGGGCACAGCCGCACTCACTGCTCCATGGCGGACGTAACCCTCCCACCATCATCACTAAAATACCGTCGTCGTGGAGGTCAGAGCGTTTGCATCAGCCCATCTGCTCTGGATGGGTTCGCCCACCGGCAAAGCCGGATTAAAATTAGGAGCACAGGGAATTTGTGGAGCGGCCTCAACGTGTTGTAGCTCTAGGTCTCCCCAAGGCAGACTCACTCTTGTCTCAGCGGCCAGAGCTCCGTGGGCTGCGCACCGGCGAACGGGGCTGGGTCATCGTCCCATTCTGTTTCCCAGGCTTCCCAGCGACCCCGACCCTGTCCAGCGAAGCATTATTTCTTTAGAGATGCAAATACTTCCGTCTGGTTGCACCACGTTTTGACCTCTGTCTCTGGGTGACTCTGTGTGGCCCTGCTTGGCCCATTGTACGTTGATTTACAGTCGCCCTCCCAAGGGCCAGCATTACCGATCGTCACTCCGGTCCTGCCTGAGAAAGCTTCACAGCGCCGGCCAGTATGTCATTACCTGAAAAGGGCAGCATGCTTTCCGCCATCGCAGCAGCCTCTCGGGAGGGGGCACCCAGACCTGCCACCAGCCTCTGGGGAGGGGGCACCCAGACCTGCCCCTAGCCTCTGGGGAGGGGGCACCCAGACCTGCCCCCCAGCCTCTGGGGAGGGGGCACCCTGCCCCCACCTCCACCTCCAGCTGCACCACCAGCAATGCTTGGGTCCGGCTGGCAGATCTTCTGGGAAGTTCTGTCCCGTGAACCTTCTGTGACCGACCTTCTGTCACTGGGTGTGCTCTGGCGGGTCTCACCCCTGACCAGAATTTATGCTTCAAGTCCATCCTGCGGCCTCATGCCGTCTTGGGAGCAGGAAAAAAGGTGGAGAAGGTGGGTAAAGTGTCGACAGCGGAGACAGGGGTGGCCGGAGGGCTGGGGTCTCTCCCGAGGTCACAGAGGTGTGCAGGAAAATGACAGACATCACAGTCGGTAACTCCGGGATGTGAGTCTCTGTGAGTCATGTTTCCTTGGAGACTTGGCGATTCAGCTAGCTGATGGGTAAAAATACCTCCGGCCAGGAGGCACCTCTCTGTGAAGGGACTTTGCCCCTCGAAAAACACTGGGGACTGACAAGTCTCTTACCACGACACTTGATTGGTACAAGACCTGTCATCCTCAGATAAACCGTGATGGAAAGAGGGACTCTCTGGTGAAGGCTTCTGTACCCAAAATTATGTGGAACAGTTTATAAAATTCTTCAATTTTATCTTTTCAGTGTCCGTGGTCAAGAGTTACTCGGCAGTATTTCACACAGATATGGAAAAGCAGATTAGGGGTTAGAACCGGTGCTGGCTTTCAAACCATCCTGTTCTGTCCTCAGCCGGCTGCTTGGAGAACCTTCACCCCTGGAGGATGGGGAGGCAGGAAGGAGGGAGGGGGAAGGGGGAGGGAAAGAACATCAGGACCTGGAGGAGATCGGCGATGGACGTCTGGTCCCCAGATCTCTCACTGTGCACCTTGCAGGCACCCTCGGGCGTGCTGTTCTCCAGGAGCCCCGAGCTCTGCTCCTTACACCACTGCGACAGGTGACCTTACACCACTGCGACAGGTGACCTTACACCACTGTGACAGGTGACCTTACACCACTGCGACAGGTGACCTTACACCACTGTGACAGGTGACCTTACACCACTGCGACAGGTGACCTTAATTTCAGCCGACAGGCGCCGTATGACCTGCCCCAAGGACACCCTCCCAGGCAGACTGTGCATCCCTCCCAAGTGAGAAGAACTCCTCCTTCCTCTCCACATCGTGAAGCAGGGGTACCAAAAACACCCAATTCACCACGTCCCCATCCGCGGTGGTCCCAGGCTGAGCCTTGAACCTCACCGCGGAGGTGACGGGGACACATTCCAGACACCCGACTTCAGCTGTAACACAGGGCATTCCCCTCAGGGACTGAGGTCTTATTACTTGCTGCACTGTTGTTGTTGTTGTTTTTTTTTAATTTAAGATTTTATTCATTTATAAATAAAGGGACACAGCGTGAAAGAGAGAAGTGAGAGCAGGAAGACAGGCAGGGGCAGAGAGAGGGAGAAGCAGACTTGCCACTGAACAGGGAGCCCGACCTGGGGCTCCATCCCAGGACCCTGAGATCATGACCTGAGCCAAAGGCAGAACCTTAACAACTGAGCCACCCAGGCGCCCCTAGTTGCCAGACTTTGAAAAAATCGCCTCATGTCTCTGAGCTTTATGTGTAAAAATGTTAACATGATTCCTGTCCGGCAGTTCTGCTGTGGAGAAAAGATGATGCACGAGATGTGTCTGACGTTGTACATAGTGAAGCCTCAGTACATGGTAGCCGCTCTTATTGTTTATTAATATCAATTCTTTATCTTGGCAAAAAGGCCCACCTACGTGGAAGCGGGGTAGATAACACTGCTCAGTGTTCAAGCTGAGATTCTGGCCAGGACGCTCACACCAGAGACCCTCGTCCCTGTTTCCTCTCCGCTGCTGAGCCCTGCCGGGCCTGTCACTGCATCGTCCCCCACGCTCCTCCTCCTACCCCCGAGGAGCCGCAGTCCCTCCACCAGCCCAGGCGCCCGGCTCCCTGATGCCTTGGTTTCCCCCACTGCCCGCCCCAGCACCAGGATTCTGCACCCGGTGGCCAACACTTTCCCCTCCACACCCCTCCCTCTCAGGACAGAGACTCTCAGGAGGTTGTGCTGAAACTTTGCTGGTTCATGATGGACACTTCGAGGAGCCATGAGCCCTGGGGTCAGAAGTTCACCGACATTCTCTCTTTCCCAGGAGTTACCAGACAACATCATGAGTCCTTTCGGACTGGGCTGGGCTGGTCCTCCCTCATCTCTGGTCTGTAGCTTTTTGGGAAAGATTCCATGTTTTTCTGGAACTTACTTAGTGCATTTCACCTGTAGCTCCTAGTGTAGTGTCCCATTATGAGGGGAGTTTTACCCCCTTGAGCTTGAAGAGAATAAGGCACAAGGAATCCCTATCTGGGAGGTGACAGAACCTTCTCCAGTGGGGAATTCATGACCTATAAAACCGCCCCAGTCAGGGAACATGGGGCCTCGGAGGGCACTCGTAACCACCAGAGCTTGGGGTCCAGATGAAGAGGCTGAACTATGTATGATGTTGAACCTGGAGGCAAAACACCAGGTCTACATGCTCCAGTCCTGGATGCCCATAGAAGCCAGACAGAGCCATTCACACCAGAGTGGGTAGGGCAGAGACAGCCCAGCCGCCGGGCAACCTGCGGCACAAACTGGTGGAGAATCACCTGGAGCACACGCACTCTTGCCTGATGTCCTCCCATCGAGGCTACAAGAAAGAGCAAGAAGTTGGAGCGAGGCACTGAAATAATAATGATAATAATTGCTATTATTATTAAATAGAGAATAAAGTACATACGAATTATATATCTTCTTTATATTGAGAAAACTTCGAG
The DNA here is from genome assembly GCF_009829155.1 of Mustela erminea. Taxonomy (NCBI): domain Eukaryota; kingdom Metazoa; phylum Chordata; class Mammalia; order Carnivora; family Mustelidae; genus Mustela; species Mustela erminea. The sequence goes on from NC_045620.1 coordinate 137,732,847, forward strand.
GCTTCTTCAACATGGAGCTTACATAAGCCGTTGCAGACGGGATGCCCAAGCAGGGTCTCCCGGCCCACAGCGGAGCAGACTAGGAGTTCCATGGAGGAGCTTAGCGCTGGGATGTCCAGGAGGGAGAGTGCGGCGTCCAGGAGGACCCAAGCTTTCCCAGCTTACACAGCTGAGCCAGCCAAGGAAGGATCAGCAGAACAGAACAGAGCCCACACGGGAAGACCGAGTGGTCACTGCTGGAGCTGTTCTGGAAACACGCAAGAGTAGGTGTGAGGGAGCTCGGTGGAGAGCTGCGTCCTCAGACTCCCGGCTCAGGCAGAGAGGAGGACCCCTGGGTGCAGGATGGGAACAGAAGGCTCAGCCCTACCTGTGTGGAACACCCACGTCGGAGATGAGACTCCCCGGGGCCAGAGGAGGAAGCAAGGGGTCGCGGTGGCCGAGGGCAGGCTTCGGAGCCTCTGGGTTCCAGGTGGGTGGCCTCAGCAACTGATTACCCGTGTGGAATCTCACTTTCCTAAAGAACACAACAGAGATTCGAATCATCTCAATCGACCCTACAAGGTTCTGGTCAAACCAATGAGATTGTGTCCACTGAAATGCGTTGGGGTCTGCATGCGTGTACGCCCGCATGTGTCTGCCACCAGCCCGGGGTTCCTCAGTCTCAGGGGACTTCTCTCACAGATGTGGTACTTCATAAAATTTGCCTACTTGGTGAATGAATGAAGGAAGTGTGCTCATGTAGTCTTCTTTCAAACTGTATTATCCACGGACAGAAAGCCTGTGAATCCTTTGCAGATCTGCCAACACATTGCAAGGGAAGAAATAGCTTTGTTAACCGACGGCATGTCTACAAACTCGTCTTCCAATAGTTTCGCTGTTTTCCATTGTGATTCAAATGATCCTGTGTTTCAGTAGAAAAGGAAATCCTCCAGTATTGCTTTGTAACCTAAGTAAGTGAACAATTCGCAAATACATTTCTACTTAGTAAAGAAGTTAATTTCTCAGGGCGCCTGGGTGGCTCAGCGGGTTGAGCCTCTACCTTCAGCTCAGGTCATGATCTCAGGGTCCTGGGATCGAGCCCCACATCGGGCTCTCTGCTCAGCGGGGAGCCTGGTTTCCCCTCACTCACTGCCTGCCTCTCTGCCTACTTGTGATGTCTCTCTCTTTCAAATAAATAAACAAAATCTTAAAAAAAAAAAAGTTAATTTCTCTGAAGGGAAATTGCACGTTTTGAATTGCACGAATTCCAATCAGCCAAACTTCCAAGCTCTCTGCTTCCCTTCTTGTTCACATTTTTTCCTGATTTATTTTACATTCTGTGCGTAATTCAGCGACTTTCATCTTCATCGATTTTCCTATTTGTCTAGTTTTTCGACTTTTGATCCATCTTGTTTATCTAATTGGATGATAAAGCCTAAAGAGAGACAGCATAAAAGTCTTCTGCATAATCTCCCCCAGTTCTCAAGCTTCCCAACATGCTTCTTAAAGAGATGTTTGTTCGTTGAATGATTGAGTAGATAAATGCCAAAGTAAGACAGAATTTGTGTTAATTTATACTCTTCTTATTTTTCAGAGTCACTGTAGGCAATAAAACTGATATGATTTTTGGTAGTGTTTATATATCAACAGTGTTTTTTTTATTATTATTTCAGATAGAATGAAGATCTGTTGAAAGAAATTATCCATGAAAGTGAATAACTATTTCTTTTTGCTTATTCATTTTTTCAGGAATGAAACACAAAACATGCAAGGATTTATGTTCACATATTGCCCCCAGGCTGTATCTGAAGCATGCTGTTTTTCTCTAAAATAGTTCCACGTCTTTCTGACAGGTGAGGATAAAGATTTAAGGCCTTTTTAATTTGTAAGACTTAGGGCCGGATCTGGTAAAAGTAATGCCCTCTGAAGACACAGATTCTTTCAAAGGGTCCCTGTTTTCATCAGGGAGAGAAGCTGCCACAGTTGAGCCATCGGCCTGCCCGAGTCTCTAGGTCTGTTCTCTGCTTGTTTGAACTGCCTTCGGGGAGCTCAGGAAAGACATTATGTGCCTTTTCACTTCTCTCTCATTTGTAAAACACGAACTCTGCAAAGTCATTAATTTGCAAAAGAATGTATTATTTCATTTACTTTACTTTTTTGGATTTTTTTTTTCCAGATTCACTTATTTATTTAGAGCGAGCGTGAGGGGGCAGGGAAAGGAAAGAGGGAACAAATCAGGAGCAGACGCCCTGCTGAGGGTGGGGGCCCCAGGTGGGGCTCGATCTCATGACTCTGAGATCACGACCTGGCCAAAACCGAGAGTCAGATGTTCAACGACTCAGGTCCCAGGCATCCCCTTCCTCTTTATTTGTAAGCCGTATCGCCTTACACAGGTTTTTGTCTCACTCTGGATCACCCTCATGAAGTTTTAAAAAAACCCAGCTACATTTATTAGGTTGTTAGCAATTATTATCCATGTGACGTGGCTTTTCCAGCCTAAGAAGAGGGCGATCCTTGACTGTAGTAAACTAATTTTGTATTGGATCGTATTTTAACCTTTTTAAAAATATTTAATAAAACTTGCTTATTTGATGTGGCAGGAAGAGCACATATCAGTTGTCCCACATGAGGAACAGGGCAGTGATGGTCGGAGAGGGCAGGTGACTTTTCTGGGGTCACACAGCTCTCCGCGAAACTGGGACTGAAACATGGCTTTTCGCTACACCATTCTCACAGCTGCTGCCCCAGCCGGTGTGGACAGCCTCCCACCGCCGGGGCCAGAGAGAGAGAGAACAAAGCCCCTCTGTCCCAGGGCTAAGCCACGTGAGGCTGGGCCACGTGGAACGTCTTTAAAGCCCAGTCACTGTCTACTCCCGTAATACGTTTTCTGCCATTAAGGTTAATTCTAGAGGGTTTCTGCCCTTCGCAAGGTTATGATTTTTATCACAGACATGATGCGGAAAGGGGATACACTGAAAAGCATCCTGGTTGTCCCGTCAGTAGCACCCGCTCTCACGAAGCTGTTGCAGGGCTGCGAGGCAGGGACTGCTATGCCTCCACTAAGAGCAAACACACGCGAAGGAAAGCTACGTGCCGGCCCCAGTTCTCGGCGCTGGGACCTAACAGCACGTACCCCAGACGAGCTTCCTGCCAACGTGTTTGGGTGGAAAGAAGCGGAACGGAGTGAATAGCCTGGGTCTTGTTTGTTCCTACTGAATGTCCTGTAAGGGAGTCCCTACTCTCGACTGGCTCCTGCAGGGTCCACTGACCACTAGACCATGAATGCCCTCCAATAGCTTGGTTTCAACTTCTCTCTTCAATTAAGTCTCTGCTGGATATTCGGCAAACTAGTTTGCCCCCCTGGATCCCGATCTGCACGAGTCTAAAGTGGGTGGTGTGAGGCCCCTCCGTCGTCCCTTCTGTACAAACATACCCTGGTGTTGTGGGGGTGCAGGGGGGCTCTGAGAGCTGGATGTCTCTGGCGTGCCGAGGCATCAGGGTGCTGCGGGAGGCCGCGGAGGGGCTGGAGAGAGGGTTCTCCGCCAGGAAACGGCCCCGTGACCTGCCTTTACTCTGTGCTCACTCCTTCCTCTGCCTGTCAGCACAGCCAGAGGTGAGCTTCTCCCCCAGAAGCTCGTTCCCGTTTCTCTTTCACAGAACTCAAACAGGAGTCACAGAAATGATAAAGGGAAGGGGAAACAGGACCCCAGGGGGACTTCGGGGAAATGGATTATTTAGCCTGGAGAGAGAAATGCTGAGGCTGTCTTCGTGGAGGTCCTCAAGTTGCAGCAGGTTAAAGGGAAAGTTCTTGAACTAGAAGAGCCGAGCTACGGGCCGGAGGCAGGTCTGCGGCTCTCTGCAGGGCGGGCGGCTGCGGGCTCTCGGGTGTGGATTGCGAGCTTCCTGAGAGGCCGGGTGCGGCTGGCAGGAGCCGGGCACCCTGTGTTGGACTGGAGCACGAAGTCTGCCCGGGGAGCTCAACCTGGGGACCTGCAGGCCCGCGGGGGCTCCTGCTCTGCGCCCTGCGGGGAAGGCTCAGCCCCGCCGCGAGAAGAGCCAGCTGCTCTCGGCAGAAGCTCAGCAGCCGTCAGACCCCCAGACAGTCGACCTGCTGCTTGTCCTCCAGCCCCACCACCAGGAACCCAAATCACCAAACATTCATTGAGTCCTTTTCAATGTTTCCTACCAACCTTTATTTTCTTTGATCTTCTTTGTATTTCCCAGGCTTTTCTCTCCTAATCTGTAAAAGAAAGATGAAACTCTCCTATCTCACCGTCTTACAGAATGATTGTATCAAAGGAAAAGGTAATCTGCATAATTTCCGAACGTATCGCACAGGGTTGTTATCAGGCTGATAGAGGCAGGAATGAAGTGTGGTGGAGCTGGTGCGCAGCGGCGCCTGAAACCTCAAAGTCAGATCTTTGGGAATTTTGCGAGCCAGGTACCGAAGCATTGGTTCCTTGAAACTGGCCATGGCAGGAGTATTTACAATGTAGAAATCAGCAAATGCTACTAATCGGGTTTTCCTCTGCTCCCCTGGAGAGCCGGTTTACTGAACTTCCCTGGACGGAAGGACGTTAAATGAGATTTATATTCATTTACATGTTTTTGGAAAAAGGGAAAAAAAAAATTCAATGACAATATATCAGCATATCTTGGGATTTAGAATATTTTGTTACATATATGACATGAATGTATATGACATCTGTATTGTAAAATTAAAATCAAATGTGCAGTGTTTGTAAACAACACATGAAATGTGGTAAAAATGCTTCCAGCAGGTCAAAGCTAGTGGGCGTGTGTGCCTGCGGCACAGACGTGGTGGCGTTCGGTGGTACCAAGAGGGTCACCAGCTCGTACTCCTCACCCCTGTCCAGAATGCCATGCTGGCAGGACTCCCCAGCTCCAGCCCCGCCCCTGGGCCTCCCGTGCCGATGGGACGTGACGTTCCGTCACCACACAGCCACATGGTTGTTTGCTGAGATGTGATCTCCTTCCCTGGTTTTTCTCCAGTGTCAGACGAGGCCTTGGAGAAGCTCTGGCCCCCAGCCTGAGGGCCACATCCCATTTGCTGCCTGCTTTGCCTAAAACCAGGAGCCACCGGCACCCACGACAAGTGTGCCCACTGAAGTTCACGCGTCCCTTTGTATCATTGTGGATTCGTTTTGATTCCCTGCCTGGGTCTTGTTGTTACTGCTTTTAGAGAGCTGCAGGGTTGTTGTCACCACTATGAAAGTGAAGTTTGGGCTTTAGGAATTCATTTTATTGAAAAAATAGAAGTGGTTCTTATGGTATCTCTACATATATGGTGATGGTATTTGCAGAGACTTGATGGTTGCTGATAAAGAAACTTCTCCGTAATCATGGGACGCCTGCATGGCTCTGTCGGCTAACCGTCTGCCTCTTGACTTCTGCTCAGGCCATGATCTCAGAGGCATGGGATCGAGCCCCGAGTCCAGTTCCGTGCTTAGTGGGGAGTCTGCTTGGGGTTCTCTCCCCTCTGCCTCTCCCTCACTCGTATGTGCTCTCTCCCTCTTTCTCTCTCTCTCAAGTAAATACGTTTCTGTTTAATTACAGTGATCATTATTGGACATTTTTGTCTGTGAAAAGAACATAACCTATAAACTACTCCAGAATTGCCGATGTGATGTATTTGCAGGAGGCAGGGTTGAGTTTTTTTGATTGAATGTTCTCAAAGCCTCTAGAGATGGATGTCACAACGCGTATACCACATGTAATGATCATGTGCACCACATGTGAGCGAAGACAATTAATCCCACCGCTCCAGGGCTTGCTGTGAATGCAGGAACCCTGTGTCTTTGTATCACGGGGCTCTCGGCACCTACAGTCATGTCTGGCGTGTGGTAGGTGTCTGGCCATACTCATTTGGTGGTCAAGAAGATAGCATCGAACAAGCGAGCACTTCCCTTTCAGAACACAACCCTCCTGGTTATGTGATTTGGAAGGCAGTCGCTGTGATGGGAAAAACATGGATTTTGAAGTCACTCAGGCTTTTGCTCAAGTCCTGCCAACATAGTAGCATGAATAAGTTGCTGATTGTTTTTGACAGTTTCATGTAAAATGGAGATCTTAACTATATTGTAAAACTCTACAGTTAGATCAGAAACTCTATTTAAAGTACATACACAGAAATTAATTTAAATATAAGCTGTATTTAAAGTATTAGCCCATGACCTGTCCGTCACATGGGATGCTCAAGTAACTTTGGATCTCCCACCCCTCCCTTGGGAATCCAGGCCCCCCTTCGAGGGCGGACTGTGTGTTTCCTCAGGAGAACGGCGTCCGTGTTTCAGGACCTGGGGGGGCGTGGGTGTCACTTCATTACTAGTATCTGGGAGGAGGCGGATACGAGGAGCTCATGACAGCCACGGGTATGTTTTATTTTAATGATTCATTTGTCTTAGGAGGAGTGGATGTGCCACAGGAGGTTTGTTTGTCAGTCTCATGGGTTCAATGTCGTGGATTCATGAGAGTTGATTGAGCGTACGGGGTAGAAAGCAAATACGCGGGAGTCAGGAGTGTGAAGCTTTGTGTGCACGTGGAAGCAATAACCTACTAAGCCTAGTAAGCCCTGCTCTGTCTTGATAACCTCGGCTAAACCGCTCAGCATAATTAGCTGATTAGATCATCCGTAGAGGCACTGTAGGAGAATCTTACCAGTAGCTGTTTCTGAGTCTAGTGTGATGGTTGGTGGGTCTGGCTGTATTTCTGTGGTTACCTACTACCCTTGCTCTTGATTTATTTCTCAATGGGGATGATGACTTTTCTGATGCCCCTTCACTAATTTTATACCTCGTGCCAGGCACTGTGCTAAACTCCAAGAGCACAAATGCAAATATACCACAGCCTTGTCTTTCTGTCTGGTGTGGGCCGGGAAACACACAATCACAGAAATGGACTGAGGGGCCCAGTGACAATGTGTGCAGGGAACTCTAGAACTGGCAAGAGGCAGGACAGCTGAGACTCGGAGTCCCTCAATGGAACCAGGCCCCTTGAGGTCTGATGCTGCAACTGCCATGTGAGAAAGTCCATCATAAGTCACGCCTTTCATACTGGACGCATCCCGGGAGGTCGGCATGCTCCCATCTGACTTCTGACGGTGATGAAATTTCGGGTTTGTTGGTGGTGACAGCAGCACTGATTGTCACCCCGCTGATAGCACAAGAGCACGGTCCATCTCTGGAGGAGGGCTTTCCTGACGTACATCCCGAAAGATGTAAGAAATGCTTCAGGAGTGGGTTAAGCCAATTAAGGAGGAAATGTCAGAGAAGAGAGATCCTTTAAGACTAAGATACAGATTATGAAGACTTCTTCTGCTGTTTTGTTCTTTTCTTTTCACTTGTAGACTGTTCCAAAACCATCCAAAACTCAAGTTAATGCTTCTGGCCTCCTAGGGAATCAAATTGCTTGCCATTTTCATTAAACAGTTAAAATGACCACTGTTGGTTATTTTCTGGTAGTTAGCCTACAGAAGACCCCCTTACATTATTAAAGTTATGTCACTCATCCTAAGAATGCTAAGGAGCACATAGTATATTCGAAACAAGAACTTGCAAGAAAGGCAGATCTTACTTTAGATTTTTGGCTCTGACACTGTGTAACTCCAAAATATCTTAGTTACCTTCTCTGACATTTGGTTTTCTCTTAACAAGCCGGGGTAGCAGCCTCAATGGCACCAAGTGTTACCAGGTTTAAGCGAGATGAAGTCATGCGAAGGGGTAGCGTAGGGCGTGCATGCAGTGAAACGTCAGTGATGGGCACCTTCTGTTTGACTGCACTGCATAAAAATAATATTCTCCAATAGAAACCAGGACAATGTACATAGACATTTCTTTCAAGGTCTTCAGGTATCCGTTGTGATCAGTCAATTCTCTCCATTTATTAAAAAAAATCCAGCAAACACTATAACCCATAATCAGGTGGTTATGGGTTACCTTCCAGGTAAAAACAAACAAACACACAAAAACACAGCAGTAAGAATTAATGACATCTAATAACGGGGGGGGGGTTCATATTCAGAAAAGATTATCAGTGAAAATGTGGAGTTTTTTTGAACTGGGGAAGGGCTTGAGGTCAAGAGGTCCTGTGGCTTCTTAGTTCTGGGACCTTGGGCAAGTCATTGCCTCTGGACCATCCCAAACCTTGTTTTCTGTAGCTGTAAAATAGGAATGGCAGCATTTCCTTCTTTGCAGTATTTTAGTGATTCATTACGGTACCATTTACATTTCTGATGAGCAAAGTTATAAAATGAATAGTTTTCGTGCTTGAGGCACATGAGATTAGGGGTCATGGAGGGAAGGCCATAAAACAGACCAAGGAAAGCAGCATAGCTCTGGTGAAGGGCATCCCAGCAAAAAAGAAAGAATAAAAGACGGAGACCAAAAAAAGGTCTACACCCCAGACAGAGAAGGAACTTGATGACTCTCAGAGAACTGCCAGCAGATGTCAGAGAGCAGAGCTTCTGGAGAGACCAGTCAGAGCATAAGCAGGTGACCACAGCCTGAGAACTGGCCAGACGTGGGGGCTGAAGCCCGTGCTGTGGGACAGGTTCCAGGCTGCCTTCTGCAAAGACGGTGCAGGGCTGGCTGCTCTCTCTGCCTCACTCCGTCAGCTCTTACGGAATCCCGTTCTGCAGATGGGATGCTCAAAGGACTAAAGTGCCATCAGAACCCCAGTCCCATTCGACACAGCACATATCCTATTTGGCCTGCTGATCCCAAAGAGACTGATTTCACCTGTAAAGAGACAATGCGAGGCACTGTTGGAAAGCTGGCTTCCACATTTGAAGAAAATCAGGGTTGGGATTTCTCCTTGATTGGGTGGCCAGACAAGAACTGAGCTCATGCACCCAGAGTGCTTATTGAGTGAACAATCCCCCAGCATCGTCGGGAGTGCAAGGGCAGCGACAACAGAGCGCTCTGTCCTTTTTCCCAAGCTAGGCTCCCCACGCGAGGGGCTAGGGTTACCCAACCGCACTCCAGCTGCAGACTGACGTTCCTCTTTCTACCCACTGTCCCGTGATATTGTGAAAGGGATCATTTCTACTCAACACTTGAAGCCCGAATTCCCCGTCACATCTGATGATAGGATTTCCCTCGCCTGTATTAGGTTTACATTATTCAGATACTGCATAAAAGAGACATTGTTTTTACGGAATCAGAAAAATAAATTAAGTCTTTGAGCGGGGGATGACTTCGATAAGCAACTCTATTTGTGGACACGTAGGGCATTGGTATTCTCCATGTGTCTCTCACTGAACCTATCTGTCCCAGGACTGTTCCAGCTTGCCAGGAATTCAGACGGGCTGTGCTGGCAGCCGCTGGCCCTGTAGCACAGAGCAGCTTTTCTGCTCTGTTTATTAAATGGGGTGTTGGTTTGCAGTGCACCAATTTAAAGCATGACTCTCCATAGGCAATATCCCTCATGTGTGCAGTGAGGATTTCAGCTTGGATTCCTGTGACAGTTGAAAATCAAACCTTCCTTTTGTGGAAAATAGATTGCTAGTACTTAGGGAGGATTCTAATGAAAGAACCCAATCCAAGATTACTCCAGAGTAAGATGTCACCGCAGACTGAAATTTGTCGGTTGAGCTGTTTGTCGTGGCAATGAGTTGACCTCAATTAAGGAACTAGAGACAACAAAGAAAGAATTAAAAACAGAGGGGGAAAAAAAAAAAAAACCTGAAATTAGCATTTATCGGGAGTGTACTTCAAATCAGTTTCCATGCTAAGGATCGCAGATGGATATTTATGTAATCCTCTCAGTAAGCCTTCTTTTATATATGAGGAAATTGAGCTCCGATAGGTCAGGTTACACACCCAGTGTCATATTCCCAGAAAATAATAGAGCTGACTCCGAAGTCAGGCTCCCCTATCATTTTATACAATAGCACACGATAATATTTAACCCTGTGTGATGGCGTTTCTTCACTATTTAGGCTAGTGAGTGACTCAGTCCCACAAGCTAAGGGTTCCTTTAAAAAATCAATATGTACATTAAAAAGCAGGACAAAGAAATTACATATGTTCACATTTGGTACTTAAGTAAATAAAATATTTTATAGCATTATTTTTTTTAAGGTTTTGTGTATTTATTTGAGAGAGAGAGAACACACATGTGTGGGTGAGAGTGGCAAAGAAGCAGGTTCCCCGCTGAGCAGAGAGACTGACTCACGACCCTATCCCAGGACCCTGGGATCCTGACCCGAGCCAAAGGCAGAGGCTTAACCCACTGAGTCACCCAGGCACCCTGATATTATTTTCTTTTAAAAAATTAATAAACACAAGTTTAGAAGTGAATGGAATCTATAAGAGTAAGGCAAAATAAATAAAATAAAATAAGTACTCTGTTTGATAAAATTGTTCCTCACGAGGGTAGTAACAACTCTGTTACCGCCATGTACATTCCCTGAGGTTGAACAATTAAGTAAATGGATGGCGATCAGTGGATTACCAGGGTCCAGATAAGTAAGGAGAGATGGCTGGAATCATTGACGTGGTAATGGGTTAGAGGTAAAGACAGCAAATTCTCCACTGGTTTCAAATAGACATGCAAGGTTACACATGGAAATATTCATGCATGTGCGTATACACACAGGTTAGCACGCACAAACAAACACATGCACATCCTTCCTTGTCTGTTAGCTGAACGGGCCCAGGAACAATGACACCCCAGCAGCATTTAATGCCCACAACTGGATTCTAGTATCATTCTCTGATTCTAGTATCTAGTATCATTCTCCAAGGAGCCTTGGAGAGAGAGGTTGTTTTGAGACTAGGGCAGAAACTTCATAAGATGATCCTGGAGTATCTTGCAGCACCCCGCCCCCCACCCCCCTGGCAACACCAAAATAAATAAATAAAATAGCGTTAAACAAAAACAAAAACAAAAACCCACTACAATGATGGGACACAGGAGTCCACTAGGAGAGTCTGAAGGTTAAAACTAGAAAAACTAAATAGCAAAATAAATTAGGGTGGGATTACAACTGAAGTTAGGAAATAGATACACACTAGTCTAAAGTGGTACAGTGGTCTCCCTTTATTTGCCCAGGATCCATTCCAAGACCCCCAGCAGATGCCCAAAACCATCAAGAGTGCCAAACCCTATATACACTGGGTGTTTTCCTGTACCTGCATACTTATGACAAAGCTTACTTTATGAAGTAGGCACAGTAGTAGGTGAAGAACAATGATAATAACACTAGGCTCTTACGAAAGTCACGCAAACATAGTTTCGTTCTCTCTCAAAATTTCTCATGGCCCTGCACTCACTCTACTTGTGGCAATGTGAGATGACGAAATGCTCACGTGTTGAAATGGAGTGAGGTCAATGACGTGTGCAGGTGATAGCGTGTAGATGCTGCTGACCTTCAGGCATGTGTCAGAAGGAAGACCATCTGCTTCCAGACTGAGGCTGATGGTGGGTAACTGAGACCATGGAAAACAAAACTGTTGGGGGTGGGGGTTGTGACAGTGTAAATAAATGCTTAAATAAATAAGTAGGTTGAGGAGAATAGACAGTACCCCATGCAGAAAAACTCCAAATAACATATGTAGATACTATTCCGTCAGGAAGATGAAGTATAATTCAAGTACCACCTACCTGTGGGGAGCACACTTGCTCCCAAGGAGTCAAGTATGGGAAAGAGGAAAAAGAATCACTTCACTGAAGAGAAACCCGACAGCCCCAGCCTCAGCCAGGTGATCAGTGTCAACACGGACACTGCTAAATCACATTCACAGTAGGCGTCCCTCATCCTTTGTACTGAAGTCTTCCTTGCAGTAACACATTGATACAGGTCCAGTGTTCCGTACTAATGTATGCTGTTCTAATATGGAAACTCTATGTCAGGGATATGAGAACTCGGTACTATCTTCATATTTTTTTCAAAAACCTAAAACTGTTCTAAAGCAAAAACTATTTTAAAAAATTAGTCAGTAAAACATTATGGAGATTCCTCAAAAAATTAAACATAAAGCTACCCTATGACCCAACAATTGCACCACTGGGTATTTATCCCAAAGATACAGATGTAGCAAAAAGAAAGGCCATATGAACCCCAAAGTTCATAGCAGCAATGTCCACAATAGCCAAACTGTAGAAAAAGCAGAGATGCCCATCAACAGACAAACGAGTAAAGAAGATGTGGTCCATATACACAATGAAATATTACTCAGCCATCAGAAAGGATGAATGCTCAACTTTTGCATCAACTAGGATGGAACTGAGGATATTATGCTGAGTGAAATAAGCCAAACAGAAAGTCAACTATCATGTGGTTTTACTTTTGTAGAACATATTGAATAGCAGGGAGGATATTAAAAGGGAGAAATGAAGCGGGGGGAAACAGAGTGGGAGACCAAAGAGGAGATACTGAGGAGTCTGGGAAACAAACAGAAAGTTTTAGAAGGGAGGGGGGTGGGGAGGTGGGTGAACCTAGTGATGCACAAATTGCATGGAGCACTGGATATTATATGCAAACAGTGAATCATGGAACACCACGTCAAAAACTAATGATGTACTTTATGGTGACTGACAGAACAGAATGGAAAAAAAAAATCAGTCAACAAAACAAAGAAACAACCCATGGAATGGGAGAAGATATTTGCAAATGACATTATAAAGGGCTGATATCCAATATCTATAAAGAACTTCTCCAACTCAACACCCAAAAACCAAATAGTCAAGTTAAAAAATGGACAGAAGACAGAACAGACACTTCTCCAAAGAAGACATACAAATGGCTAAAATACACATGAAATAATGTTCACCATCATTAGCCATTGGGGAAATTCAAATCAAAACCGCATTGAGATACCACCTTACACCAGTTAGAATGGCAAAAATTGACAAAGAGAGGTTGTGGAGAGGTTGTGGAGAAAGGGGAATGCAAGTTGGTGCAGCCTCTTTGGAAAACAGTGTGGAGATTCCTCAAAAAATTAAAAATAGAGCTACTCTGTGACCCAACAATTGCACCATTGGGTATTTACTGCAAAGATACAGATGTAGTGAAAAGAAGGGCCATATGCATCCCAATGTTCAAAGCAGCAATGCCTACAATAGCCAAACTATGGAAAGAGCTGAGATGCCCTTCAACAGACGAATGGATAAAGAAGATGTGGCCCATATATACAATGGAGTATTACTCAGCCATCAGAAAAAAATAACTTTGCATCAACATGAATGGCACTGGAGGAGATTATGCTAAGTGAAATAAATCAAGTAGAGAAAGACAGTTACCATCTGGTTTCACTTACTTGAGGAGCATAAGGGATAGCATGGAGGACATTAGAAGGAAGGGAAAAATGCAGGTGGGGAATCAGGGGGGAGATGCGCTATGAGCGACTATGGACTTGGAAAAACAAACTGAGGGTTTTAGAGGGGATGGGGCTGGGGGAATGGGTGAGCCCAGTGGTGGGTATTAAGGAGGGCACAGATTCCATGGAGCACTGGGTGTTACGGGCAAACAACGAATCGTGGAACACAACATCAAAAACTAATGATGCACTGTATGGTGACTAACATAACATAATAAAAAAAAATCATAAAAAAATTAAAAAATAAATAAAAATCAACAAACACTTTGAAACTCCCAATTGATTGAATGGTTAATATAGTTTTATCTAAGGTTCACTGTACTTTTTTAATGGTACAATCTGACTTACACAGATGACCAGACAGAGGCCACACTGAAGGGCTACTTTTGAATGTCTGCAGGGGCCTCACATCCTGGTCATGCTCCTGGTCCATAACCAGAGCCCTGTCTGGACTCACCAGCTGGCCACAGCTGTTAGGCTTCCTCTCCCACAGCTCTGCTTGGGCTCTGAGAATGCAGAAATTATGCCAGAGAGCCCCCTTTATGACAGAGCACCTGGGCACCAGAGCAGAGAGAGCAATCTGGTATCTGGTGTGACATCTCCTGTGTGGGATGACCCCGGGCCCATTGCACCTGTCCCAGGTCATCCAGGTGGGATTTTAGGCAGGTGCTCTGTGCTGTGTGTTTTTGTCATGGGTAATTACTCCATAGCCACTTTTGCTGTCTTGTTTCACTCTTAACTGAATTCTAGTTTGGGGAGGAGAATCCAGGCTGACTGACACAGTATTTATATAATTGATCTCCATATACTTATACCTTAATTTGTTCCTAAAAGTTTTCTTTGTCCTACAAAGTTATATCCAATGATATTAAGACAAATAAGAGGAATTGGAGTCAAAAAAATCAATGAGGGACAAAGGCTATGAGGAAGATACAAGGAAACCACCGTAGTTGGAAATTACGACATACAAATCTGCTCCAAGGCTCCAGCACTTACCAACAATCAACCCAAAATATGGTTCTGGGTTTTCTAGCAACCTATAAATGAATGGAGATGTGATTAGATGCATAAATCTAATTGTATAATTCTGTCTTCACAGTGAGATAGACAAGGGTCATTTGGAATGAGTACAAAGAAGGCTTTCTGTGTTTGGGAGTGTTCTGTTACTTGGTCTGGGCACCATCACACAGGTGTGCAGTTTGTGAACTTCCACCAAGCTACCGAACCCTGTCACGTGACATTGTCTCCATGCATATTCTACCTCCGTAGGTTTTCAAGTCTGTGGAAAGGACTCACGTTGAGTAGAAGTTGGCAAAAAACAAAGGGGGTATTTGATGAAGTGCATATTTTCACACATTAGGAGGAGATAAAATGTCAGTTGCTTCGGTAACTTTTCCCAAGGCATTATTTTAAGGAAGGTGCTGTAAGATATGGTGAGTAAGGCTCATCATACTCACCACTTGTCCCTGCTTGTTTAAAATAAATGCAACAATGTCTTTCATAGGAATGTTTCTTTATGTTTCTCAGTGAAAACCAATGGTGTCACCTCAGTCTTATTTGTTAAAATTCAAAAAAAATGGACTTCCAAAATGCTGCTTTATACACCTGCAGGAATGCAAGGCAGCTCGTTCCTGGTCTGCGGCCGCAGCCTGCTGTCTGTCGCGCTGCTCATCTCTTCTACCAACAGCAGACAAAATGTGAGTCTTAACATTCCCCGAGAGCTGGCCATGCCTGTCACTGTCCATCCCTGCCACCTTGCTGACATCTTCTCCTGATACTGGCCTCACTGTCACCATGCTTTGGTCACACTGACCCAACAATAGGCTCACGGATGTCCCTTTGTCACTTTTGCTGTGTCCTCTGCTGGCAGTCATGTCTTCAGATCTTCACTTGTCTACTTCCTCCCCCACACTCAGGTCTCGGCATAAAGACTATCTTCCCCAAATCCTTCCCAGAAAATGCCTCCCTTGCTGCCAATTTCCTCACTGTGTCTTCATGCCAACTCAATTTTCTTCATAGTAGCATTATTGATATTTGAAATCACTATATTGTTTTACCTATTCAGTGTTTACCTCTCCAGATGAGAATATATATTTCCTAAAGATAGAAATGTAGCCTATCTTTTACTGTTGGGTTCCAAAATTTTAGAATGGTGCTTTGCATATGGCACGGATGAAATAAATGCTTGTTGGGTAAAGAAGAGTTGAATGAATGAACAATGAACAGAACATGTAGATTAATAGATCAGAGGTACATCTTTTTCATAATTCTCCCCAGTGTTATTTTCAAATATGCTTTTGACAAATATGAAATGGAGTCTTGATTTCAAGATTATTGTCTTTAACTGAGGGTTTTGGAGGGGAGGCGAGTAGGGGGTTGGGTGAGCCTGGTGGTGGGTATTAAGGAGGGCACGTATTGCATGGAGCACTGGGTGTGGTGCATAAACAATGAATCTCAGAACACTGAAAAAACAAAATAAAGTTTAGATCAAGATTTTTCTCTTTGGTAAGTGTGTGGGGGTAGGCACTCTCAGTAGTTCATATATATAATGCCTTAAATTCCTTCAGCGCACTAGCTGCTCATTCCTTGGTATCATCTGAAACCGCTCTTAAGTAAACAAAATTTTGCTACAAGGAATCCTGGAGCATTTCTAGAGTCTCCCTGTGAAAAGCAGCTTGGCTGAAAATCCTCCGTATACTTGAGAATCTGCCCTTGGTGTCTTAGAGGTTATATTGAACCCATACTGGTGTATTTCTTCCCAGACCATCTGACTCAGCAGTCCAGAAGGCATCTCAGTGGATTTCATGTTAGCTGGAGAATGGCTGCTTATTTCCATCATGTGTCTTTCCACCTCTGTCTAGGGCTCCCCCAAATGAAGTTTTTCTAAGATTCCATAACAGGACACAGCTGCCAATCAAATTGCTCTGAAAAACTACTAAAATCATACCGAGTGCACATGTGGAGCCCAGAACTCCTACAGTACCTGATTTTCTATAAAGCGGTGACTACTTCACCACAGCTCTCCAGGTACTGGTGTTGGCTCCTGGAGTTCATGGTGGGACACATGGGCCAGTGGCATTGGGGGTCCTTGTAAGGAGAAACAAACCAGGGTGTAATGTGTGCTGTGTTGTGATGTGCTGTGGTCACCCAGTGTGTTGGGGGGAGAAGTGCCCAATGTTAGGTCTTAAGGTAAGAAAAATTTTCAACAAAGCTGAAAATGAAAACATAACAGAGCAAAACCCAAGGTGATCGGAACAGGTCAGAATTGGGCTGGAGATGCGTTCTAGGGTTCATAACAAGGGAGAAATTGGAAGATATTCATCCATTTTGCACACGGGCAGATGTAAGGAGTGGAATAGGGCCTGATAAATCACTGGTGTGGACATCACTGGTATGGACTGCGTGTTTGGTCACCCAAGATCAATATGCCAAAGCTGTACCCCCCCCAATATGATAGCATTATGAAATAGAGCATTTGGGACGTGATGCAGTTTAGATGAGGTCATGAATGTGGACCTCTCATGATGAGATTGATGCCTTTATAAGAATGGGACGAGAAAGCAAAGAGCACACACTCTCTGTCTCTCTGTGGTCACAAAAAGACCAGCATGGGTGCAACCAGGTGACACACCTGTCTGCAAGGCAGGAGGAGGGTTCTCACCAAGAACTACATCTGCTGCCACCTTGATCTTGGACTTCAGCCTTCAAAACTATGAGAAATAAATGTTGTTGTTTACGTTCCCAGTCTGTGGGGTTCTACCAGGATGGTTAGGCTGAAGACCCTGGGCGTGAAGCAGCAGCAGGGTATGTGAGAAGCTGGTGAGAGGCCATTGCGGGAAACTGGGGAACTGACCAGAATCCATTAACAAGCGTGATCTAAGGGGGGAAATATGGCATGCCTTTTGTGAGCATACATGGCGTACTTCCAAGATACTTTTGAATAAGAACCAAGAAATTTGGGATGTGTCAGAATATTTTGTTGAGAGCTGAGTCATAGATTGATTTTTTTTGCCACTGCTGTTATTACAGAAGCCACATTTTTCCCCCTAAGTGATGTAATCCTGAAATATGGGGCTTTAAAAAAAAAAAAAAAGACACATGTATCTCTTTTGTCTCTGTGAGCAGTCCCAAGTACCTAGAGGAAAACATATTTTTCCATCTGTATGTCTCCAGCACACAGACGGTCCTAGCCATTCTTGGTGATGGGGTGAAAGGCTCAGGAATGGTCCTCACCTGGTAGTAAGTCCCCCTACAGTGGTGGGGGCAAGGGAGCCCATGGCTGGTGCTGAGGGGGATCTACTCTGAGAGGTGGTACTGAAGGTGAGGAAACTAGTTATTTTTAATCCTCTTCAGAAGTTTGTAAGTGGAGGCAGGGAGACTTAACCTGAGTGATTTTGCTGCAAGCAGCTGAAAGCTTGACTCTTCTGACATTAAAGAAAAAGACTTTTATTTTCTCAATTAACAGGTCACCCGAAAGTACGGTGACTTGGGGTAAAATACTTCTCTGTATTTTGAAGCTTCTGTCTTTCTGCTCAGCTCTTCCCAAGTTAGCTCCCTTTGTGGTTGCAGAATGGTTGCTGTGATGCTGGACCCTGTATGCAGGCACACCCAGGTCCAGGAACAGAAGAGTTAGCCTCTTCCTGTGTGTTTGCTTTATCTTAATTAATGGAAAACCATTTCTCAGAAAACCCCGGTTGACCCTTCCTTCCATCTCACCAGTCAGAACTACTTCATAGAACCAGTTACATAAATTAAGCACTGGGAGGAAGAATGGAA
The DNA here is from genome assembly GCF_009829155.1 of Mustela erminea. NCBI lineage: Eukaryota > Metazoa > Chordata > Mammalia > Carnivora > Mustelidae > Mustela > Mustela erminea. The sequence continues at coordinate 137,750,942 of NC_045620.1, forward strand.
TTGTCATGACTGGTGTACACAAGTTGGGGATTTACCTAGGGTCTCCTGCACCCCAAAAGGTGGTTCTACACAGGAGCCTGTTAATACAAAATAAACGAGTGATGTATGTTGTGTAGGACATCAACAAGAGCAAATATGGAGGGTAGGCCAGACAGAGAAGCATAGAGTATAATCACTTCCTAATGCCCACGACCAAATTAGCCACATAGGTGGGGGTCTGGGGCAGGAGTCTCAGGGGAAGTAAGACAAGCTGAGGTAACAGCGGGCAGGCTGAACACTGAGTTGGCTGCAAAGACAGGGACTCAGTCATGACAAATGGATTTAGCAGCCTAACTTCCAGAAAATCAAAAGTAGGGGGTGGGGAAGCAGAGGGACAAAAATGCAAGCCTGCAGGTATCCCAGATCCTTACAACCCTGTCCTCCTTGCGATTCAGCAGACACACCATGCTTCCATCTTATCTTCAATTCTCATACTCTTACTTCTGTGTGCAGTCAAGACTCCACCCCTCACCCCTTTCTTGTGCCCCGGGTCCTGTGAAAAAACCTGGTCTTCAACCCACATTAGCTCATGACCTTCCAGGGCTGCGCGTGTCACCTACACGGGAGTCTTGGATTTCTTCTTCAGAACCCTCACTAGCTCCGACTCCTTGAAATGGGGCAAATATTAATCTCGTCTCTGGAAACTTTCCCACGGCCTAGGTCATAATGGACACTCAGTAAATCCTTGCTGAAGGAAGACCCAGATTATCTCCCAAAACCTTGAGCCTAATTAGTCCAAGAACTGAGATGTCAAATTTTCAACTTAGGGACAAAATGATTCTGCTCGAGAGGAAAGTCATTTATAAAATAATTGGGAAGGTAAACAAGAACAAATTATTCTCTTTTTAAAATAGATTTATTTATTTGTTGGAGAGAGAGAGAGAAGGGATGGGGAGAGGCAGAGGGAGAGAAAGAATCTTAAGCAGACTCTGTGCAGAACATGGAGCCCTACTCAGTGCTTGATATCACGACCCAGAGATCATGACCTGAGCCAAAATCCAGAATCAAATGCTTAACTGATTGAGCCACCCAGGCGCCCCTAAACAGGACCAAACTCTTACGCAAAAATGAGACTCACAACACTATAGTAATCACTTACTTTGCACAGCTCTGGAAAACCCAATTTGGTTGACACTCTAAACTTTGGAGTTCCTCTATGTTAAAGCAGCACATAAAAGATAGTTGCTAACATTCAACTTTGCTTAGGTCATAATGGACATTATGAAATTGCCTTTGTGTTATTTTATTGCTTGAATACATTTGAAAATAATTCAATATTCATTTAAGGAAGGTTGAACAGGGGTTATTTTAGTCTGAATACACGAGTGACTAGCTCTTTAAAATAAATATCCATTAAATAATAGTAATCTGTATATGAATCTTATCAAAATGCTCTAAGGCAACCACAGTTAATGAGTTGATCATTATTACTCTTAGGAAAAAAAAAATAAAAGCCTAAGTATCTCAGAAAAAGACTATTCCTCTGAGTGAAGCTGTTACCAATCTGACTATGCAGTCAGGAACCGATAACTACACTGTTTCCTTTTAAGTCTTGATTTTAAAAATTAAGGGCTCAAGATCACTAAGACAATAATCAAAAGCCATGTTCTTGGACATTTGTGGTTATATGGCCCCTCTGTCCATTTCTAAACCGACGTTAGTGTCCCATCCACATCTTCCCTCAGACTGAACACGGTAGTGCTCTTGAGCACTTTATGTAAGTTATGAAGTGCTGCCAAAGCTTTGGTGTCATCATTTCTCCTGGTGTTGCCACACTGGTGAGCTCAGAGCAAATCTGATGCCTTTGACCGATAGCCCAACCGAGGACATATGAGCTATTTCCGAAACAGTTATGGGGATTAGGAATACCATTCTTGGCAATTCTCTCACAGAGGACTCAGGGGTCAGCAGAGGATGTGGGGAGGTGATTACCATTCCCACCAATGCACATCTGTCTGGTTTTGCCCATAGAACAGCCACATCTCCTTCCTTTGTGATACAGACAAGACACCTGAGCATTTCCCCCACTGGTCACACAAACTCAGGAGCTGTAAGCTTATTTTTCAAGTTGTGGTTGACTACCACTTCTCTCTCACACATACAAGTTCCAAGGACTGCAGAGTGGACTAGAAGCCATTTGACAGAACACACAATTTTCTCAGGGCCAGAATTCAATCTGTAACATCCTCTGCTCCTAACCTAATCTTTCTTTTCCGCTTCCATCCTGACCCTACCTAGACTGCACACATAGGCACACTAAACTCCAGTCACATCAAAATTCTGCCATTCCCCAGTCATATCTCTGCATTTTTGTATGTTGTCCTCTGTGCCTAGAATATTCTTTCTTCTCTTTTTCACCTAGGAAATGTATATGCCCCCTCAAGACAAGCACAGATAATTCTTGAGTTCTTTTAAAGGGTCCCAGTGACTCTCCTTTGTGTACTCTTGCAGTACAGCTCAAGGACCTCAGTTAATGAGAGTTAGCACACCTGCATACATTCTTCTTAAATATAAGATGGACTGAACTCTTATTTTTTCTCATTCTGTAGACACAAAATTGAATAGTTGTTGAAGGGATAAGTACATGGTGTATACCATGTCCTCTGTTCTCCCAAGAAGACTATGTAAGTGGAAGATTTGAGAGGTCTTGGCTATTGGAGAGGGTCCTAGCATTCAAGCCGATCTGGAGAACAGTTCAACATCGAGTAAAATCCTAGCATCCTTTGTCAACCTCTCTTCATGACACAAAAGAACATAGGACTGAGCAGCCTTTTCTTTTTTCTTCCTTTTTTTTTTTCACATTAGCAAATGTTGATGGACCCTGCATTAAGAAAACCTAATGTTTTAATAAAATATTCCACTTTATTCCCCTTAAAAATCTAATTCCTTTGAACACAAACCATTCATCTTCCCCTTGTCTTGCTGGTATCTACCAAACTACCCCTCCCCCAGTCTTGATCATCTATTAGCATTTGCTTCCCATTCTCTACCCCATCACTTCTCCTGGTATCTTTCCAAATGACTTGAATATTAACAGAGAGAACGCATCCATTCCTGATTAAAACACTTCAAAGTATAGGGATAGAGGGAACATTCCTGAACTTCATAAAATCTATCTATGAAAGACCCACAGGAAATATCATCCTCAATGGGAAAAAGCTCACAGCCTTCCTGTTGAGATCAGGAACACGACAAGGATGCCCACTCTCACCACTCTTGTTCAACATAGTATTAGAAGTCTTAGCAACAGCAATCAGACAACAAATAGAAATAAAAGGTATCCAAATTGGCAAAGAAGAAGTCAAACTCTCTCTCTTCACAGATGACATGATTCTTTATTTGGAAAACCCAAAAGACTCCACCCCCAAACTGCTAGAACTCATACAGCTATTCAGCAACGTGGCAGGATACAAAGTCAATGTATAGAAATCAGTGGCTTTCTTATACACTAACAATGAAAATACAGAAAGGGAAATTGGAGAATCGATTCCATTTACTATAGCACCAAGAACCATAAGATACCTGGGAATAAACCTAACCAAAGAGGTAAAGGATCTGTACTTGAGGAACTACAGAACACTCATGAAAGAAATTGAAGAAAACACAAAAAGATAGAAGACCATTCCATGCTCTTGTATCGGAAGAATAAACATTGTTAAAATGTCTATACTGCCTACAGCAATCTATACTTTTAATGCCATTCCTATCAAAATTCCACTGGTATTTTTCAAAGAGCTGGAGTAAATAATCCTAAAATTTGTATGGAATCAGAAGAGACCCCGAGTCACTAATGAAATGTTGAAAAACAAAAATGAAACTGGCGGCATCACGTTACCTGATTTCAAGCTTTACTGCAAAGCTATAATCACCAAGACAGCATGGTACTGGCACAAAAACAGACACATAGACCAGTGGAAAAGAGTAGAGAGCCCAGATGTGGACCCTCAACTCTATGGTCAAATAATCTTCGACAAAGCAGGTAAAAATATACAGTGGAAAAAAAGACAGTCTCTTTAATAAATGGTGCTGGGAAACTTCGACAGCCATATGTAGAAGAATGAAACTCGACCATTCTCTTACACCGTACACAAAGATAAACTCAAAATGGATAAAAGACCTCAGCGTGAGACAGGAATCCAACAGAATCCTAAAGGAGAACCTAGGCAGTAATCTCTTCGATATCAGCCACAGCAACTTCTTTCAAGATATGTCTCCAAAGGCAAAGGAAACAAAAGCGAAGATGAACTTTTGGGACTTCATCAAAATCAAAAGCTTCTGCACAGCAAAGGAAATAGTCAACAAAACAAAGAGGCAACCCATGGAATAGGAGAAGATATTTGTAAATGATAGTACAGACAAAAGATTGATATCCAGGATCTATAAAGAACTTCTCAAACTCAACACACACAAAACAGATAATCATATCAAAAAAATGGGCAGAAAATATGAACAGACACTTCTCCAATGAAGACATACAAATGGCTATCAGACACCTGAAAAAATGTTCATCATCACTAGCCCTCTGGGAGATTCAAATTAAAACACATTGAGATACCACCTTACTAGTGAAAAGAAGGGCCATCTGTACCCCAATGTTTAGAGCAACAATGACCACGGTCGCCAAACTGTGAAAAGAACCAAGATGCTCTTCAACAGACGAATGGATAAGGAATATGTGGTCCAGATACACTATGGAGTATGATGCCTCTATCAGAAAGGATGAATACCCAACTTTTGTAGCAACATGGACGGGACTGGAAGAGATTATGCTGAGCGAAATAAGTCAAGCAGAGAGAATCAAGTATCATATGGTTTCACTTATTTCTGGAGCATAACAAATAACATGGAGGACATAGGGAGATGGAGAGGAGATGGGAGTTGAGGGAAATTGGAAGGGGAGGTGAACCATGAGAGACTATGGACTCTGAAAAGCAATCTGAGCATTTTGAAGGGGTGGGGGGTGGGGGGTTGGGGCAGCCAGGTGGAGGGTATTAAGGAGGGCACGGATTGCATGGAACACTGGGTGTGGTGCAAAAACAATGAATTCTGTTATGCTGAAAAGAAATTAAAAAAAAAAATAGAGGATGCATTCCGTTCTCTAGCGTCTCAGCTTTTTACCAGCTCATCTCTATTAATAATTTTTCCATACCCAGCTCAGCTACCTGCTGTCACTGTCATACCTGAACTTTGTGAAAGGGATTTCCGGTATGATAGCCTTCACTTGTATACACTCCGCTGCTCCAGTCATTATCTTATCACATGCCCCATTTGGTTTAGCCTTCATTGTCCTGCACTGTGTCCTCTTGTACATACACCACCACCTTGCGGTGCCCCCCTCCTTTGTCCTTCTCACTTGAAAAGCACCAAGCCTGTCAAGTCAGCTGTCAACCAAGCCCACGGTGTCCTGCTGCTCCATGTTGCAGGACACATTCATGCACTTGTATCATTTAATATCACTTCCAGTTTTTTGTTGTTGTTGTTTGTTTGTTTGTTTCATTTTTTTTATTTCACTTTTTCAGTGTTCCAAGATTCATTGTTTATGCACCACACCCACTGCTCCGTGCAATACATGCCCTGCTTAATACCCACCACCAGGCTCACTTCCAATTTATGTTCAAAAGCATTGACAGACACTCATGTTATATTCCCCGAGGATGTCTAACATGCCGTTCTCAGAGTTGACTAGTTCACACCTTCTGTCTTGATAAGCTTCTAGCCCTCTCATGCCTCAATCCCCAGCAGATGGTCTTCTCTCATACGCAACAAAAAGATGCACTAATTTCTGAATTCTTATCCATGTACTATGATTTTCTTCTCATTTCAAAGACAGAAGTATCATGGCTTCTACCAATACTCAGTTTTCCTGTGACCTGCATGCCATCCTCCCCCTCAGACTCTGCTTGCTCTGGACATCATTCATTTCTACTTTACTATCAGTGCCTTCCTCTGTGAGAGGCAATTTCTACCAGCTTTACCAGCCTCATGCATGTTTGATAAGATCTTTCTAAAATATGAGACCTCTTTTGGCCCCGCATCTCTCTCAAACACAGCCTCCATTTCTAACCACAACCCTTCAGAGTGCAAGGTCTATTGGCACTTCTTCATATGTGTTTTTCTCAACTGATCTCATTTGGGTCTTTGTTACCACCATCTGAATGAAATATTCTTTATCAAGGTCCGCAGTGACCTTTATCTTGTCAAGTTTTACCAGTGAGTCATCGGTTCCTTGCCTCACCCAACCATTCAATAGTACTTGACACAGTGACCAGGCACCCTCAGGTGATTTTCCTAGGTGCCGAGGTCTCAGTCCCCACTTCAGTTCTTCCTTCTCATGGTTTCTCATGTCTGCCAGAAGTCCCAGTATGCAAGTGGCCGACATTTCTCTCCCCCTCCTCCAACATTTTTTCTATCATGGCTATATTCCTAGGTAACCTTTTCTATTCCCACTTAATATTCTATTGTCTCTCAAGCATCTCTCCCCAGTCATGGCCACTCCTACCAGCTCGAGCTTCAGATATCTGCCACGTCATCATGAGTTCAAAGTTCTTATTCCATAGACGTCTCATGGACCTGACCTGATCCATACACAATATCCAAGTATCCATTCAAAAGTATAAAATGTCATATGGTTTTTCTGCTTAAAACCTTCTAATATTTCACCATTAGAATTGCAATAAAATCTAAACTCTCACCATATTTCCAAGCTCTTGTGAATTGGCCACTGTCCATGTTCCTTGCTCTTATTTACCACAATCTACCCACATGAGACGTCTTCAGTTTGGTTTCAAAACATCTAGCCATCTTCTCATCTCCGTTTTTTGTTCATTTTTTTGTTTCACTTTTTGTAAACTCTTCCTTGAATATACTTTCCTTAGATATTTATAGGACTGATTCCTTCTCAATATTTAGGTGTCAACGCAATCATTACTTTCTCAAAGACACCAACCCTGATGTCAGCCACCGTCCACTGTTCAGCTGATTCTCAAATCCATTGCCTATTGTATTTTCTCCACGGCATTGGGTGCTACCTTTAGTTATCTCTTTATTCAGGTAAGAGCATATTGTCATTCTTTCTTCAACTGGAAGTCCCATGAAGGCAAGGAGGTTTATCACATTCAGCACTAAAACCCTAGCATATAGGAAAGCCAGGACATAGAAGACATTCAATAAACATTACCGAATACATAGATGAGAACACAGCGTGGCATAAAGAATCAAATTCTGGAAAAATAAAATTTAAAAAATTCATATATAAATATTTATTGTCTGTAGTAGGAATACAGGTCTGTCTTTGGAGCTAGGGATCTGCATGAAAATGCAAGGAGCCAGTCTAGACAAGAGCTCTGTGTGGCCCCTGTTGCAGGCCCCTCTTCCCTGGTGGATCAGAGGCCCGATTCAACCAGGAAGTGAGAAAGGAGTGAAAGCCCCCCCTGCCTGAGGAGAAGGAGGGACTTGTCTGGAGTGTAGACAGGGAAGCAAGCTGTGTCCTGTGACCCAGGTGTGCAGCTCAGGTCTGAAGTTTTAGAGAGAGATGCCACAGTGTTAGACTGGTGAGTGACCCCTCACTTCAAGAAAACCCTTCTTTCAATTGCATCCTCTTCAAATCACTTGTTTTGATTTAAATACATATTATAATATATATTTTATATAAATTCATATATATTATATATTTATATAAAACCCATATTTAAATATATACACATATGTATGCCTTTATATATATATATAAAATTTTAAGATAGAGCACTTCTATAATCTCTTGTACATTTGATTATTTTTTAAATCTATTTATTTATTTATTTATTTATTTATTTTTTGGATTTTTTAAAATTTTATTTTATTATTATTATTACTATTATTATTATTTGAAATCTATTTAAACTTGGCTTTCTAGAAATCCACTGCAGATAAAAATTAAGCACAAAATTATTTCTGAGGCCTTTTGCATGACAAAGTCCTGCACTGCCGGGAGCACCTGACGACTGGATAATGTTCCCTGCCCCCACCCCCCTCACCACGGGAGCTCGTAGCCCTGTGGAGCAGTCAGAGGTTGCCCGAGACCCAGACGTGAGCCGACCAGAATTCATCAACGTTATTGTCGAGAGAAGGTTTAAAAGTTCAGCAACAAGGACAAGATGAACGGAAAGGCGCTCACCTTTTAACGGAAACTGTATCCTGAGACACGCATGTCCACGCTGGTCACTGATGCCCACAGACCTGGGGGCGGAGCCCAGGCCCCCCTCTCAAGCTCGCAAGCACAAAGAGTCCCTGTTCTGTGGTCGACGCTGCGGCAAGGTCACCTCCCGTCTGACCACCTGGCTCTCCCAGACCTCTCTCCCTGTAACCAGAGTGGGCTCGGTTGGGCCCCGTCACAAAGAACAGATGGCAGGAAGGTCAAGTTCGGGGAGGGGCCATCATTTTAGAAGCACTTCCTGTTCTGAGCCTGACTTTTGCTCTCCTGTGGTCACTCCGGCCAGTGCTTGGAAGCACACGTCCCGCGTGACTCACCCTGGTGGGATCCTGACAGGAGCGCGCGGTCAGACATCTGAGGGACCGGCCCCTCACGCTTCTAGGAATACTTCCCCAGGACGTAGTCCTCTCTGGCATGGCATGTGGGCAGAATTCGCCGGCAACACCCATGTTGTTGAAGCAAGGATTCTGAGCAAAGACCATCAGGTCCCGTAAGAGCTTCTGTCCGACTCAGAACAGAACTGACTTAGGTGCTCCTGGCGTGAGATGTCATTTCCTTCACACTTTTTATTTGGAACACGAGGGGAAGGCCGGGGAGGAGTCAGACAGTCTCCTGAACGAGATGACTCGTCCGCAGCAGACCTGAGAACGGGTCCGGGCTGTGTGCTCCTCACAGTGACTGTGCTGAGGACGTGCGATGGCTTGGATCTTCCCTGCGTGGCCGCAACGGGCGTCACTCAGGCTGCATGTGACGCGACTCCCCGGGCAAGGACGTGGGGAGACACTGTGAGCATTTCTGTAAAAGAGCTGAAGTGTGAGATACGGGGGCAATGATCCACGTTCCTTGTTATACCACTTTTTCCTTGTCTGTAAAACACAAGGCAGAAGATTCCCTGCTGCTTCCCAAACCATGCCATCCCCCTCTGGACGGCCAGAAGGTGTTTTCAAATCCAGATTCCCTAGATCCTTCGAATAACAACTTGGGGAATGGAGCCGGGGATCTCTCTCCTCGGGTCCTGTGTGGGTCTGAAGGGTGGCAGGCCAGCGCACCACCCTGTGAGGCCACCCTGGAGTCTCCCTGGGCTTTAGTGTTCTATGGTGGTAATATGTGTTTCCCAAAGTTTTCTCTCATGAGGGATGCGTTTGTAGTGGAGGCTGAGAAGTAGAATGAAAGATCGGGAATGGTGCTGCTCTTGGAAGACTGACATCACATGCTTGTACCTTTGAGACTTTGAGAAGTCTTTGATCAATTGCAATGTGTTTCATTCCCATTTCCTGAATGTAACAGCTGCTACCACTGCAGAGCCTAGCGATCTGCAGAATATTCTTTTTAAAAATCTGAATTATGAAGACAATTATTTGTCTATGTGCAAATACAGCCATCTCGTAGTTTTAAAAAAGAATACTGTCGTGTCCTAAAAGCCGGGGGTAAAAGAAACAGGCTTGCTGGCTCATTTGTTTAATGATCTAATGGCAGATTTTCTCCGACCATGATGCCGGGTCTGATATTCACAACCGAATGCTCGCCATGCGCGGTGGCTGTCCCAAGCGCTGGGCTCTGCCAGGTCCGCCTGTGCCAGCCCCGACACCCACCGTGAGGGGCGCCTCGCTCAGCCATGTTTTCGGAAGAATTCTTCTGTGTCTTCGGAGAGCGTCGCAGGTGAGCAGTCTCTCCAGGCGCTCCTTCCTTCGGAGCATTGCTTCCTTTCTGCAGTTGACTTCACTGGGTTTTAAATGTTTCCTCTGACTCAGAAGAAAAATTAGCCTGAAATAAATACCCCAAGATGGCCACAAAGCCCTTCTGTGCAGAGCTGCGGCGCTGCGGCGGGTTTGAGTCGGACTCAGGCGTGAGTGAGAGGCATGCGGGGTCAGGCGCAGAATGACCTACCTCCTCTGGTTTCACTTAAGCTCGCATTTTCTCCACGGAGATAACACACGCTTCTCAGATTTGGTTTCTTGCTCCATGAAGGGATCTCATGTGTCCTAATGTAATTTTTAACCTTTGAAAATGTTTTAAACTTAACGTTCCCCCCCACCTTTGTTTTTAATAGCACGCCTTTCTAAAAAGAGCCCTTTTACAAGGGAAGTTCGTCGGCGGGAGTCTGGTGGAAGGGACCGGTGCTACATAATCCGGTTCCTAAAGATTGGATCAAAAGAACTGCTCTTTTTCCAAACCAAGTCGAGGACTGGCATTCGGCTTTCGCCATCCCAACCGCGTGGGCCTGTGAGGCCTCAAGACATCTTGCAGCTTCTGGTTTGCTGCCTCTGGACCCGCTGCTCTGATAGCTGCCTCCTGTCTCCTCATGCTTGTCTCCTCAGTTAATGCCACGGAAGTTCCTCATGGCAAAGACCTCCCGAATTTGAGCCTCTTTTTCTTTCTTTTTCTTCCTTCCTTCCTTCCTTCCTTCCTTCCTTCCTTCCTTCCTTCCTTCTTTGCATTCTTTTCCTTTGTCTTTTTCTCAGTGACCCGTCCACCAGTTCTTCCAGCTTCCCCAGAATACATCCAGGGGCAGCCCCGGGAGTCCAGCCACAGAAGGGGAAGAACACAGGCTGTCGCCTTGAAAAAGCTGACCACTTGGTATTACTGAGTCAGAAAACAACACCGTCAAGTACAAAATTCCAAATGTGGAGAGGCCATCCAAGGGACCGGAAGGGAGCCTGGACACCAGCTCAGAAGCTGGGGTGCATGCAGGGAGGTACTTGGGGTCTCCCTGAGCCCTGAAGCATAAGAGAAACCCATGGAAGGTAAAAATGGGGAAAACCATTCCCAGCAGAGGAGCCCCGTCGGTAGGGAGGGACAGCCCGGAGATACGAAGCAGGTGGAAGAGAGCTGAAGTCAGTCTGTGTTGCCTAAGAGCTATGGGCTGTGGGCTGGGAACCAGCCGTCCACCCGTGGCCTGGGTGCGTGGCTGGGAGCTGGACTTCATCTGCCGGACGTTAGGAATCATGCATCTTTAATACGGTAACACAGTGTGGATGGCGGTTCTATCATAAAAAGTGATGCCCAAATACATAAAGATGTGTGCTACGAATGCATCATTAAATCCCTGTAGAATTTATCCACAGGTGTGACCACTAGAAAAATGCACACAGTTCCACATAGCGTGTCTCCACATAGAGATAACACAGGAGGTGTTCTACTCATGCTGGTTTCCACAGGGCTCAGAGAAACCCAGACAGCGTTCCTTGTGGGTCTCCCTCTCTTTCCTGTGTGTTGTACCTTCACCTGACAATGGCTGTTTTGAACTCTGATGGCTTCTGCACAGCCCAGTTGCCCTAAATTGAAAGAAAATATTTTCTTTGTAATTTCTTTAGAAACTGTCCTTTTTCATGCGTTTCACTTTCTTTGATAGCATTTAGACTCTTTTTTTTTTTTTTTTTAAGGAATTGTTTGTTTGTTTTTGTTTCTAATTAAGTGAATTTTCTGGTTCAGGGCTTTTGACAATGCCAAAAAAATGTAATTAAAATCACACCGGTCACAAGAGAAGGCTTTTGGCAAAAGCATATTTTTATTCCCTTCCTGAAAAAACATATTCAGGACCTTGGCCAACCTGATTTTTATCTAACTGCCTAAAGGCCCAGGAGCTGTAAACTGTCCACCCAACTTGTCTGCCTGCCAATCCTCCGGAATTCAGAGGCCTCTTCTCAAAAGTTCAAAGACCGGCTTCACGTGGTCCGCAAAGCTTATTTTGAATCTGCCCGAGGGAAGCACTTTGAGGTTAATCCCATGGCCTAAGTCCAAATGGGAGGCAAACGGAAGGCTTCTCCAAAGTCTCACCGCAAATCAGATCTCGGGGAGCCCCTGGGAGCCAACCTCGCCGTGGGATGGTGGCCGTCCAGACAGTGAGGGCGGAGGGAGTGGTGATGGCTATTGCAGGAGGCGGGGACCACGGTGGCCCAGTGAGGAGGGACAGAGGGCCGAGGAGACTGGATCTGGTTTCCTCGCAGAGACCCCGCCCGGGAGGACGCTGCCGTCATACTCTGTTCTGCTTGCTGGTGTGCTGACGAGAGCATCTCCCTGGGCAAATTCCCGTCTTAACGCCGCACCAAGCGGCTGGGAACTGCGCCGCCATAAGCAGAAGAAGCTGACTGGGAAGTGTGGTCGGTTCCCCTTTCTCAGAGATGCTAGCAACGTGAGCGAAGGTAGAGGGATCGTCAGGACGATCCCTGCAGGAGGTGAGCAGAGCTTTCTGCAAAGTCCCCTAAAGAGGGTCTACAGCAGGTTCGTGGTCCACAGTTAGCTCAGGGAAGGAGGGAAGGAGGGAAGCCGGGACGGAGGAAGGCGAGGAGGGGGGAGGGGAAGGCTAGCGGGGGAGGGGAGGGGAGAGGGAGGAAAGAAAAGGAGGCAGAGGAGGAGGAGAGGGGAGAGAGGAAGGGAGGCAGGAGACGGAGGGTGCAGCGGCGCCCCCCGGACACTCCTCGCACTGTGTGGATCGTGCTCTTGCTTTCTGGTGAACCTTGAAACAATCATTTTCTCTCTCTGGGTCTCAATTCATCCGCATAGAAGAACTGGAGCAGACAAATTTTCCCCGTTTCATTGAGATGAAAGTGACATGTGGGGCGGCATTCGACCCCGTGGTCTGAGATAGTCCGAGAGACTGTACAGACCCATGTGCCTTAAAATGACGACCGCAGTGAGGCTAGTTGATGTGTCGGTCACCTACAACAAGAACAAAAACAAAAAGCAAAAGAAACTGTCACCTGACATGGTTATCTTATTATTACATTATCATTATTTAGAGAAGGGGAGAGAGAGAGAGAGAATCCCAGGCAGACTCAGCACTGAGTGGAGCCCGATGTGGGGCTCCATCTCACGGTCCTGAGGCCATGATCTGAGCCACAACCTCGAGTCGGACGCTCAACTGACTGACCCCCAGACATCCACCACTTCTGTGTGTATGAACAGGACTCAAGGTCTACTCACTTAGCTACTCCTGAGTGTAAAATGCAGAATGTCTAACTACAGGCATCACACGGTGCTGCATGGTATATCCCCAGGCCATGTTCATCCACCACATACATTTTCATGTCTATTTTCTCTCTAAAATCTTGTGAGTCTGTATGGGTATGTTGTGAATCACCCTTGAAGTCCAACAGATTTTTTTTTTTTCCCTGAAAGAGGCAAGGCTGTCAGGTCTTTGTCCCATAAAACAAAGAAAACAAGTAGCCAAATATTAACATCTTGTTCAATTTTTATTTTTGTATTTGCAATTTTGCCTTTAGAGCTTTATATGTAAATCTTCAGTTTTTCTTAATGAGTTTTTATTCCTTTGAAAGAATAAAATATTGATCAGGAAATAGAGATAGGTCCTTTATTCAAAGCCACATTTCTTGAAACTCTTTCCTGTCTCTTGGAATCACTTGGAATTTCCACAAAGATGCCATTAGTTAGCTGGCTTCGACACCTGCTAAATAAAGCCCTTACTACTTTTCCAAGTTCTAGTGCGTGCTTTATACGGTGATGTTATAGCTGACTTTCTTCCTTCTGCACGTAAGCGGACTTTAGAACAGATAGATGCTCACAGAGAAGAGAGAAATGAGCAGATGCGTTGATTAGGGGCCTGATGTGTTTATTGGCTCAAGTCTCTAGGCCTGTATGGCCAGGCACTTTTGTACAGATGCGGCCCGGCAGTGATTCTTGGAAGAAAATGTCTGCTGAGAGGTTTGATAAGGGGGAGCTCTGACCGTGGCCTTCCTGGGCTCTGGGTCCGTCTTCTCCTCCTTAGCGACGTCCCGCACCGGCTCCCGTCTCCCTCCCCACCACCCCTTCACACCCACACGCACACATGCCTTCACACACTCTCACACACACGTACACACACAGATGCACGAAACCCTCACACACCCTCTCTCATTTGCTCACACTCACTGTCTCACCTTTCCTCTTTCACACGCCGGTACACTCGCACTTTCACACACACTCACACGCATTCACACAATCATACACATTCTCGCATGGTCACACACAGACGCACGCAGCTCTCTCTCACACTCACATACTCGCTCACATGCACACACACACTATCACACACGTTCTCTTGCACACACACACACACTCCCACGGTATGTGATTTTCACCTTGACTGTGTGCTCCTTCCCACCTTAGTAACTGGGTCCACTTTGTTTCCCACAGTCTCCCTGCCGGGGGACCCGGATCCTGCACCCTGAGTGGTAGGGACCTGAGCAGAATTTGCAGTTTGGATCTCTACAAAGCGCTTTTAATAGAACAGCAAAGGGGGCGCCTGGGGGGCTCAGTGGGTTAAAGCCTCTGCCATCGGCTCAGGTCATGATCCCAGGGTCCTGGGATCGAGCCCCGCATCGGGCTCTCTGCTCAGTGGGGAGCCTGCTTCCTCCTCTCTCTCTGCCTGCCTCTCTGCCTACTTGTGATCTCTGTCTGTTAAATGAATAAATAAAATCTTAAAAAAAAAAAAAAAAGAAAAGAAAAAGAACAGAACAGCAAAGAACACACAGAATTTAGGTTCTACAACCCAGAGAACGGATAAGTCACACCCTCGTGGAACTAATGCTGTGTGGGGGCTGGCGGATGTGTCCTGAATCTGAGGGAGGGCTGTCTCTGGAGGTGACACCGGAGACAGGCAACGGAGAGCTGCGTGCACAGCACCCTTCCCTTTGTGAGGTCCCATGTGAGGCAATTCCTGAAATCCCAGAGGCTGGAAGGGTTCACAGAGCCTTCCTTCCTGGCATGTGGGCTGACTCCTGGGGAGTAATGTACACGCAGGCCATAAAGACGGGCTGCAAGCTTGGGTCACGGCGTAAGGCTGTGTTAAGTAAGGAGGAATTAGGATTGAACATAAATTAACGAGGTTATGACCCAGTAAAAGCTTTCCCACGGTTAAAGCTCTTTGTGATTGCATTTGGCCTTACTACGTATTTTTGAAAATCAATAAAAATTAATACTAATGCTTCTGCAGTGAATAAGGGGAAGAGAAGGCTACATTTTAATTGCTAGACCTAGTGCTGAGCCAGCAGCCTGGCAGTGAGAGGAGCGAGCAGGAGCTTGTGTGTGCTGGGAGGGCTGTTCGCATCGTCCGGCTCAGACGCAGGAACCACGCGGTCTGGGACCGTTCTCCAGCTACGCTGTAGACGACGGCACGGTCGCAGGGCAAGACCGCCTGCTCGGACCAGGTTGCTGTTAAAAGAGTAAGGTTCTCTTTCAGGAGAGACTTAGGCTTAATTGCTTTGGAAAATATTGTTGAAATTAAATTTAAAAAAAAAAGAAAGAAAGAAAGAAAGAAAGAAAGAAAGAAAGAAAGAAAGAAAGAAAGAAAGAAAGAAAGAGGAGTGTTTTGAGTGCCATTTAAAGAGGAAACACAAGGCCAGATGCACTCCTGGGTGCTGGAGCCTGTGAGGATGTGTCTCTGGTCACTCTGCAGCTCACTCTGTGGGAAAGGAGGCAATAGGACTCCACGGGGCACCTCTGTCGGCAGTGCATGTGGGTCATAGCGCCTGGAGAAAATCTCGAGAAGGGAGAAATGTGCCACCACTGTTCTTACCCAACCAAGTCTGGCAGCAAGTCCGTTTGCACGGATGCATTTCCTGCATCTCACATCCCCCGACGTTTCCTGCTGGACCTCTAGGGTCCAACCCCAATGTCCCTACTGCAGTCCTTCCACTTAGAGTCGAGTATGACCGCACAAATCCCCGCAGGGCTTTCTGTATGCCCAAGTGTTGGGACTCCACAGCCACACAGCCCAGAGGGTCAAACACCACTGTGTTCAAACATGGCCCTGTGCTTCCTCCAAGATGACTGTCCTCCCCTTCTCTGGGATGGCAGAGCTGGCCGGGACCCAAGCATGAAAGAGATGTGTGTCTGTATGCATCTCTATTTGTTTGCTCGCTCTGCAGACGTGTGTGGGGGCATCGTATCCAAAACACTGCGTGTTGGCTTGGGTGCAGTTGAATCTGATCAATTGTGCAACTGAATGTGCCTGGGGGGCTCCATTGTTTAGTGTCTGCCTTCGGCTCAGGTCATGATCCCAGGGTCCTGGGTTGGAGCCTTGAAGTTCAGCAGGAAGCCTGCTTCTCCCTCTCCCAGCCCCCTGCTTGTGTTCTCTCTCTTGCTGTCTCTCTCTCTCTGCCAAATAAATAAAATCTATAAAAACAGAGAGAGAGAGAGAGAGAGAGAGAGAGAATATCATACAAATTAGGAACTTGTTGAGAAGAAGTTTGCAATTGCCACACGGTTTCTATAGAA